>NC_037598.1:24551821-25151821 GCF_003073045.1 Pomacea canaliculata
AAAAAAAAAACAAAAAGGGAAGGAAGGGAAATTTTTTTGGGGAAAGTTTTTTTTTTTATTTTGGCAAGTGGACCCCTTTATTTTTTTGGGTTTTTTTTCCAAATTCATGTGGCCAAGAGTAATGCTTGGGTTTTTTTTTTGGGGTCTAAATGGTTTTTTTGTTTAAAGGATATTTTTAACCATTTGGGGTAATTGGAGTCAACCAGAATATTCCTGTTAAATGTATTTGAATTCATAATTTGTAGATGTTTTTTTGAATGATAAATTTTGGGTGCTATTCATCTGTGTATAATTAATTTAAAAGGACCTTGTAAAAGGCCAAATTCTTGTGTTTGTGAGAAAGAACGTGCCAGATGCCCATGCTGGTCGATTACACAAGTGAATGAGTGGCTTGTCACTGTATTCTGACAGGGTCAACCTTCATATTTATTTAAGTGAGAGTTATTAGAGTATATATCTAAAATATTTGGTCTTGCCTTGTATCTCTTCTTCAAGGAGCTGTCTGAGAGTGTCCACTTGTGGAGGTCACATTGATCGCCGGTCAGCAGTGCGTGGGTCTCCATGGAGGTTTTCCTCTTTGGACAGATGAAGTTCTTTTGTCGTCGACCACTTGCTTTTAGGGAGGTATTTACATATTTTCTTACAAGACTATCTGTATGTCTGTGCTACCTGTTATAAATGGGAGAAAGCAGCACCCATGGCCTCATGAGTAAGTCTAGCCTGTTCTTCGGTTCTATAACTAGGCATTAAAGCGAAGTAAAGATAAATAAAGTTAGACAGATAAGAACAGCTTTTCCTGCAGTACGTTAAGAAAGGGAATTTAGTGCTTCGTAAAAGCAGGAGCATATGCAGGCACTGCGCAATGAGGGGAGATAGATATTGAGTTTAGCAGTCTGTGTATATGAGCAGCGACGGCAAGCTCACTATTAGGCTCAGACAGTATAGCGCTGAGGTCTCACACGCGTGGTCTGACTCGCCCCGGCAGCAGGTGAGTCGTGGTTCACAACGTGCGAGTCACGTTAGAGGAGGAGCGCGCGGGATACTACGACCGGAGGCGGCGAAGAGGTGGATGGCGCGAGAAGGTGGACAGCAGCGCAATGAGACTCGGGTAACGGAGCAGATCGCGCACGGGGGTGGCCGAGAGTTAGAAGAAGTGCTGGCGGACAGAGGGGCAGAGGAAAGGGGTTGCAGTGATTATCAACTGCTCTGCTACTTGGAGCTCAGATGAGGGGATTAGAAGACTAGGGACGATTTTTTCATCTTGCAAAGAATAAAGGATTCACAAAAAGAAAGAATGAATGCGTTTACGCAGCTGCCATCTGTACATACGGCATGCATTCGTCTCACACACATGAGGAAACATTAAGAATTAATGTTAGGGTAAAGACGCTTGTGAATTGTCGTGTGACCTGTGTGGGTGTCTTAGGGCTCGAGCGGTGTGGTGAGACGTTAGGGCGCAAGATCTCTGGGCAGTGCCATGACGGCATTCTGAGTTGGGCAATGCATTTGTCAAGCACTCGCCCGAACTCAGTGTTAGCTATAATTTCGCTGGCAGATCTGCTTGCTAACTGCAGTTGCAGAGATACTATCATGGTAGTTAACAGTCTATTCTGCTTAACTGTTTATTGATTAAGAGTGACGTTTTGCATTCATTCACGGTGATGTGAATGGTCTACACAATGTATGTGAGTGTGAGTGCGGGTAAGTAAGTGAATTAAGTGAGGGAATGGAGCTACGTTGCATGAGCAAAGTGGAGTGATTTAAGTTATTTTTTGAAGAATGTAAATATATCTTATAAGCAATTTTAATCAATTATTTAATTTACAAACAATTCCAAACTTTCACCTGTTTTTCAAACCTGTGGCTTTTGACTTCTTCGTTCATGTAACCATCTCAGTTCTGTAAGGTAATAGATGAAAAGTGTTGTGTTATGACAGGAGATAATAGTCATAAGAGTGGGCGTCCAAAGAATATAGCAGCATCTCGTATCTGGGCACGTATAAATTGGTATTAGGTGATGAGCTTTCAATGGTTAATAAGAGGGCGCGGATATGAAAAAATAAAAAAGATTAAAGTATATATGCATATAGAGAGACGAGAGAGAAGATACATTAATAACATATCAAGAAAGCATTGGGTGTGAACAAAGCGAAATTGTTGAGGATTGAAATCGGCTTGCAATTTCATATATACCATAATTCTTGAACAAAAAGATGTAGAAAGATAATAAAAACTTCTTCAATCTGTTGCTTCAAGCTTCTAGCTGGTATGTCACTTTCGTTCATGTGGCGCTTTGGCCTTCAGTTAGAAGATTTGGTGGAACAACGACATCCATGCAAGATTAAGTGTTGCATGTAGACTGTACAAAATAAAATGTGATGCATGTTCAGCTGAAGCATACTAGGCTTAGAGAATATTAAGCGAGGGAATTGTATCCTCTGCTTCTATTGCAGGACAACAATACCACACACACATTTGTGCATAAGCGGCGCAAGCATATTCACTAGTTTAATAATCTCCAATTTGAGGGGACACGTATGTTCAGACTTTAGGTAGTCTACTTGCAAATTAGTTTATTAAGTTTTGCATTATTTTAGCCATCGTCCCTGAGACAAGGATCAAGTCCAATAACATTCCTCTGGATTGTGAGTCTGCGCAACACGCCGGAGCATCATGGCAAGAACTCTCATCAGGGTATCTCTGCAGTCTGGTAAAGCTCATCTAGAATTACTAACTTAGTGTGAAATAGAAGAATCAGGAAATTTCATAGACTCTTTTCAAAACATTCAATAACGGAAGATCTATATACGTTATACCATGCGCATAAACAAGCTGATGCAGGGCTTGCACTTAATAATTCTGAAAAAACTCTCAGTCAGATTTATGTTCACATGCTTCTAGTTAAAAAAGTAGTCTTTATATTCTTAACTCAAAAATTCGACATATAATTAGTGTAACCACGACAGTTGGATATTTAAATCTCTAAAGCAGGCGGTTCTCAACCTTTTAATCTTGTGAGCCGTGCCGGAGCTGAGCGAACAAAGGTATCGTGTCCGCACTGCGCCCGCGCTATTCAGCCAGCAATGTATGCTAATTTCACGCTAATACGGTATGAGAAAATCTGTTAAAAATGACGCACCTTTGCGGCCCATTTGCACGCAACGTGGTTAGAGAGGTAACCGCTGTCCTACTAAAGTGTCCTTACGTATGTTTAAGGGAATGCAAAGTAACCTCACATGCTTGCACCATGTGTCTGAATAAGAGGGTGATGAGCTCATGCCAATAGTAGCCACGCATCCAAGTTTGCGATGAAAAACTTATAGAAGAAAAAGATGAACATGCGACGTTCCCTGCAACCACAGAGTAGCAATGGGTGATGAATGGGATTAGATTTCAGACAAATCATAGGGATACCATTAACGGCTTATAATTTCACGATTACCACGGCATCATAGTTTATTTTTGGTTTAGCAATGGAAAATTCAATTACACATTTTCTATTGTAAAATAGACAGGATTGCACAGACTGCTGAGGAGTGGAGGAGGAAAACAATGACGCCAGTCACCTATGACGTATCAGAAAAAACAGAGGCACACGTAGCTGTGAAAAACCAGAATAGCTGCTTGCTCGTATTGGGAAGATCTTATGAGGTAAAATGTTCAGTACACCAATTCAGATGTTTCACTAAGTTAACTGTTATGCATGCAGTTTCTACCAAATTAATTACTGGTCTGTAGTGAGAAGGAGATCTGGAAAGCTATTTTAACATGGTACAACCTCCAGTAAGGTAGGTGTCTACTCGTCGCCTCTTGTGGATGCTAAGATTCCTCTACACAGTCGTCAGCTGACGATGAGATGAGCGAGAACACGTATGCAGTGCGGACCCGGTTGTTGGTAGGTTGGAATTCTGAACTTTTAATAAAGAAAATCAAAATTACAAGCAAACTTGGAATGTTAGTTTTACCTAATTACGACAAAAATTTAGTCCAGCGTTCTAAAAGAGTGACTCTTGTGAGCATTCACCACACTTCATTACAGTAAAAAATCGTCTACGTGGCCTGATATAAACTCTATTTAGCTAAGGTCAGTTGTAACCGTGGGTACTTTAAACTCTAGCCAAGCTCGTAAACTGCGAGTATTTTATTCCAGTATGATAATCTGATTTGCTGGCTGTCCTATGTTAGAAGTGATCTTGTATGAGGCAGACAACGCACATCAAGTAATAAAATCACAGGAGGTTGATTTTCCCCCACCGGCGGAATAATTGTGTAACTCAGTAAGAAAACACCTCTTCAACTCAAGCAACTGCGAACATAATCTTTAAGCACGGCGATGGCTCATAGAACGCACATTGTTAGGTGATACTACAGCTGCTGACCTAAATATGCGAGTAACCCAATACTGAATCGATTTATTTAGATAATTATCAGTCATGCTAATAGCTAGCACTATTTGCAACTGCCCGGACGGCAGGCATATGCTAATTAGGCATTTTCTTATATGAAGATCTAGAAAAAATGCGCCACCACTTTTCATACACTATATGATAAATATCACGATTAAGAGAAGCTAACTAGAGATAGCTATTGTGGTAAAATTTTTGAGTAAATAAAGGCTGATTGGTTTCACTACTCAATAATTCTCCTGGATCTGATCTTCATCTTAGTGGGCGCAGTTGTCCTTCCTTATAGGAGATCCAGCGTTCTGGAATATGCCTGCCAATCCTTTTGAACACAGACAAAAAGGTTTACACAAAATTGGCTGAGTTGACCACACCGCTCATCCCACCAAAGACAAGACTTGTGCGTTTAGGTAATTAAGATGAACTGACATCCCGCCAAAAGAACAGGCTAGACAGACAGACAGGCATGCCCAGCGGCTCTACAGACCCAAGACTACCTGTTTGAACAAGATGAATAGAGGCATGTAGATTTCTACTCCTGGGAAACTAATTCTTTCTTATAATATACAGGGAAGGACATATGTACTAAGTGTGATCATGTTGTGAATGAGTGGTGTGAGCAAAGAATTTTGATTCTGTATCGAAAAGATTGATAAGCTAACGCAGGGGCGCGTGCTTAGCGGGGCAGGGCGGCACGAGGCATCTGCCTGGGGCCCCCGCGCTTCAGGGGCCCCGCGCTTGTGATTGAATATGTGACTTTACCTATTAGATCCCAACTAAAAACCGTGTGTGCATCCGTGGCGTGGAGGGCCCGCACTATCAAGCCTTTGCCTCGGTCCCCGCGGGGGCTAAGAGAATGGCCTGTTAGTGCGTAACATTGTATGATTTCCACAAAACAAGCACCACAAGCCATGTGTGCCTAAATAGGCCTTGGTTAAATGCTTGCTTCTTCTGGAATGTTACTTTCTATTTAATCACCGAACTCAAAATAAATATTAGCTACATGTGGTTCTAGATTGTTTTATTTAATAGCAATGTGTTAAAGTGGTGCCTGCTTTACTGAATGTTCTAATCTATTATTAGATAGAATTAGCAGCATAGCTGTATCTCTAGCACTGTCTTGGCGTGTCAGCATAAATGATTAAAAATTCACTTCATACAATTTAACTCATTTGAAGATAATTATTTTCTATGCTTTTACAAAATTTCAAAATTTGTTAACAATTCAGACTCTTGATTCTTTTCCTGTGTCTTGATAGAGAACATTATTAAACATATAATTTCAATGAGAAAAAAAGAAAACCATGCATGCACCTGAGAATGCCAGCGTGTCCAGTAGTATCGTTTACCATTCCCTGTAGCACAGAGTGAATTTCTTTATCCTTCTCTGTTTGTGAAGGTTTCGTAAATACTACTTGGTCAGGCTGCAACTGGTGTCATAGATTGTTAAACTAATTAACAAAGACTGAAGTAATAACATATAACACATCAATATATATATTATATTTTATATGGATGTTAGCGTTAAAACTTATTTATCTGAGCAATTTTTCCAGAAAAAGAAATCAAAATGAAAAAAAAAACGACAACTGTTTTAACTTGCATCGTTCTTGTTCTCTTATATGATCTTTGCACGTATGAGTTGTCAGTGGTGGAATTAGAATATAATATCAAGTTACATGCTGCACTACAATTTCCGTCACATCTAAATATGACAGTGACATTATCTCTGGAACAAATGTAAACAAAGCTACGATTTGAATGAAAGTGCTTGCTCTGCACACTTATCAGATCGCCTTATATAAAAAAAAAAATTTCAAAAACCTTTCTGTTTTTAAACACATGCATAGGAATTGGAAAAAAATCACAACAGGGCTTATTTTTCTAACTTGAGATAAATAAAAAATACGAATTTTTAGGACCCGCAGTTCAGTACATACTTACCAATATAGTGTTTCATCAAAGAAAGCATAAATAGAGCACATTTAATACAAGTAGTAACGAGTATTATGGAATAATATTATTTATTAGTATTATGGTCAGCAACATTGATGAGATCATTGTTCAAGACATGATTTCTGTTTATTCTGTCACATTGATTTAAAAAAAAAACACATTGGTCATAAAGATCATTTCTCCATCTTGGTTTCAGTTTTTTCAGTTTTTAAAATATAGCCGCCATTAAAATGGCTGAAGTAGTTGTTCTAATGTACTGCATCCATCATGGACACTATACTTGGACAATAGGTTCTATCTGCTACATTCTTTTTTGCAGCTGACATCTGATTAGTATCGGGCTCAGTCTGAAATATCTTCAGCGTAAACATCTCACATACTGCACAAAATCTGGTCAGCATCCCATCTAACAGGCCTCTCTTATCAATGTAAAAGAAAGGAAAGGTAAAGAAAATAGAATCCACATCTTAGTCACCGCAGGGATATTGACTGTGATTCGTTGTGTTTAGAGCAATGGCAGTGGAGAGCAAACTCACCCTTTTCCTTCTGCACCTTGACCATAAGGCAAATACAAAACCTGGTATCCATTTCTACTAAACTAAGCACCTGCTAAGTGGGCAAGTACAGGGGTGAAGCCTGAGCTGTGCTTAAACCAGCCATCTACTCCTAAGTGAGCCTCACAGACTAACAGGTAGAATGAGCCTACAGGATAGGAACAACCAAAGCTAAAATAGAAAAGCTGTGAAGAATAGATGGTTTATCTCTGGTTTAGCCCTCATCATCAGACTTGTCTACAATGAAAGTAGAAGTTTCCTGACCCTGAGGTGTTGTTAGCCTGAGGTTGTCGTTGTCCTCCATTACTGGCATCTCTGTGTGACCGGCCACTGTGTCTAGAGACCCGCCGTGCACTAGTGAGTCACTTCCATGGCCCTGTCGCCCAGTGTCATGTCGCTGTGCTGATCATGATAAGCACCATTCTGCGGTGATGCTTCCACGGCTGCTTGCTGTCGAGTGGCAGCGGTCAGCTTTCCGCTGAGCTTCTCTGAGCGGAGATCATGTCTTGAATGGTTGCTGCTGTTCTGAACCATAATCACATTATGTAGATAAATTATTCAGGTGGCAGGTTGTGTTCCGTTTTGCTGTGCTAGAGCTTTTATGCTACACTCTTCATGTGTTATATGTATGTGTTATGAGAGTGTGTTGTGGTTGTATGATGTGTAGTGTGGTTTGTGCATGGCATACACATGTGTGTGATTGAACGGCAAATTTGTGTATATGAATTTTAGAGAGGATTAATCTGTGCACATATTGTGTGTGTGTGTGTGTGCAATGTAGATATTCTAATTGCTCCTTATATGTTTACCTGAATTTGTAAGCATAGTGAACCTAGCTTTTGACCAGGGCATGTTTACTCAACATCTTTCCTTTATTGTTATAAGAGCAAACAAAGAAATTTTAGTTTTCATTGTATCAAAGCAAGACCAGTATGATTAAATACTTCCGAGTCTGAGAAGTAAAACACAAACAAACCAAAACAAAAAAAGTTCCAGACATAATGAAAGTCAAAAACTATCCATTTTTACTATAAGTAAGATGGTTTGGACATGTCATTCGACATGGGGGCATACCTAAGACAGCTTTGCAGGGTTCTGTTAAGGGCAAGAGACACATCAGAAAGCAGAAAAAAGTTGTGGTTGGGTAGCGAGAAAGAGTGGACTAGCATTTCACTCGGTGAGTTGAACATCATCGCGATAAATCGAAGCCAGTGGCAGCACTTCCTTAACTGGAATCTCAGGCATCATGTCCGCCTACGATGAGGTGGAACGGCACCGAAGAGCTTCAAACTGTAAAGTAACAATGAAACCTCATCTCTACTCAGTCAGGTAGAGAAAGCGCTAAGTAAGATGTTAACAAGGCAGCAACTTCAAATCTCTCTCCACGGCTCACGAGCACATCCTTAGCTCTGGCAGTTGCTGCTACTGCTCTCATAGTGCAAATTGTTCATAGTCTCTATTCCACAGTCCACAGTTCTGATGAGGTGAGTGGCAGGTCTGAAGACGACGGTCATGGCACAATGGTGAATCCCTCCTTGTATTGCCCTGTCCGATTGTCCGTAGTCACTTTTCCACTCGGTCCGCCAACTCCATCAGTGAGCGACGACTGCTCTCCTGGCGACACGGATACCGAGCCTTGACTTCCTGGCTTGTCTCGTCTCTGAGAGAAAAGGTCTCTGGCGTTGGAAGAAAGTTGAAGACGGGTCGACTGTTGAACAAGTGCTCCGTTGGCACTGAGGACGTCCAGAGAAATGGCTTGCAAAGTTTTTGTTCCCTTACTTCAACTTCTTAGTTCACACCAATTCCATACAACCAGGTATGCCATTGGACAAACACAAACAACCAACATTCTTCGACCAGTCCTCAACTAGCCAGTGCAAACATTAAGAAGACCACAAGAAGAAGATCACATCGCACTTGGCCAGTGACTAGCCTTCACCCCGATACAGGTAGTGGGTTTGGAGAAGAAAAACTGATTTTCTCCCCGCGACATGTTGGTAGGATTTTGTGGGGTTTTGTGTATTCAGATGAATATTTAAAGAACTTTCTTGCAATATTTCCAATAGGAGAAAAATATGAAGACAGATTTGTTTTGGTCTCTTTGTCTCGTATTGTTCTTTTTCGATCAATGTATGGCTTTTTCTTCACTCAGCAATCAATTACTCTTTTGTGCGTTTGATGCTATTTATAGACACTTCATCTTGGCAGGTAAGGAGCCTGCACACTGATTTTGCTTTCCGTGAACAAGTACGAAGTGGACTTTGTGTGGATTAGCACAAAGCCCTGCCTGATCCGGTAACATGCATGATCAATGCCTAGCAACCACACGAGCCTCACAATACCCTATACAAGCAGGCTGTACTAGTTATATACACAGCCTTGTGTGCATGTGACTGATGACAGAACTATATTTCTTTTCGCTATATTCTACATCATATTTTTCAAAGGCAATGCTTGCTATTGTTAAAAAAATATAATGGAGCAATGATGTTGATTACTTCAGCATTTAAGAAGAAAACATGTCGCTGCCAGAAGCGCTCATAAGTTGACTGGTAGACAGCAATCACAGATCACACAAAAAGGCATCGAAGACTTACAAAATATACGTGCTCCAATCCAACCACAAAGACAATGATGATGTTGATTGAGGGATTGATTGATTGATTGATTATTGATGATTAATGGTGATTGATGATTGATGATGATTGATGATTGATGATGATGATGTAGCAAAACTACTTTAGAAATGTTAGTACTTTCGCGTCCGAACCCTTCTTTCCTTCTCTTAGCCATGAGAAACTTCACTCATTTACCTCTCTCACTAACAACAAAAGTGCTCGAGGTTAGACAAAATTAACCATGCGTGCACTGACCTGTACTTCCTGGAAGTTGTTGCCTTGCGGCGGGAGTAGGGGTCACAGCCCCGTGCGTGGATTGGTTAACTGAGCTCGACTCGGAGACGGAGACTGTGTGTGGCCGAGGCCCGTTTCCATTCTTCAAGTGTCCTGAAGTGTCACACACACACAAAATAAAATAAAACTTTAATAAAACATTCTTAATTTCGAGTTCAATGCTCACATCAATCAGCTCTACCTTTTTCTATCTCTCACCCCTTCGCACTTACCGTGACCTAACGAGAAACCCGTGCATGTTCACTGGACAGGTCTCAATGCATCTTGTTTATTCCTCCCTCAACCTCCTAAATTTTACAGCATTTCTCCATCTGCTTTTTTACTGTGAACAAGGTCAATTAACTTCATGCCTGTAATGCTCCTAACACCAAAACGTTGTCAAAGTTAATTTATAATCCATATTCTGACTTAATAGTTTCACTTCTATATCACAATAACAGCTTCCACTCACATCAACCTGCTCCAGAATGCTTATGCTTTAATCACATTAAAGGTTGTTTAGTCAGTCACAGAAGATCAATTTACTCGAGTCCCCTGCAGCCCGACATTCCACCCGTGATTTTATTTTTCAGACGTGCGACAGGGCGGTAAACATCAACAGATGCACCTGTACAACGGCCACCCTCCCGCAGCTACTGCAATTATCGCCAATCAATTATTGAAATGTGAGCGTCTGGGCTGAGGTTAACACGAGGTCATTATGATACACCACTGAATGTTAGTGGGAAACAACAAGTGAGATTTCGTGACTACAAGAAGTGAAGAGAGGGTCCATACAAGTGAAACAAATGGAAAATACTTTTTTATTTTTAAAAACTTCCGTTCATATCGCGATTTCTCTCTTTCTTTCACACCCTGTATCTCCGTCCCTGTTTGCAATAATTTTTACGTCGGGTATCTATATCGTCCTGTATATTGTCCTGATCTCTGTAATCATTTGAACCATTTTTTAAAAATACTAACACAACACCCAGAATCTCAGTTAAACGTCTACTGGACTGCAAATGGTTTTTTTATGACTTGCAAGAGCTCAGTTCAAGCTATAATTTTCCCAGATTGGGACGAATGACCCCATTCCGTTCTCGAGATACAAGCTTACAAACATCACTGTGCAGAAAGAGAGGTGGATACGTTTATGCTGTCATGGCTACAGCCAATGGGAAAACTGGGATCACATTATCAGGCGTAACTGTGGACAAAGCTGACGTCACGAGTATGGAATTGAAAATGGTCAAAGGTTGGAGCAAAGAATGGCATTGTGGCTTTTATGTCATAAACTTTTTTCCGACATTCTATGAACAAAGGATCAAACTAAAGCAGCTTTTTTTTACCGAAGAGCTTGAACTATAACAAGGTAAACACACAAATAAACCATAACTAAGCAACTGCAGAAGCGTTACATCTGTAGTTCTGATAAATCTCGTTGTATTGGCAACATGCTGTCTAACAAATCTGGACTTCTCTGGTGGACTACAGTTCCAATGTCTAAAACCTTCCACTGCCACCATCATCACTACCACCATCACCACCATCACTGATTTCGTGATTTTCACACACAACTTTCGCAGACTCGGTCAAATGTTCAATGACATTTTTAAAAGTTGTGTTCCTTTGTTTTTCAGCTTCGATTCTCTTTTCTGCGTCGTCCACGTACACACCAGGTAAAAGGCGCTGAGGCTGACATGAAAGACATCGATCTTCCCTGTCTGCAGCTCAGTGTCACACACTAGCATCACGTGACATCGTCTGTGAGTTCCTCGGCCTACTTGCCAGACACTTGTGTTTCTCAAATTACGATAGAACCCTTAAATATCATCATATTCCTTCAAACCTTTTGACCGAAGAGGCACGGTTTACCAGTGGTTCTGTACTCAACAGTTTTGAAGAACTATGAGAAATTTTAGCGGTTTTATCGAAAATTGAAAAAAAAATACCGTCTTGCAACTTATAATTTTACCTTAAAAAATGAGGTGACCAAGACAATCATCACAGAAATGAAGAGTTCTCGAGGTTTTTTTTTTTTTAATGTTGGCTCTTGCAGAAAGTGTTGTCTTCAGGTTTGACACAACCTACATAATCATTGTTTCTCAGGGGTCACGAGGTTCCATCGGGATCAAATGGACACCAGAAATGGTGGAAAGAAAATGATGGAACAAAAAACTTTTTTCCCGTTTGAGTTCAGAGTTTCATCGCGCCACTGATTCCACTGATGTGCCATTATCCATCAGATGACACCCCATGTTAGACTTTATCAACTCTCTTGTGTAGTCACCGGTGTTGTTAACTTTTTATACAAACAAAAGTGAACCAAATAGCTAAGTGAAAAGAGACAAGTGTTACTCACGATGATCAAAACAAACGAGAGCGGCATTACATCTGATGGCTGGAATCTAGTTCTGCAGTGGAACTAACTACTGATTACAAAAAACCTAGTAAAATATCAGAGATAACAGGCAGTAAATGTTTGTCACAGCTCTGCACTAAATACATAAAGCAATAGAAGGTGAATGTTTGTGTGTGTGTGTGTGTGTGAATATTTATATGTGCGGGTGCAGGTATGTGTAAATAATACTGATAATATAAAGCGTATTTTCCCGTGTGGTGACCAGCTCAATATGCGCTCTCTTACAGGATTACAACATTCATCACATCACATTTAAGCTGACATAATTGTTTCTTGTACAGTTGATTGTCGATCAGTTTATAGTTTATTGTGTGCAACGCGTCCATATGGGAAAATGTGTTTTACAGATTCATTAATATTCTCCATCATCAATCATCACCATCTTCATCTTTGTAAAGCAGTATATTTTAGTGTAGTTTATAT
The DNA here is from genome assembly GCF_003073045.1 of Pomacea canaliculata. Lineage (NCBI taxonomy): Eukaryota > Metazoa > Mollusca > Gastropoda > Architaenioglossa > Ampullariidae > Pomacea > Pomacea canaliculata. The sequence continues at coordinate 24,564,474 of NC_037598.1, forward strand.
TTGAATGTCGGAATATGCATTGATTGTTTTTTTTTAAAGATTTGCACGATACACTCGGACAGAAAACAGCCGGGGTCGCATCTTCGCAGTACAGTAGCTTCTAATCCATCTCTCCACAAACTCTATATATGGCTAATTTTATTAACAGTTAAATAAGCTGGGTAGCTTTATTAACCATTCCAAGCTGAACTATAGACATGCCCGCCTTTAGCCGATTGTTGTGCCCTCATGTAAATTAAACTAAGCGAGGAATGCTTTTTTTCCCCTCGCTCAAGCATTGATATCCTACATACGCCACATTACTTCCAACAGCGTCCATTTTTCATTTTATAACGGTGACATGCATCAAAAAACCGTGTAGTTTCCTTTTTTTTTTTAAACAGACAACGAGCAGCGAATGTGTAAATATAATACACTGAACAGTAACTTTTGTACTCGGTGGTCGAGTCCTCTGAAGCCAACGGTCGAATCGACTCGTGGCCGTGTTCGACAGTCCACGTGAAATGAATTATCAGAATCAGTCTATGGCATCGGTAAACAGATAATCGGGAATAAATCAAGTTAGAAGAGATTTTATTAATGATTTGTGTGTGTAAAACATTTCCGTGTCGCTGAAGTAACGTTTTTTTTCACGCACGCACACAGACACAGGTAGTGACAGAGAGACGAAGAGAATGAATACACGAAAAACTCAATTCATATCTATGCATCCCTGCTGTAAATGAGATAAAGCTATGTATGTTATTAATTATTAGTTAATGGCTTATTCTCTAATGTACGCTCGGAAAGTCTTTTTTTTTTCTTATAAATCGCGTGTCCAAAGAAAAACAAAAATCATGGGAACGCAAGAGTGTCAAGCGTGTTTGTGCTCGACTTGAGGTACTTGTTAATTAAATAATTAATATCAGTTACATTACCTTCGAAAGGTTGTTTACTGTGGATACTTGGCAATAGTCTCGAGAGCTGCTGCTTGTTCCTCACTCATCGCCTCTCTGCGTGGCAACCGCACGTACAGCACGGAGCTCATTCCGCGTGACTGACGACTGCATCCTGTCACCCACCCACAGAAATCCGCTGAAGTGAGAGTCCTGGCTCTGAAACCACCACGGGTGCAACCAGATCGGGGTGTGCTGATCAGCAAATCGACGATGTTGGAGCTGAACCAGCCGAGCCAGTCTTTCCGCGGTTAGAAAGGCGTCGGTCTTGAGTGTTGGTACTGTCACGTGACACGGAGCAGGTCATCGACGCGCGGTCACCGGCAGACCCAGTGTCCCTGCGAAGAGAGTGTCGATTTCTAGCGACAGGTTTGCAAACAGATCGACCGGAGGACAGAGGACTGGGTGGTCAGGAAAGCCCTCTACTATCGGAATTTTACTGCACCCTAAGCAGCAGTCAGAAGGAAAATAAAGCTCTGAAATCAGGACAAAAAGAAATTGAGGCTTGCTCATAAATTCTAAAAACTCACTCATTGTCAATACGTCCAGAGTTCCCCCTTCTCTCTCTCTCTCAACACTCGATAGTAAATTTGACAGCACAATTTATAACACCTTCTGGTCAGAAATCAGTGGACTGCTTCAAACTGAACCACAGCCGTCTTCTTGTTATCAAAGTAAGGTGTTCTAAAATTTTGAATTTAACAAGTCCCTCAACCAATCAGTTGAATTCGTGGAATCGATTTACTAACATTACATCTGGTATGCTGCCGAAAAGTATATTTTATGATGCAGACTATTAACTATTCGCCTTTCATTTTTCTAGTGTAAAAGTCCCTTCATCCCCTCCGACATTAATTGCTTTGTTCTTCGGTCCTTAATCATCCTTTTTTTTTCTCATTACCCCGTCCACCTTCTATTCTTCAGCCTTTCTTTCATGATGGTACGGGTTGGCAAGGTTAAACCTTTTATTATTTTGTGATGGCGGTATGAAATAGCCAGTTCACTTGGACTACAATTCACCCGACAGTGCAAACAAGGGTCTCTGAAATGACAGGAGAAAAAGGTACAACGTTCGATTTTGTTATGCGATGTTTGCACACTCTGGGCAGGTCATTCCTTCTGCTTGGTTTGCAAGCCTTGTTTCGACTGGCTGTCTGTGTGGCTGATACAAGCAAAACTCGTAGCCGTTAATGTTTAGTCCTCGTGAACTATTTCCGAACGTGAACTTACACAGACCTTGCATTCAAAGCCAAGATCGCGAGTGAAGCCAGATAAGGAGATTCAATATGGTGTCTCTGTGGGTGTGTGTCATGAGGTAACCTTGGAGGGGAGGTAACATCACCGACAGTTGAGGTCTAGTGTGGCTTGTTGAAAAGCCAGAGACTAACTTGTGCAAGAAAGGGGGGGCGTGTGTGCCACTAAGAAAGGTTTATATGGCTTTATTTTTCAAGGAAAGATTGAAAGCCTGGTTTGGCTTGGCGTGGGGTGACGAGGTCGCTGAGGTCACGCTTCCGTAGGCTCCCGACATTTTCACCTTCACTGAGACCATTACTATAATAATAATAATAATAATATAATAATAATAATAATAATAATAATAATAATAAGAAGAAGAAGAAGAAGAAGAAGAAGAAGAAGAAGACGAACAGCAACAACAACAACAACAACAACAACAACAACAACAACAACAACAACAACAACAACAACAACAACAACAACAACAACAAATCAGCCGCCGGGAGAGCAGTTGTCGCTCTCTGATGTGGTTTGCAAATTGAGCAGTGACGATGGACAATCGAACGAGCACTTCGATGAGAAAAGTCATCGGCAGTCGTGACAGTCCACTGAAGAACTGCTCACCACAAGCGTGGATCCGCAAGGGAGAGACTGGCAGCACGGTAACAGTTCTTACACCTGAGAGCTAAGTTGGTGTAGTCATGCGAGCGAATGGTATCTCAAATATCACTGTAATATTGGACGAACGATTAATACGAATAGCACGGAGGCACCGTCTACATGAGCTACATTGTTTTATGTATGTATTTGTCTCTCTGTCTGTCTTTCTTTCTGTCTGTCTGTCTGTCTGTCTGTTCCTTTTCTTCTTGTAACATTCTGAAAGGAACTCCACAGGTCTTAAAAAGTCTGCCGGTGCACTGGAGACACCGTATCCGAAGATACCTGTCCTTCATCTGTGTGTCGGCAGGCCATGTGTCTGCTCTTAAGTTTTGATGGATTGGACATTTATGGAGGAAGTGAGCTACTATTTAGGAACCTGTGCCTTAGAGGCACACGGCGGACTTTCCAATGTGGAACTCGGTGTAGATATGATGTTTCAGTTTCGAGTGACCTGTCCTCAAATGGCCGCTCGCCTTCTTTCTCTAGACTGGCAGTTCGGTCTTGGCTGCTTCACCAGGGTTGCTGCCGAAGCCATCTTTTTTTTTTTTTTTTTTTTTTTTTTTTTATCTGGGCTTGATTATCATCTGAGCCTCAGCAAAGCTGACCTGAAGGGTTGGATCTTAAGCTAGCCTTCCTCCCTCCTTTGCCAGTCTGTAAGCTGTTTTCAGTGCAGTTGTAGCAGGCTGCTTTGGGTTGATGTGAGGACCTTCAACTCATTCCCCATACCCCACCATCTGTTTGAGACAACTCTAAAGATTGATAAGGCAACTAAGTTGTTGTGGATCGTATCTGTCGTGACAAACCATCTGGGCAGCAGTCCGCAGATCCTTGGCCTCAGCCTTATTTTATTGAATACCTGCCTGTCGGGATCTCATTCTGTTTCAGTGTCCCTGAGCTGGATTGTGATCCCTGCTCTTCATTTCTGGTATCGTTTCTCTGCTCTTATAACACACAGACACAAAACCCTGCGGCTCTTTCGATGAAGTTAATGGAGGGCCAGGGTCGTTTCTCTGCTGGATTGAATTCTTTTCATGAACTGAGATGGATATTTGTCGCAGTTCTGATTTACATGTTGTAAATGCGTTGTTTCTCGTGTGATGAAAGCAGAACAGAGCAGTCGATACTCGGGCCATCGTAGATCAAATCCTCAGGAGATTGCTTGTATCCGCACGACCACCAAGCAAAATGTAAATGTAAAATATAAACACACTATTGTCTGATGCGATGGAAATCCGTTTTGAAGAAACCGTTAATGGCGGTCGATATAAAAGACTGGCAGTTGATGGGAAATTTGAGAACCGTGGAGAGACAATAAAAGCCAAACGCTCCAGCAAATAATAAGACTTCATCAAAATGCCAAATTCAATACAATGGCACCAAATTACACCGAGTCAAAACAGGAAGGACAAATCTGTCAGGCAAAGGGACACCACTTTACCGTCTTATGCATTACAAAGCATTGGTGTCCTGTTTGTACTCTGTGTCCTCCCTACATTATCACAGACCTCCTACAGTTTGGGAAGCACTTTTTTTTCTCTTGCTTTCTCATCTCTCTTGGAAGAAAGAAGAAAAGCGTTGCCAAAACTTTAGTAAATCTTAAATAATGCAAGAACACAGACTATGAATGTGTCCATGCTTGAGACTGTTTATAGATGAACACAAATGGCGGGTCTAAAGCAGTGTGCTATAACCTCCCGTCCACCATTGCGATGAGGATTAGGGTCTTGGGTTAAAATCATGGGTTCACATGACTAATAGTTTTTTTTCCCCCAGAATGTTACATGGTTTTCTCCCCTCTCATTGCCTCTTTATCCACCAGTTTAGTATAGTCCTTGTTAGTCCCCTTAGTTGGGCCAATGTGGGTGCTGCCTGTGGGTCTTACTGCAGAAGGATAATAATGCTCGGGAGTTCCAGATGGGCTGTAGGCTGTTGAAAAAATCCCTGGCCTTGTTGATGCGGCTTTTGATGTCATCGTCCGCTCCACCAAAAAGCTCCCCAGAAACACAAAGCGATCTGTTTCCAGGATGTTCTCTTCTTGTAGTTGGATTGGAACTGATCCTACGCTTTGCGAGATTCTAAGCAGTTTTACTTTGCCTTTACAATCCCTTGAATGTGAAAAGTTCACTGCAGTATGCTGGATGTTTTGAGCTGCAATGGCGTTTCAGATTGCGCTCTTTGAAAACTGCGATGTCTTCTCGGCAAATTAAACAAATAGCTTTATCTCCAACATCTGTGAAAAAAATATCATTTTGTCCACTCGTTGATGAATTTTCAACACTCGCTATCCACCCGTCACGTTGAACTGCCACGGTACTAACTTACCTTTTGTGCTAGCAGACACTGAGCGACTGAACTTTTAATAATAATATTATCGGAATGCTTGGGGGAGATTGGGGGTGGGAGTCAGGGTGGAGGAACCCAAACATGCTATGGCAGTAACGTGTTTGATCTCTACCAATGACACAATCGTATCAAACCACCGATAAGCGGTGGTCGGACTCTGTTGACACAAAATGAATAGTCGTGGTGCGTCACATGTTGTCGTCGCCGCTCTCTCACGACTACAGCAAACACGCAAGCCGCGATGTTATTTGTGTACTTTGTGTTTGACAACGTGCTGGCGACTTCTAATGACAATAAAATGAACCTAAAGGTTTTAAAAGAAACTAGTGCACATTTTGGCAGAGGGGTAAGTCCAAAGACCTCCTAGGCCGTACTTTGCCCACCCCTTTATTAGAGTCACTTTCCTATCAAATAAACCAGCCGTAAACAGTCGATCAAATAAAAAATTGAGAGAAGAGATAAACCCTTCACTTGAATACTTTGAAATAATTTAAAATTGATAAACGTTGGCGGATCACATTATTCTTCCTAAACAACTCTATTGGAAACCAGCAAAGCCCCGAGAGTTCAGTCTCGCAGGTCATAACAGTGCGGAGAAGTCGCCAACAGCGACACATTAAATATTAAGGTTTTACAAGAGCCAGTGGACATAAACTGGTTAGACCAGGCAGCACGAGGAAGGCTGGACAAAACATCTGCACACTCAACCACTTGAGAACTCAAACTCACTACTAGGTGAAAAAGAAATCTGAGGGAAGTTCAGAGGAGAGTAGTGCGCCTTTCACTTACAGCCAGACGGTTACAACTGGTTCGTATTTAGCCTCTCATCGTCTACCCATATAATGAGTACCTTATTTTTATTTTATTATTTTTGGTGAATTAAACAAACAGCAGATATACGCACATAGTCTCTCACCCAATCACTCTCCCGAGCTCACTCACTGATCACATTCACTCACACCCCCCTCCAACCACCGCCACCAACCTCAAATAAAACAAATAAAAAAAGACACAAGAAAATAACATAAAAAATAGAACAGAGAATGAAAAAACCATCCTACAAAATCAAGCAAAGAAACTAATAACAATAAAAAATATCGACAAAGTCCTTTTACCACGAAGATCGAGAGCAAAACATTGGAGCAATAAAGGCATCGAAATTAAAAATAGAAGGAAATAAAATCCTTGCAGGCATGTTTTCGCATAACACAAGAGAATAATCCTGAGCGTAAAATATTTAACAGTTGTATTGTTAACAACAAATCGCTAAAAAATTAAGCCTCCATTCATGCTAGACAACAGCTCAGTAAACTTCACCGCCACTAGCAACAACAATAATACGCAATAATAGTAATAACAATTTTCGTGGCACCGACCAAATAATCAAGCAAACAAAAGGAGAGCATGAGTTGTATTTGTTGACGCTCACGATCTGGTAAAAAAAATAGAAATCAGCAAGGAAAACAGAAATAAAGAAAGGAATGGAGAATGAAAGGTAGAAAAGAGAAGAAATAAAAGAAGAATAGAAAAAGTAATCAAAAAAGGAAGAATTAACGAAGAAAGAATGAAAGAAAGAAGAGAACAGGACTAGGGTGTACATGTTCCTTCGTAGTTATAATACTCAAACTCATTATTTTTTTATTCTTTGCTTTTGTTTGTCAACCATTCGCATACAGCGGTAAACATTTTTCTGAATCGATGAAATTAAAGGCATTGGAGTGAAGCGAGCATTTTGAAATGAATTTGAGGAAAGCATGAAATATTCCATTATAGATTCCAGTTACCTTGTTCTTCATTTTCTTGCTGTTGTTCGCGCGCACAAACACGCACACAAAGAGGATGCAGATGTCCAGCGAGCGTCAGTCTCACAGAGAGGAAGAGGAGAGAGAGAGAGGCAAGCCCTAGAGAATGAAGAAGAGAACGAGACTTACGAGGGCAGCTTTCTGCTCGAAACGTCCTGCACCTGCTGCGAACCACGAGCTGTGAAGCTCGATCAGGTATATCGGAAATTCAAGTGTTTCACTATTTCACTGACGTGACCCATCAATAAGACTGATTTGATTGAAGCAGCAGATCGAAGATTGACAATAAATCACATTTTGAAGATTAAGCGCATATACACTAATCCGGAATAAGCCAGGTATCCTGGTTATAGTTATAAATACAAAAACACTCTTGTAACTAAATAGTGCACACTTACTTATAGTGCTCATGATCGACCCATAACCGTCGAAATAATGTTTTTTAATTAAAAATTTTGATTGTAAATGGATTTTCAGTCGCGAAAGAATTTGACAAGTGTATAAAGAATTACTAAAATGACTTCTGGTGACAGTCAAAGAAGGTCAACCATACTCTTTGTGACAGTGGTGACAAGATGGGGAAATAAGGGTGTGTACTTGATCGATGGCTCTAAAATCACCCACTATAGCTAAATATCGATTTTAGAATGCGCCTATGATATATAAGAACTTCTAAATGTAATCTTTCAAAGACACTAAGTACAGTAGAATTGCCTAAACGTGACCTGGAAATGGTGCGGGGGTTGGGGGCGATTAGGAAACCTGTGACATCAACTTCAGGGAAATTGCTTTGATCGGCAAACCGTCGCCAACGTGCAAAAACTTAATCCCATGAGACTGCCACTCGCGACCGTTTCCACGATACAGCAAAGAGATTTGTAACTGGTCGTTGTATATCTCACCCCCTCTTCTCATCTTCAAAAAAAAAAAAAAGTTTAAAGGTGGAAGGGGGGGGTATAGGGGGTGGAGGAGAATTAAAGGGATATATACATGTACCCGAAATATTCGCGACGCAAGACATTGAACTGCATGTGTTCCACTTTGTGAGTTCTATGAAAGGCCTCCCCTGCCCCACTCCTCTAACTTACCTCATTGCCTTGCCGTAGGTAGATGGAGTTTCATTTCTTCTTGAACTTCAAGTGTTACTGCACCCTTTACACCCCGCACCTTCACGCTTGGAAGGGATCAATACACAACCCCGGGTCCACATTGTCTTCTGCTACTAGGTACGCGTAATGGCGGGTGAGTAGATAAACTGGAATGTTGTATTAACGGAAAGCAATATTAAATTCTAAGAAATTTCACCAGCAGCAAAATAGAATAATAATCTAATAAAAAATAAGCAATTATTTTAAGACTTTATTAATTTTTATTTATTTTATTTAGTTCCATTTGAAAAATTTTCTTTTTTAAAAAACCGGATCCCATTAAGTGACCAATCGACCTTTGCCCCTTTAATCAGCTGATGAGGAGAAGGTGGTGTGCTCTCGTGAATAACATGACGAGCGTCACCCAATCAGCGGAACGCGAAGATCGTGTGATCACTTTGGTTAGAGTTGTTAGTTTTTTTTTAAGCCGGTAACGTGCGTAATATATTTGTTTTTCTCGGTTAAACTGAATGACCGATATTAAGACATATTTGTAAGAGTAAGTTATTGCAGATGAATTTGCACTGTTGACTGTTAGAGCACAAGGACGGTGACTCACTGAGTACAGTGGCATTGTTTAGAAATTAGAGCCGACAGCCCAACACAGACCCTGAGTATTAATTAAAGTTTGTTGTGTGTAGCTGCCTAGTACACAGCTACAGTTACTGTGAGGAATCATCTTTCGTTGAGGCAAGGAAAAGAACAACTTTGCACAAGGTAAGGAGAATATGAATGCAAAAATATAAATCTGAAAACTTATATATTTAGCTGATCGAGACGTGTTTTTATTTGTTTTTGTTTTGTCTATGAAAGTTCAATTTCTTATTACTCCAATCACATTATAATATGCTGAAGCAGACTGTAGAAGTCAAAGTACACTAAAGTAATTTTATCTAAATAGCATTGAAGATATACTCCGATAAAAGTTCACAAATTAAAAACATAAAAACAGTCGTGACTTATAATCGACAAGGCAAGAAGAGCAATAAAATGATTTTAAAAACATGTCTTTTTCCCTTCTATAAACTTATCAAGATTAAACCAATTCTTAATTGCTTCATTGTCTTTTAATGATTTTTATGTGTTTTCATAAATGTCTAGCAGTTGATTTCAACTTTAATAAATGCATAGAACATACTCATTTTCTTTCTCAAATAACACTAAGTAAAGGAGTAAGTCAAGTCCATTTGAGACATAAAAACAGTAGCTCAGCAATTGTTTAATCAGATAAATGATTCAACCACATACTTGTTCTTGATGGCTGAAGAGTATATTATTTTTAGGTCAGCTGTTATACTTGAAACTTCTTACAGGTGCAGAAGTATGGGATACTTAGTGCTATAAGATGTACTTTATATTTTTTGCACATTTTTGTAGCATAACATTATTGGCCCAGCATAAAGTAAATGTAAAGTATAGTCTTTCTTTTCTTTCGCAGATTTCCCCTCAGATGATATTAAAATTGAGGGTACAATTCTACATTCCTTTTCTTGAATCTTATGCTCCATTTATGTACTAGATACATGCAAGAATTTTTTTAATATTTATTGAATATGTCTTTAATCTTCACAGTTTAACAGCTAAACATCATTTCCAAGGATCACATTAAGTCAGGGAAGAAAAGATACCTTCATTTCGTCACCTTGTTCAAGAGAAACTGAGGCAACAAGGTGAAAATGTCACTGTCGGTGACTGAGTTGTTGTACGGCTCTTTCCTCGATCTGCAGCTCCTCAATCCTGCCTCTCTCATGCTGGCAACAGCAACGGCCGTTACCTCCCTCATATACTTTATGTGCCCGCGTTTGTTGGTGCAGATGTATTTCAGGTGAGTATTGCATCTAAAAATTTTTTTTTGGGTAATGGAATGGAATCTGTTAGTCACTTGTACCCCTCTTGTTTGTGACATGAGAACTTTCTCTTACATGTTTGAATCTGCAATAAAGATATATTCTTCTGTTAAATCTCGTTTCTTTCTGCATGTGTCAGTATAATCCTATCTGCTGGTGATGCTTAGTCAATCCACCCTCTAATAAAGTATCTGGTTGAAGACTGTTCAAGCTTTTATTTTAAGCAACTATTTAACCTGACATTGGGCAGGGTGGCTGTAATGTGGAGTGGAATGCGCCTGAAAAGAGTAATAGACAACAAAGGCTTCACTTTTTTCTATGGTGAGAGAGGGCACCCCAAGCCAGGTCAAACCAGCATGCTTCTGCTTCATGGTTTTTCAGCTGATCACTTTATGTGGGCATCTATCGTACAGGTTAGACTTTATCACAACCAAAAGACTCTTCAGAAAATAAAAAGATACTAGAGTTGATCTACATAAATGTTTCATCTCAGTCAGTTTGTCACTGCAGTGGCTTATTTCTTCTCTGACAAGCACATTTTTGCACAACTTTCTTGTATTTGACATATAATTTGTGAATATAAATCTTGTATGACCTTGTAGAAACCTAGGCACTTCCTGCTTCCTTAAGTAAAGAGACAAACCATTATCATGGCATTTTTGAGTGTTTTATTAGCATCCATTGTAACATTAAACAGACTCTGCTTTTATGGCTTCCAATACCATGTGCAATAAAGGGAAGATAAGTATACTATGGGATATAACACTGTTTTCATGTTGTCTTTGTTCTTATTGCATTTGATGAGTAAAGAAGGAGAAAAGAAAGTCCAAAAGAGGCTTGTCACCATATAATAACGGACTTGTTGTCTGTCCCTAGTATTTGCCATCTGAAATCCATGTCATTGCCCTCGACTTACCTGGGCATGGCTTCACTTCTGATCCACTTGAAGGGGACGACATTGGCTTCAAGGGACAGCTTCAGCGGATAAAGCAGGTTAATATGTTAACATGGTTACTAAATGAGTGAAAGGGGGTAATTTATAGAATGGTAATGTGCTGATGTCAGTGACCCAGGGATGCTGTATCAGCTTCGATGTTCAAGTATATGTACATTGAAAGTTTATACCATGCATACTTGCAGGGAAGTGACTTCATAAATCTTTAACAAATTTTGGGTTTATACCTTAGTTTGCATTTTGATAGTTAAGCTTGATTGGTTGTATTCTATTGTATTCTCTGCAGACACAAAGATATTTTTTCTAGATTTCATCTGCTTGTTATCATTGAATAATAACTAATCTATAAATAATTAAAATACTGTACTTAACATGTTGGACATATATAGTATTTTTTTCAAAAAGAAAACCTTGATGTTTTTTTCTGTTAAAGTAGTCTTTTTTTTTTTCCAAATCTTCAGTTTCTAGATCTTGTTGGAATAGACAAGTGCCATGTTACTGGTGTGTCAATGGGGAACCCTAGCCGCCTATTTGCTGCTAGTTTCCAAGATCGTGTCTCTGCTGTGACCATGTGCTGTCCTAGCAGTGAGTAGAGCAAACAACCTAGATTATAGTTATTAATGTTTATTGCAATGAGGGGAACTATTCCAAATTGCGATTTGCACAGTTTTGTTGGATTGTTTTTTTTTATTGCTGCATATCTACTAGTGCAAGTTCTTTGTAGTCTTCAGTGCTGTCACACACAAATGAGTCTGTGAGCTCAGTCACTTGAACTGTTGTCCATCTTTTCAACAAATAACACAATTGCTTTAGAATGCTCAGGTCATATATTAGCCAATAAGGCCAACAGATTTTCATGAAAACAACAACAGCAAATCCCTATTATGATCAGTTGCTATCTATCGGCAAACAACACCTGGCACATACACCTAACAATAGTGAGGACAAAAGCCAGACAGGCAAATAATAGCCAGGGGTCTCTAGTTATCTCTGTATCAATATATACCTCAAATCATGCAATAATCTAAATTCAGTTGGAGTTAAACCACCAATACTTGTGAAATACATCAAATTGCTAAATCTTATCTTTTCACCCTCATTCTTAAAGACCTATCTGATTGGTGACACATATCAAGCTCAAAAGACTCACTTCATCTTGCTTATTAATGCCTTGAACAGGAAATTGCAAGGGGAAATAAGAATTTTGAGAAATTAAATGAAAACGATTTCCTTGCCTGTTCAAATCTTCATTTGGACCTAAAACCGTGTGTGACGTCAGTACCAGTGGAATCATGGCTAACCACAGCATGGTTGATACAAGTTGCCCAGAAAATAACAAATTTCGAAAGCCCAAGTACAGATACAGAAACCATTGGGGTGTTGAATGCACAGGATAACATAGTGACAGAAGAAGTATGTCTTCAAAGCATTCATCATGGAGAAGACAATGGATCAGCTTCATTCGTGTGTGTAAATCTTCACTGTGCCCTCACAGTACTCTGTCGTATGTGAACACAACTTTTCTCCCAAATGTTACCCAGTAATGTATACACTGAAGAAGCAAGTGGGCTTAAATATTCATAGTTCACCAACTTCATCCACAAGTGCCTGTTGATCAGTAATAGCATTGAAGATGTGAGATGCATGAATATAGTCACTATCACAACACCAGCTGATAAAAGATCCACACAATGCAGGCATGGAAGAGCATGTCCCATGTAGCAGAATAATAACAATAATGCGCAGCATCATGGCCAAGATAGATTGCATTCACTACACAGACCAGCCATGATAAATGAACTGATAGTGGACAGTGATGTACAGAACGTAAAGCAATGGATGAAGATATGAAGGATGCTGTAAACAGTTGGAGCCGTACTTAATGGTTAACATGACAGCAGCATTAGCATAAGTGGTTGTCATTGAACAAAGGCACCAAGGTATTAAAAAATAAAGAAATTCCTTTGCTAACTGAGTTCCAGGAAGTGACACAAGGAAAACTAGGTTCTTTTTTAAGGTATGATTGACTGCTGTCACAACAAGTGACATACTCTGCAGGTAATTTGCCATGCAGAGACAGGCAATGTCTGAAGCCACAACAGGCATAGTGGTCAGGCAGGCTTTAAAATGGCAATGCCTGATACACGAGAACCACTCATACAGCCAATGCCTTGTTGTCATGAATTTTTTTCCAGTGCTTAACATGCATTCATGTCGTAAGAATTATCAATCAGGCATGATGGTCCTGTTAAACTATGTATTCAAAATTTCACTATGCACCCTAATAAACATTATTAAAATGTAACATCTGTTAATGCATTGTTACTTCTTCATAATAATCATCATAAGTCACAAAAATCTTTACCTCAACAAGGGGAAGTGACAAGTCTTGAGTTAAGATCGGGGTGTCAATATTCTTCACCTTCAATGATTGTAACACCAGTACATATTTTTTTTGCACTCAGTTGGGACAAACAAGATACTTGCTATAGCACATTCTTGAACTCTTACTATCCTCATTTTTCTTCCATTTGCTCTTTTAAGCAGAAAATAGGGCTAAAGTAAACTTGCACATGGGTCGATCTGTGACAAATATGGTTCATGTGTTCTAGTGAAAACACCGGAAGATGGACAACTGATTGCTTTGTATCGAGCTGCTACGGCCAGGGGAATAAGTTTGACCCTGGATACTTGTCCCCTCTTGCCACAGACTGCAGCTGATCTTCAAGCGATGCTGCGAGTTGTATGCTACTATCATTCTTTTGTCCCATCCCAGGTACAGGACTTGATTTATTCCAAGAAATATTTAACTACATGAGGTCTATTCTTTTGAGTTGAATTATTTTAGTCTTTTAAAAATGTGGATGAGATGCTATAAGTCACAAGACAGTATGATTGATACAAATTCTTAAATGGGCTAATTGGGGAAATTAATCTTAAATACCAGCTTCCCATTAACTTTCCTCCTTCATGTTGTTTCAGATTCTGAAAGGAGCTGTAGAACTAAGGAAAGAGCGAAACAACTTCTACCTGCAGTGTAAATTTTCTTGCTTGTATCTTACAATATAAAAGCAAACCTACAAACCAGAAATTAAAGAACTGGTGGAGTGCAAAATGTTTTTCTCGTGGTTGGGTGTAGCACAGTGTTTATTTACCGAGATCTAGGTGTATACACCTCTTCCATTCTCAACATACATGCCTACAACCATCACCATGGACAAACGAAATTGCATATGGATACAGTCTGAGAGTTGGGACCATATGTTAAGCATATCTGTGAACAATAGTGGCTTGATAAGTTTAACCTCTTTCTGTGCATGGTGATTTTTTGTAGGTGTTTTAATTGAGAACAGAAGTGTATTCACCTGGATTTGGGGAAAGAAATATTTTATACAGTATCTTCATCCAGTAGTCTTTTAAAGTGTGGTTAGTCTAAAATGTCCTGATAATCCCTATCATGCACACTTAAATGTACATATCTGTACATGCATTTGTACATTGGAAGGTAATAAGGATATAGCAGGACTGTTGCTGAAATTATTCTTCCTAAACAGCTGTTAACCATTTATATAGTATGAACTTTTCCCCTAGGCTAAAGAATATTAGTAAAGAAAGTGGTGATTTGTTCCATTATTATGTTTTTAAAAAGTGCTTATCGAAATGTTTTTTTATCAGGTATATGCTGTTTTCAAGGATTTTTCACAAGCTTATTGGTTAAAAACTTGCATCCCTTTTTCCTGTCATGCACTGTTTTGCTGTGTTCTAATCCTGACATTTTTTTTCAGTGCTTCATAAACTTCTTTTAGAGGAGAGTCGTTCAGCTCTGGAGAACCAGCTCGACAAAATTATCTGTCCTTCTCAGGTTGTGTGGAGTTGAGGATGAAGTAAGTGCTGGTTAAAAGATTTCTTTTCCTTATTATAAATGCTGAATGGTTGTGGGAAGTTCTTGATTTGGTTACTGACCTCAGTGACATCATTTAGTCTGCTGTAATGATTGGCCATTAAATGTTATTTCATTTATTTGTCTTAAGAGTAACCAGAATGCAATTTTTTTCCTTTTTTTTTTTTCCGTAAATGACTGGATTTATTAAAAAAGTGACCATATAACTCTCTTCTGTTGTGAGATTACACATTTGAAAAGTAGGCAATACCTTGCTGGTATTTTCAAATGTCTTATGTTGGTTACAGCTTTAACTTTTTCCCATTTTGCAACCTCAGAAGCCTCACAAAAATCACTGGGATGTACAAAAACGAAAGAATAAATAAAGAAAGAAACTGTTGGTACCTTGAGAAATTGTTCGACTATAATTTACTAGCGCAGGGAGTCAAAAATAGTTAACCAGTCGGGTATCTTATATCTGAATAAGAGCCAAGTTAGAGACAGTTTTTCAATTATGAATTTGTACTCCAACAACAGAAAATAACCAAATAATAGTAAGTAATATTTTTAAAGTTTAATGTATATTCTAATAAAAAGTTCATTGTTTGGCACTTTTTGTTTTTTTAATAGTGTCCAAATAATTGTTTTTTGTAATTTCTGCCTTGGGACCTACTTCATGACAATTACATACAATACAATTATCATCTTTTGTTTGAATTTAGTACAAGAAAACAAAAGCTGTATTGCTTTAAAAAAAAGTCACTTAAATGCTTAAAAGAAAGAAGGTTCTTTAAAATGATATGTCACTGATAGTTGTCTTTATTGTAGGTTAATATGTATAAATATTGAAACATAATTCTCGCCACTCATAAAGTTCAGTGACTTTGTTTTCGTACATATTGAATGAGCTAAGTTAAAAATTAGGGGACTATACTGACCTTACACAAACTGGACTTCAGACCATGTTTCGGCAAATCTGGTACTCACCATCACCTCGCGTGTCAATAAAGCCCTCTCTTTTGCCTCTGCCAAGTACACCCTCCTTTTGCCTGGTGCTAGTGACATAAAACTATTTGAGCTCACCTGACCCTCTTATGCCACCACTAGATGGACTTCAAACCCTTGACCCCATACATGTGTCAGATGATGAAGGAGTGGATTAGATTGACCTCTCACCTCTAGATCCCTTCACCCACAGACCACTCAGCAGCACTCCAGCAAAAGGCCAGAAAGCTACTGTAGAATTCCGTGTGACATTTTACTCAGCAGGGTCCAGAAAAATGCCTCAACAAATTACTTAAAAATAACCTTATAAAACTAGTTGTACTCTAGGAGGAAAAAATTTCACAGGAAATTAATGTTTGTGCAGTTTTATCAACCTGTCAGCAGTTTTGATCTTCGTTTCTTGTCCAACTCATGTTTTCCTTTTAATGTTTCCTTTTGTATCTTGATGATGATGATGATGATGTAGTTTTATAGCGCGCCAATATCCGCATCACAAAGATGCGCTCAATGCGCGGTAATCCCAGCAGCCACCAAACTGCAGGTCAAATGAAAACTTCAAAAAAAAGTTTAAACAAGTGAGTCTTCAGATGTTTCTTGAAAGATCCAATACTATCAGACTCCTTGGTCGAGAGGGGAAGCGAGTTCCACAAAAGCGGGGCTACATTGGAGAAGATCTGAAACCCGCAGTCTTCTTATTAGCATTCCCTGACTGAACACTCGGTCGTTCAAGTCTGAAGTGTGCTGCTGAACGAAGTTCCGCTGGGGTTGTAAACAGCGAATGAGTTCTTGCAGATAGGCAGGCGCAAGGTCGTGAAGACAGCCATAGGTTAAGGTTAACAATTTATGCTCAATTCGCTTCTCCACAGGAAGCCAATGTAGGTCACGAAGTACAGGAGTAATATGGTCAGTTGTTTTCTTTCCTGCAAACTATCCTCGCAGCCGTATTTTGCACTCGCTGAAGCCTCGACAACTCGCTCTTTGAAATCCCCCAGAGGCAGCTGTTGGCATAGTCTAATGTAGAACCGATGAGGGACACAGCAACTGCATTTGCAGTCTTCTTATTTAAGACTGGGTCGGAGTCGTCCAAGAGTGCGGATATGGAAATAACACGCCTTGACTACAGAACTGACATGATCAGCATAGTTAGAAGATTGTCAACATAGGTCCAAGTTCCTACGGAGCTGGAGAGAATTCTAGCTTGACCCACTTGGAAGAGTCTAGAGAGACTTTACTAAGGCTAGCTTGGAACCACATAGCATCGCCTCTGTCTTCTCATCATTAAGCTTGAGTTTATTCCTCAGCATCCATGACTTGACCTCTAAAGCAACAATCTTCTACAGCACAAACTGCCTCACGCACCGACTCACTGTCAGTACTAAATGAAAAAATAGAGTTCAGTGTCATCTGCAAACATCTTACGGTTCACATTATGCTTCTCAATGAAGAGGACAAGCTGAGATGTGTAAATAGAAAATAGAACCGGCCCAAAACAGAGCCCTGCGGGACACCGCACAGCAGTGGAACTGTCACTGAAGAAGCTTGATTGACCATCACCCTTTGGTGTGCGATCACTGAAGTAGGAATGGAACCACTGCAAAGGCGAACCACCAATGCCCACTCCATCTGGGAGACGAGTTAGTAGAGTGGTGGTGATCAATGACATCAAAGGCCCGCACTCAGATCAAGGAGACCACAGAGTTCACTTTCCCGGCATCCGCACTGCACAGAGATCGTTCATAGACGATCAGAAGGGCTGTCTCACAGCTGTGCTTGGGTCTATACGCCGACTGGAATTTATCTTCACAATCATTACAATCTTTTGGTTCAGATTGATATCTTGAATCACTTTTCATTTACCTGTTTTTTCAGGTAGTACATGTGTCTGGTGCTGAGGTTGCTGCAGAAGAAAGTCCCAACTACATCATGCCAGTCTTATACCATGCTGTGGACATGCTATCAACAATGATCAGCCTAGGCACTTTGCTAAAGTCGTATCAACAATTCTGGATGGAAGCTGCAAAATAAGCAAGACTGACAGCATAAATATTTGATAAGATTCATTTGTTTTCTCACCAGCTCCTGCCATGACCAAAGTGCCTTTCTCCAGATTCTCATTGCCTTTCTCATCTGTCACATTAACCCAGCCACTAAAGGAAATTCATAGACATCATGCCAAAGTGTTGTTTTGCTTTTGCACTATTCCCCACATTTACATTTATATATTTCTTGGTTTTAAAAGATTCTACAGAAATGTTAAAATTGAGGTTGTGTATTTTCTTTATCATCTGTAGTCTATGGCTGCTGAAATTTACAGCTCTCTAGTTTGCATGCTCAAGAGATGTACAAAATCCATTAAAACAAAAACACTTTTCTGATAAATTGTATTTGGTGCCACAGCTTAAGGGGATTTCAAAAAAGGCAGCTCAAGTTTCATGTTTTTCCTATCAATTTGCATTCTTGTGTGAATGTGAATGCAAAATACCAGCAACAAGTAGTGGTACCCTCATGCTAATGTTTCTTGAGCGTCATGAAACCTTCAGTATTTTATTGTCTGTACCCACTTGTGAGACAGCATGTTCAATGCTAGCTGAATTTCAGATATGGACACCATACTTAGCAAACCTGTTGCATTTTCCTTAAGAGTAAGTATTACTAATTTTATATGTATGATACATTATCTCAGATTTGTGTGAAGATGTTTTAAATCCAGTTAAATTGCACATACTTAAGACAGCATTTTTCTAACACTTGCTCAGGGAGTAAACTTTTGAGTTGCATCAAGTAAAATAGTAAAATGCTGTTTGAACAATCAGTTCTTAGAATGTACATGAAAAAGGGAGCAATACAACATAGTGAACGGTACCATAACATTACACTATACATCAACTTCTTTTAGTGTACAAACGGCCAGCATCTTGTGTTGACTCCCTGAGTAAGTTACGTGCACTTTTACTATTGCAGAATTAGTACCATTTATTAATTTTTTTTTAACTTCTTTTTTATATATTTTCAATATAATATCTTCTTAACTTCAAGGGGCTGTATAGGCTCTTGATAAGAATCGCATCATTAAGATGACGATGATCACTCTTAAACTGTTTGATATAGAAGTGTGCTGCTCTGGCCATTCACAGTGTGTGTCATGTAATGTTTTGTCTCAGAAGCTTAAATAAGCAGCTTTTCTTATTACATACGTTGTACGTCATCCATCTCCGTCCTATCGTTTACATTTTCATTGAGCCACATCACACTTAAACAAGAACAACATACTCTTTAGGTGAGAATGAAATTTTATGTCAGCCAAAGAATTTAAGAGCATATAAATGAGTTGGTGATGTTAAAATTATGTCTGAAGTTATCTGATAATACTGATAATCTTTTCAGTATTTCTTTTTCTCAATGTGGCCTCTTACCAATTGCCATTAATTTTTCACATTTTTATATAAAATATGTAGAATAAAACCACAAATATTACCAGTATAGAACTAATAACTATTTGTGTTGCATATTTGCCAAACTATGCCTGTGAATATAATGGTAATGACTGTTATAAACTCTGTAGACTATTTTCTTCCATGAACTGTCTTTTATCTGTACTTTTTCTTTAAAGAAAACCCACTAAAATATGACCATATTGATATTAAACTTTGCAAAGTGAATTATTTGTTTGTTTCTGCTTGCATTGATATTTTTCACTGAAAATTGTTTACTATAAAAATAGTTGTTCTATCCAAGTAATATTTTTGCGATTTGTTGAACTAAGTCAGTAAGAGGTGGATTTTGGCTGTCCTCCAGCCATTTTGCAGTCAGTTTATACATTTGACCCTTATTTTAACGTTTTGTAGCAGTTCACGCAGTAGCTACAACAGCAGTAACCTGGCAGTGTCTTAACTTCAGTTGAATAATCTGGAGAAACTGTTAATTTTTTCTCTTCAGATCTCATTCCTTGAAGTTTCTTTGAGAAACGAGATTTGTAGGGTCCAAAAATATTGCATTTGATGTTTTGGTCATGTTCAACAGCATGAAAGTAACTCATTTGAATCGAGTTACTTGATATGGCATGAATCACTATGGTTGATATGTTGTCCGTGCACAGTATTATATTTATTGAGGTACTTTCAAGAAGGAAACTGCTTACTGGCATGCTTTTTACTTTCAACCCTTAGGAAGCCTCTGTGGTACAATTTATAGTGGGAGGAATGCATGACAAAATTTGGATCTCTAGTGGACAACCCACACAGATATATGATGTTCAGCTGCTGAAAATTTTTTAAACTTGGGTTTTTTTTGTGGAGTGGGTTGGGGAGAAGAATAGTCCTTGGTGCGGCTAATGCTTAAATTCAGGCCGGCGGAATTACAAGTAACTTTTGTATTCCTTATGGCCTTTGGATCTTAGGTAAAATTATGTTTTATATTCCTTATTTTGTGAGTGCAGCTAGTTATGGTGATTTGTTTAAATCATAAGTACGATATAATCATATTTTATTGACTTCTTCATTATTAAGTGAAGGATTCCAATTGGATCTGCAGAATCAATGCATTAGCCTTTATATTCGTTTTCTGATTTGTAAATATTGAATGTCAGATATTTTTTGTTGGCTTTGTGTTATGATGCTTGACTTCAGGCGTGGTTGGACACCCACCCTAAGCAGTGAGAGGAAAAATAAAAGGCAATTGACAGGTTACAATTAACCACACTTTGCACGGTTAACAAGTATTGCAAGGATATGATGCTGTTGTATTCTGCTTTGCCCGGCATGACTGCATGGGGTGTAGCCTCCCTTTTACCTCCAAATTACTACTAAGAATTGGCATTGTGCTGAGAGTTAAGACGTTTGAATAGTTTTCAATATAGGAAAATTACCCATGTATTGTTTATGAAGATCAAACTTATACAGTGGCAACCACGTTTTTGTCGATGTTGTTTGCATATTGCTTTCACCATCTGCACAGTGTTCTTTTGACATTACCTTGCAAGTCAGAGTGGCCTTTGTTGCACCAAGAGAAGTGTGGCTACATATGGTATATTGCAAACGTAATGTTGCACATGTAATCCCTGAAAGCATTGTGAATTGCCCTCGAGAGGGAAAGTTCATTGGTTTATAATACTGATATCAAATGTTGCCATTAAGAAAGAGTGAGAACATCAGACTGGTTTAAGAACAGTCTCTAGTCCTTCCTGTGAAATATACGTGGAAGGAGCAATTAACATAAACCCCTAAAAATCTGCAGGGCTACTTAACACAGCTGATCCGTTGTCGTTTGGTTGTGGCTTTCTTCATTTAACCAAACCAGTTGGAAGCGCATGAAGTGATTTATGATAGTGCGAAAGCTGTTCAAAAGTCTATGTGTTTTAGAACCTTGAAGCACAACCCCTTTAGAGGTTTCTATATTTATTTGTGATCATTGAACAGCTAAACACAAAGACAAACCCAAACCCACTGAAGCTTGACAACCATTTGTAAAGCCTGAATCTAGTTTAACATACAATGCATGCTGTTATCAGTGCTACAAATGCTTAATGCTAATTAAGAGCACCATGATTGTATTAGGATTTCTGCCTTACTGTTTGCTCTGGAAACCAAGTTTGAGACATTTAAATGCAGTTTCTTGTGATTTATTAGCACCAGCATTATCATGTTATCTCTTGATTGGATGTAGTGTTTTCAGTACTTATGTCCAGTTTTTCTGTTTTTGTAAACATCTTATTTTCATTGACTTGCTTGCTTAGAAGTTGGTGCACAGCAGTGTTGCATGAAAAAAGTGCTGGTAATAAAAACCTGAATGACTTGTCAGAATCTATGTAGACGTTTATCATGGATGCAAGAATCACAATTTAGGTACTTAATTCATTTCCTTCTATACTTTGTGCAGAACCTTGTTTGTGTTATTATTCAATAATTTCCTGCCTTTCCTTTTGACTTGTTTTTTTTTCCTATTTAAAGTGAATAAACAAAGACAAGAGTCAGAATGGATAATTAACTACAGACAAGCTTTATATATTTTGTTATTGAAAACCATTCATGCTCCAATCCATTCACTGAATGCAACTTGCACACACATGCAATCCTATTGAGAGGAAGCATGGAGGATCTGTTTGTGTGTGTATGGGTAAACTACACATGACCATGAAAGAAATCAAGTTTTCCAGCTCCCTAATAAATTCTCAGCAAAATATTTGGCATTGCTCTTTCCCCCACCCCCTTTTAAACCCGAACAAAAATGCTCATCCTTTACAGAAAGAATCCTTATTCTCCAAAGTAACACTTCCATATGTCCAAAATCATGTATTTTGTATAAAAATTCAAAAGATTCGTTAGATTTTTCCATTAAAATGCAGAGAAATCATTGGGTGACCATCTCTGGTGCACCCTTTTCAATGACTGCATATTTTTTGGGACTTGGCAAAGAATGTCCTTCAACTAACCTATATCTATGGCACCATGTAAAAAATGTGTTGTTTCCCCGTCCAGATTGATACAGATTCATGGTCACACCAATGTTGTCTCCCAAACAGTCAGTTGGTCTGGTGACGGAGAGGTGAGCAGACAATACCTACACCAAGGATTATTAGTTCAAATGTCGCTCACTACACACATAATGTCTCCCTACATATTCACCTTGATACAAGACTGGTATATTTTTGCTATAGAGATAGCTGTCGGCTCTGTCCCAAGAATGCCACCGTCCATCAAAACGTCTTTATCCTCAATCTCTCGCATTACGACCTAAGCCCTTTTGACGTTGCATGCCGGGAAACTGACCTTTTGACCTAACGACGTACTACGGGAATTCGCGAGACATAAAAATAAATAAAAAATTTGTGAAGCGCATGCTCACTCCTTATTGCAAGAGGCCGAGAGTGAGTCTCGGCATACAGACATCAGTCCATAAATACATGTGACCCTAACGAATTGAGATAAGAAGTCTCTGCCCTAATGAACCTCCCTATTGGTCACAGGTAGACACGTGTTTCCTCATTGGCTTGATATCGAGGCCACCGTGTCAGTTACAGCAGTAAACTGTAAAAAAAATGAAGAAAGCTAACCAGACTGGAGACTGGTAGAAAGCAGACTGCCAAAGCAGAGAAAAAACAGAAAATAAAGAAGAAAACTGGAAAAGGGGCGAGGGCCAGGTCGAAGCACGCAACGAAAGCTGCGAACATACGCTGACAGAAATACAGAGATAGGAAAGCGAAGGAGAAATTGGAAAACGGGACGTCATTTTCTGAGTCCTCTAGCGACCAAGCTATAACGGGTAAGGGACCCATTGAAAATTTTTTTATAACAATGGATCAAGTCAAGCAAATTTTACGACATGCTGTATGTGGCATTTGTGGAAACTACCCCTTACAGTTATGGCCTGACTACGAAGGGAATGTGCTCCTGTTATGTGATTCATGTCAATATACACATGTTGTCAAACACAACGAGTAACCAGCTAGTGGCAGTGAAGTTGTAACAGGAAATAACCAAATAATAGTAAGTAATATTTTTAAAGTTTAATGTATATTCTAATAAAAAGTTCATTGTTTGGCACTTTTTGTTTTTTTAATAGTGTCCAAATAATTGTTTTTTGTAATTTCTGCCTTGGGACCTACTTTCATGACAATTACATACAATACAATTATCATCTTTTGTTTGAATTTAGTACAAGAAAACTTTGTTTCAATTAAGTTTGTATTGATAGGTTGTTTTGTTGATAGAACAAAAGAAAGATTGTTTTGTTGTTAGTTCGAACAAAGGAAAGAGTGTGGCAGTGTTTTGGATGTGTGTAGTATGACTGGGTTTTTTTTCTCCTTGACGGGAGCGGGGAGAAGGAATAGTCTCCTCTGTCAGTGCGTCCGGAGCGGACGGTTTTTGTTTGTAACGAGTCTTGACGGACTTGGTGTTGGTGTATTTCTGGGTACAAATCCTGAACAGATTTGTATTGTACTGTACAAGTCCTGACCAGACTTGGGAGTTACCAGATTTGTTTGTGTCTTTGTATAACATTGAACCTGTTGAGGTGAGTGTATATCTTTGATGATTTTTTTTGTGAGCCTGGGGCTAATGTTGAAGAATGGGGAAATTTCTGATGAGTTGTGATTATATAGTGTTAGTTTATGAAAATGGTTTAAAATAGTTGAGAGTTGAATTTGCATTTGGCTAAAGATTGGTTTTGTTTTTTCTCTCCAGGTTTTTTCTTTTGGATTTCTTTTGGTGTTTTGTGTTTTTCTCTTCTGTTTGTTCCTATTCTTCGTATCCACCTGGGGTTACTGACCAGCGCTGAGTTGGATAGAACTTCAAGAAGTGAAAACTCTGTGTTACTTTTTTCACGTGGATGTATTAGTGTATGTTAGAAGTGGAAACATTGTGGATTTTGTGCTGTTCAAGTGGAGACTTTGTGACATCAGTCCATAAATACATGTGACCCTAACGAATTGAGATAAGAAGTCTCTGCCCTAATGAACCTCCCTATTGGTCACAGGTAGACACGTGTTTCCTCATTGGCTTGATATCGAGGCCACCGTGTCAGTTACTGCAAAACTGTAGTTAAAACGTAAACAATGAAGAAAGCTGGTCGAAAGCAGACTGCCCAAGAAGAAAACTGGAAAAGGGGCGAGGGCCAAATCAAGGCAAGCGACGAAAGCTGCGAACGCATGCTGGGAGAAATACAGAGAAAAGAAAGCAAGGGAGAAACTGGAAAACGGCTACCGGGACGTCATTTGAAGTCGTTCTAAGCGACGAAACTATCATTGGTATGGGACCCAAGGAAACCGTTTCTGATGACAATGGATGAAGTATAACCAACTTTTACAACATGGCTGTTTGTGACGTTTGCCGAAACTGCCCCTTACAGCTATGGCCAGATTATGAAGGAAACGTGCTCCTTATATGTGGTTCATGTGAATATAGACATATCGTCAAGCAAAAAGGAGAAACCAGCTCTATATTGGCAGTGAACTGCTGAACAGGAAATAACCAAATTAATAGTAAGTAATATTTTTAAAGTTAATGTATATTTCTAATAAACATCAGTCCATAAATACATGTGACCCTAACGAATTGAAGATATAGAAGTCTCTGCCCTAATGAACCTCCCTATTGGTCACAGGTAGACACGTGTTTCCTCATTGGCTGATATCGAGGCCACCGTGTCAGTTACTGCAAACTGTAGTTAAAACGTAAACAATGAAGAAAGCTGGTCGAAAGCAGACTGCCCAAGAAGAAAACTGGAAAAGGGCGAGGGGCCAATCAAGGCAAGCCGACGAAAGCTGCGAACGCACGCTGGGAGAAATACAGAGAAAAGAAAGCAAGGGAGAAACTGGAAAACGCTACCCGTCATTTTCGAAGTCGCTAGCGACGAAACTATCATTGGTATGGTATGGGACCCAAGGAAACGTTTTCTGACAATGTGAAGTAAACCAACTTTTACAACATGCGTTTGTGACGTTTTGCCGAAACTGCCCCTGGCCAGATTATGAAGGAAACGTGCTCCTTGTATGTGGTTCATGTGAATATAGACATATCGTCAAGGCAAAAAGGAAGAAACCAGCTATATTGGCACGTGAACTGTGAACAGGAATAACCAAATATAGTAAAGTATTTTAAAGTTTTAATGTGCTAATAAGCATCAGTCCATAATCATGTGACCCTAACGAATTGAGATAAGAAGTCTCTGCCCTAATGAACCTCCCTATTGGTCACAGGTAGACACGTGTTTCCTCATTGGCTTGATATCGAGGCCACCGTGTCAGTTACTGCAAAACTGTAGTTAAAACGTAAACAATGAAGAAAGCTGGTCGAAAGCAGACTGCCCAAGAAGAAAACTGGAAAAGGGGCGAGGGCCAAATCAAGGCAAGCGACGAATGCTGCGAACGCACGCTGGGAGAAATACAGAGAAAAGAAAGCAAGGGAGAAACTGGAAAACGCTACCGGGACGTCATTTTCGAAGTCGTCTAGCGACGAAACTATCATTGGTATGGGACCCAAGGAAACGTTTCTGATGACAATGGATGAAGTAAACCAACTTTTACAACATGCTGTTTGTGACGTTTGCCGAAACTGCCCCTTACAGCTATGGCCAGATTATGAAGGAAACGTGCTCCTTATATGTGGTTCATGTGAATATAGACATATCGTCAAGCAAAAAGGAGAAACCAGCTATATTGGCAGTGAACTGCTGAACAGGAAATAACCAAATAATAGTAAGTAATATTTTTAAAGTTTAATGTATATTCTAATAAACATCAGTCCATAAATACATGTGACCCTAACGAATTGAGATAAGAAGTCTCTGCCCTAATGAACCTCCCTATTGGTCACAGGTAGACACGTGTTTCCTCATTGGCTTGATATCGAGGCCACCGTGTCAGTTACAGCAGTAAACTGTAAAAAAAATGAAGAAAGCTAACCAGACTGGAGACTGGTAGAAAGCAGACTGCCCAAGCAGAGAAAAAACTGGAAAAGGGGCGAGGGCCAAATCAAGGCAAGCAACGAAAGCTGCGAACGCACGCTGGGAGAAATATAGAGAAAAGAAAGCAAGGGAGAAACTGGAAAACGGGACGTCATTTTCTGAGTCCTCTAGCGACGAAGCTATAACGGGTAAGGGACCCATTGAAAATTTTTCGATAACGACGGATCAAGTCAATCAACTTTTACAACATGCTGTTTGTGACGCCTGTCGAAACTTTTACAACATGCTGTTTGTGATGCTTGTCGAAACTGTCCATTGCAGTTATGGCCTGACTACGAAGGAAACGTGTTCCTTATATGTGGTTCGTGCGATTATAGACATATCGTCAAACAAAAAGGAGAAACCAGCTATAGTGGCAGTGAACTGCTGAACAGGAAATAACCAAATAATAGTAAGTAATATTTTTAAAGTTTAATGTATATTCTAATAAAAAGTTCATTGTTTGGCACTTTATGTTTTTTTAATAGTGTCCAAATAATTGTTTTTTGTAATTTCTGCCTTGGGACCTACTTTCATGACAATTACATACAATACAATTATCATCTTTTGTTTGAATTTAGTACAAGAAAACTTTGTTTCAATTAAGTTTGTGTTGATAGGTTGTTTTGTTGATAGAACAAAAGAAAGATTGTTTTGTTGTTAGTTCGAACAAAGGAAAGAGTGTGGCAGTGTTTTGGATGTGTGTGGTATGACTGGGTTTTTTCTCCTTGACGGGAGCGTGGAGAAGGGACAGTCTCTTTGGTGTTGTCAATGTGTCTGGAGTGGACGGTTTTTGTTTGCGACCAGTCTTGACGGACTTGGTGTTGTTGTACAAATCCTGACCAGATTTGTATTGTGTTGTACAAGTCCTGAACCGACTTGAAGTTACCAGACTTGTTTGTATTTTTGTTAGCATTGAACCTGTTGAGGTGAGTGTGAATCTTTGTTGATTTTTCAGTGAGTGTGTATTTCTGATGATTTTTGGTGAGCCTATGTTGAAGAATGGGAAATTTCTGATGAGTGTGATATATTTGTGTATACTTCATGAACATGGTTTGAAATAGTTGAGAGTGAATTTGCATTTATCTAAAAAATGGTTTTGTTTTTTCTCTCCAGGCTTTTCTTTGGGATTTTCTTTTGGATTTCTTTTGTTTTATTTTACTTTTGGTTGATTGTTCTTCTTGTACTCGTCTTATCCGCCTGGAGTTACTGACCAGCGCTGAGTTGGATATAACTTTAAGAAGTGGAAACTTTGTGTACTTTTCATGTGGATATATGGTGTATGTTAGAAGCGGAAACGTTGTGCTGTTTCAAGTGAGACTTTGAGAGGAACTGTGCAAGAAGAGTGAATACTTTTGAAACTTTGGAAGAAACGTGTATTCGAACTGTGGGTTTGGGAAATTAGGAATTGTTTTGTGTTGTGTTTCTCTTTTAATTTTTAAATTATATTATATTTTTAAATTGTTCTCTGTGTTTTGATTTACTTATGTTCCTCGTTTGAAAGGCACTGTAGAGTGCAGGTGACAGCCACAATGGCTGAATGCATACAATGTGATGGCGACATGTATTCAGCAGGTTTGGGCAAATAATGCACTTGCTTACAAAAGATATTTCCATCAAGTTCCGTGAAGGGTATCCTACATACCTCAGTACCAGACATTGTGTAGATCACACTTGTTTCCTCACACACGGTCACTGCACCAGAAGCTTGCAAACATTCATCTATACACGTCAAGACCTGATCTGAAAAGTTGCTCCTTGCATCATGCCACTGGTTTTTCACCAAGTCAAATTCAAAAATTCTTGTTTCTGTGACTAGGGTGGCATCACGGCGATTTTCAACAGGTTCATATGCCAAACAAAATAAATGACCACGAAGGGTAAGGGCTACTGCTCCTGAACTTTTCATCGGAAAATCCGCTACAGAAGACCAGGAATTGGAACGAGGATCTATCTTCTCTACACCTTGTAGTCTTGGGTTCTTGGGCCTGAAATGTAAAGGGTCAGATTAAGCTTAGATTTTTATCCTCATGATTGCAACTCCACACACCGCCCTTTATATACAGTAGAGAACAAAGAAATTTACAGATTTCAGGCAAAAGCAACCTTTGTATTACTTAAAAATAAGTGCTTAGTGATGTATTTACCATCATAATATTTTTATTATAAAATGTGCTACCTTCTAGGGATAATTAATTCCTTAGGTGGGAAGTCTCTACTGGATTCACCAGACTCACCCTGTCCGGGGTTGCAAGAACCCTCCTATAACAATCATCATGGCCTGTGTACTACGCTGCATCTTTAGCTGACTTTCCACAACCTCTTTCAAAACTGGAAAGAAACAGAAGAAATCTTTTACTCTCATAAAACCACTTATGCCCAGGCCAACATGTAGTCAGACTAATTTTGATTTAAAATTCAATTCAATTTAACTTTATTATCTCACGAGGAGAAATTACAAGACGTGGTAAAACAACTGGCTTATAACAAAAACTTATAATAAAAACTTAATAACAACTTAATTCCACTCAAACTATCATCTCACACAAACACCTACAGTCCATGTAAATAACCCAACTAAATAAGAAACATCACTAAAACTATATTCACAAAAACACACACCCACACACTCACAAATCCTTACAACACTTGTTCAGTAAGACAACAGACTTGTTTATAAAACTATTCCTAGAACGGGCTGTGGAAAAAACACTAAATCATTTGCAAAGTTGCTGAAGCAACTGCTGCCCCAACCTCACCCAGTGTGTACGAGCAAACACCACCACCAAAGGCACCAGACTGTGCAAGAAAGAAGAGGAAGGTAGAGAAATTAGACACCACCAAGCCAGTTTCACGGGCTGTGGAGCTTCTAGAACAACTGCATACGTCCAGGGAGAGGTTCATGGAGAAAGCAATGGTGGAGCCAAGACAGGCTACCCAGAATGAGTTGTTTTATCAAATGGTAGCTCGTACAACGGAAAACTTTCCTGAAGACATTCGATATCAAATGCAATTGGATGTACATATAATGATGCATGAGATTAGAGTGAAATTACAGAATACCACTTTATTAGAAAAATAAACATCAAGTATCCCAACTTGTCTTCTGCCATCATGTATTGTTCCGCAACATACCAGCATGAGTCATTTATAATGGAAACTCACTTTTGTGTTTATTTACTGATAACTTGGAATTGAATAATATAATACTGATTGTCTACTTAGCCTGATGTCTGTGTCAAAGAGACACACACAGAGTCCCTGCCAAGCTACTCGGATGTTACCTGTAGCAAACTGAGACTCTATTTTGGACTTGTGCTTCACCTTGACCCAACGGATAGCATCATGGACCTCTCTATGTACCAATTTTCTTTTGTGGCCAGAACCCGTGAAAAACACATGTTTCTTTTTGTTAAGCACTGTTTTTAGGCCCTTGGTCACACAAGGTTTGTTGTTTTTTGATCAACAACATACAAAGCATGACATCTCCAGCAAAGAACAAATTCTATATTGTTCACAGTTTCACATCAACTAACCAAGTAACTTATCTGATCAGTTGGATATCGTCATGCTATTATAAATAAAGTGCGAAAGAAAAAGAACTACAGTAAGGTAATAGTGCATTTTATATCTGAGAATAACTTCTCTGGTAATGTAAACATATACAGATTGCAAGCATGCATTCTGAAAATAAATGTTGATTTCAAACTAAAAAATTGCACTATAGCTACTCAATAGGCACTATGGATTTATGTAAATTTACAATGCAGCAACAAAGCCGAACTATTTTCTCTATGACTGGATTATCATCACCAGGCTTTGTTGCCATCAGGTCAATAGGCACTTCAGACTGCAAAATTCCAAACTTTCTGCGAACAAAGCCTATAACTCTCTCAACATGAATTTGTACAGAGGCTATTTTTCTCAAATTTTCCACTTGTAGTGGGTGTAGTTGCTTTTTCCCATGGGTAAAATCTGGAATTATTAATTTAGCTTGATAAAAAAGAACTTCATCTTCAATGTTGAAACCTCTGTCGGCCATAATTACATCACCTGGTAACAAGTTGGACAACAAAGAAGTATTTTCAATGATGTGTTTGTCTGAAGCCCTGCCACCAAATGCATCTGAAATGTAGCTGATTGAACCTTGTGGTGTGATCCCAATCAGATATTTGGCAGAATTATATTTTTTATGGTTGGAATAAACTTGGATCTGATTGGTTTGGCCTGAGGGTTTCTGTGCTTCAAGTTCAAAACAGTCAACAATAGCAGCAACTTTATCTTTCAAGTTTTCTCTAAAGCACATTGGCATAGACAGTTTCAGAGCTTCTCTTGAAGGCCAGTGCAACAAAAAAGACAACCGTGCCACAAGTACATCAAGAGTTCTATGAAAACTCCTTTGCACAGTTGACACGGATACTTTCAGCTGATATCCTATATCCTGGAATTGGTAGTTCAGCCTGATCTTAATTAAACACAGCAAAAACTCTTGCTCTTTGGACAGTGACTGTGTTTGATTAGACATGTATGGCTCTACCATTCTGAAAATAAGGTCCATTACTGCCAATGAAGGAAGTCCTGTGTAGAATGGAACTTTAGCTTCATCTTCAACATACACCTGTCTTTCATAAATAGAACAATGTTGTCTGTTTTTAACTGAATCAAGAAGTCTGGTCTCAGTCCTGCATGATTGCATCTATATTTAGTCCAGTCAAATCTGTTTGCGTGTTCTGATCATTTGAACATGAATCTTCTATGCCACCATGTAAACTTTCTTCGCAAGCACTTGACCAACCAAAATCACTTTCACACAATTTTTCTTCCTGGCTTGTCTCACTGCTGATTGATTTTCGCTTCTTGCTTGCAGTAGGTGAGTAGGGACAGATGTATTACTTCTTTTGCGACACACAAGCCTCAAATACCTGTTTTTCGAAGTCTCAGCTTCTGAGCAAGTACTTGATCGCTCATGTCCCAAGTGTAGAGTGGGAAGCCAGGAAGGGCTGTTCCGGAAATTCACATAGGCTGGCTTTCCTAGACACAAGAATAAAACAACCCATGAATTACATCTTTGTGACTGTGACATAAGGCAAGTGTTGGCCTTATTCCCAAAATGAACAATCCGTAAAAGGTTTAGTTCCGGTTAAGAGATTTAAAATATACTTGGGCGGGAGCCGACATGAAGCCGTCTCTTGTGTGTTTTCTAACTGGACAGTTTAATGAGTGCCACCTCTAATACCCACAAACCAATAACACAACATGGTGTCAGAAGTGAGCAGCAAAGTGCTAGCTGTGTGATTTCTCCAGAAACTTTAAGGTGGGCACGTTTTTCTCATTTTGAAATATTGCGTCGTACGTTCGCAAAGTGACATTTCTCGCAAGATGGCGGAGACACATCAGAGAAAACACTTCACTGCAAACGTTCCTGTTCCCTCAAAGCTGGATTTGTCTTCTAACATTGAAGTAAATTGGAAAAAATTTATTCGTCAATGGCAGAACTATGAGGTAGCTACGCGCCTTGATAAAGAAGATTCAGCTTATCGTTGTGCAGTTCTATTAGCTTGCATTGGTGAGGACGCACAAGAAATCTACGAAGGATTATCCTTTGCAGAAGGGGAGAACGACAAAGATATCGAGACTGTCATCGACAAGTTTAACGACTTTTGTTTGGGTAGCACACATGAGGTGTATGAGAGCTACAAGTTTCATAGCCGAAACCAAAACAAGGATGAGTCAGTTGATACTTACGTCGCAGCTTTACGCAAGTTAGCAAAATCATGTGATTTCAAAGATGTTGACCGCATGATTCGTGACAGACTTGTGATCGGTGTTCAAGATGACACTATGCGTGAAAAATTGTTGCAGAAGAAAACACTCAAGCTTCCAGAAGCAATAGAAATTTGCAGAGCTCATGAGACGTCCAGACTCAAGCACTCGATGTTGGCAAGCAACAGCGAGAGTACAGTTGAGAAAACCATCAACAAGATTCAGAAAGGTCAGCGAAAAGTTCGTTGCGGTACGAAGCCAGGCCTTCGGGGAAAACCAGAGACTAAGCCATGCTCTCCGATGCGGAAAAGGTTCCCACAACAGAGATGGTTGTCCTGCAAAGAACGCTAAATGCAGGAAATGTTCCAAGATTGGTCACTACGCTGCAGTCTGTCGCTCTTCAGGTTCTTCTAAGATTCACACAGTGGAAGAGAAGAAGAAGACGAAGAAGCTTACATGGTATGATTGTGGGCAGTGTGACAACAGATCCTTGGAAAGTCAGTCTCCTGATGGAAGACACAGAGAATGTATTTAAGCTTGACACCGGAGCTGATGTTACCGTCGTACCTCAGACCGCAGTTCCAGCAGCCAAGCGACCATTGCAGAAAGTGCGCAAGAAACTGTATGGTCCAGGTCGTGTTGAGATAGCTGTGGAAGGCATGTTCAAGGCAAAACTGACATACAAGAATGTCTCTACACTGCAAGATGTGTATGTCGTAAAAACACTTGAAGAACCATTGCTAGGTCGACCAGCCATTACAGCGTTGAAGTTGATTGAGAGAATCAACACAGTTATAGAGGACCACGAAAAGCAGTACAAGGAAGAATTCCCAAAACTTTTCAGAGGACTAGGAAGTCTACAAGATCCTTATAAGATTCGTTTGAAAGAACAAGTTGTTCCATATGCAGTAGCAGCTCCAAGACGCTTACCTTTGCCCTTGAAACAGAAAGTCAAGGCAGAATTGGATCAACTTGAAGAACAGGGAGTGATTCGCACAGTCACCAAGCCCAGTGATTGGTGCGCCCCAATAGTAGTGGTGCCCAAGAGTGACGAGAGAGTCAGAATCTGCGTCGATCTGAGCAAACTAAATGAAGCAGTTCGCAGAGAGAACTACCCGTTGCCGTCAACAGATGAACTGTTAGCCCAGCTGTCAGGAGCAAAAATATTCACAAAACTTGATTGCAAAAAGGGTTTCCATCAACTTCCACTGGATGAAGGAAGTCAGGAGTTAACAACCTTCATCACACCTTTTGGAAGGTACTGTTATACACGCTTACCCTTCGGGATAAGTTCAGGGCCAGAAGTATTTCAACGACGAATGTCTCAACTTCTGGCGAACCATGAAAATGTGATTTGTGACATTGACGATCTGCTCATTTTCGGTAAGAACAAGCAAGAACATGATCGTTACTTGAAGAGAGTGATGTCGACGCTTCAAGAAGCGGGCATTACCCTGAACGACGAGAAGTGCCAGTTTGCCAAAGAGAAGATATCCTTTCTCGGGCACATCATCTCGAAAGACGGGATCGCCATCGACCCAGAGAAATTGTCTGCTGTGAAGAATTTTCCCAAGCCAGAGAACATTTCTGATCTCAGAAGATTGTTAGGAATGGTTAACCACGTTGCGAAGTTTGCAGGCCCTAACCTCGCAAACGACAGCAAACCGCTACGTGACCTGCTCAAGAAAAACATAGAGTGGTGTTGGGACACTGCTCAAGAAACCTCGTTTGAGAAGATTAAGAAACAGCTGACTGAAGCTCCAGTGTTGGCACACTATGGTACTGACAAAACGACCGTCGTCTCAACAGATGCTTCATCTTTCGGTCTCGGTGCAGTATTACTTCAGAAACAGTCAGATGGTCACCTCAAGCCAGTTTTCTACGCATCAAGAAGTATGACGGAAACTGAGCGCAGGTACGCGCAAGTTGAGCGTGAAGCACTCGCAGTGACTTGGGCGTGTGAAAAGTTCTGTGACTACATCACAGGACTTCGTGATCTGACAATCGAAACTGACCACAAGCCACTATTGGCTCTACTGAAAACAAAGAACCTTGAAGATCTACCTCCGAGAATTCAGAGATTCCGGATGCGCCTGATGAGGTTCAAGTACAACATTGTCTACACAAAAGGCAAGAATCTCGTGACTGCTGACACACTCTCACGAGCCCCAGTAAGAAACACTCAGAAAGATGAGAGAAGTGAAGAAGAAGAGATCTTCATCAAGCAAGTGATTCAGAGCTTGCCAGCCAGTGAGAAACGCATCGAAGAAATCAAGAATGAGACTGCAAGAGATACTGTTTGTAAGACAGTGCTGTATTATCTCCACAATGGATGGCCACGTTCTAGTCCAGAACATGAAGAACTGAAAGCATTTTGGACAGTACGTTCAGAAGTCACAGAACATGATGGACTTCTTCTTTACAGATCAAGACTGATCATCCCTGAAGTACTGAGAACAGACATTCTCCACAGACTTCACATTGGACATCAAGGCATCGTAAAATGTCGTGCCTTGGCCAGAGAGAGCGTTTGGTGGCCAAAGCTTTCTCAGCAGATAGAGTCCATGGTACAGAGGTGCACAATTTGCATCAAAGAGAGGCCAATTCCCCCTGAGCCACTCATTCCCTCTGTCACACCAGCATTTCCTTGGCAGAAAGTTGGCATGGACATCTTTGAACTGAAAAAAGAACAGTACTTACTGGTGGTGGACTATTATTCACGTTATATTGAGTTGGCACACTTGAAGAATACTTCGGCGGAAACAATCATCAACCATGTTAAGAGCATATTTTCCCGCCATGGAATTCCACAAATCGTCATCTCAGACAACGGCCCGCAGTTCTCCAGCAAGCAGTTCCAAACGTTCG
Organism: Pomacea canaliculata; assembly: GCF_003073045.1. Taxonomy (NCBI): domain Eukaryota; kingdom Metazoa; phylum Mollusca; class Gastropoda; order Architaenioglossa; family Ampullariidae; genus Pomacea; species Pomacea canaliculata. Next base: position 24,599,353 of record NC_037598.1, read on the forward strand.
CTCAACAGTACGAGTTCACTCACACAACAAGCAGCCCGTACTATCCACAAGCGAATGGCGAAGCCGAACGCGCCGTTCAAACTGTGAAATCAATCCTGAAGAAGGCAGATGATCCTTATTTAGCGATTCTCACATATCGCGCTACGCCACTTCAGCAAGGTCTCAGTCCAGCAGAACTGTTGTTCGGGAGAAGACTACGCACCATGGTCCCCATCATACCATCTCAGTTTTCCGAGAAAAAGGAAAAAGAAAGGAAGGACTTTCATAAGAAAGACGAGATGCAGAAGATGAAATATAAACAGAACTTCGACAGAGCACACCGTGCCAGACCAGCCGCTGAGTTGGAACCAGGTCAGCCAGTTTGGGTGAAGCCAACCCAGACACCAGGGACAATCATCAAGTCTCTGCCCAACAGGTCATATGAGGTAGAGACTCCCTACGGTCGCCAACGACGCAACCGCCGTCTCTTGATTCCCAGAGATTCCAATCCCGAGAATCCCAGACCTATCCCAAAGACTCTGTCGTCCCTTATTCCAACAAACCCAAAGTCCGAAGAGGATCCCGACCCCTTGTCTGGTACACACTCAGACGATCCAGACGTTCCTGTTGACAATCCAGAGCCATGTCCAGGAGCCGCAGCCAGGAAGGCGCCAGCGTCCAAAGTCATCGCTCCTCCAGACCAGCCTGTCAAGACTACCAAGAGTGGTCGCACCATCAAGATCCCACAGAGACTTGACTTGTAAATGATTGACTCGAATCAAACGCACATAGACTTGAATAGGAAATTCAAGAATATTAAAATTAATGTTAATTAAGTTATATTGAAACGTTAATGTCCATTTGAAGTAAAGAAAGGGAGATGTGACATAAGGCAAGTGTTGGCCTTATTCCCAAAATGAACAATCCGTAAAAGGTTTAGTTCCGGTTAAGAGATTTAAAATATACTTGGGCGGGAGCCGACATGAAGCCGTCTCTTGTGTGTTTTCTAACTGGACAGTTTAATGAGTGCCACCTCTAATACCCACAAACCAATAACACAACAGTGACATTGGCTACAAAAAAAAAAAAAATCAGCACTAAAACAAAATAAACCAAATACACGTCTAAAAAGAAAAATAATGAAATAGAAATAACATTTTTTATCCTCTCTCTCTATAGCTATAGTTTATTAGTCGTGGTCATGCATAATGAAAGTCTTGTTTTAATGTTCACTCAAATCACGTGAACGGTCACCAACCTACACTGAAGAAAATATTTATCGCAATGTGTACAACATGCAGAACAACGTTAAATACTTTAGCAATTTGGAAAAAGTCTGGTTTCTTACCGCCAACAAAGTGTTTCGAACAGATAAGTATTTTGTTCCACTTCTCTTCTGTTGTAATATCCTTTCGGTCCGTCGTTCTTCTGTAAGTATTCTTGTTTCGTCACTTTGGTTCAAAATAATTTTGGGTATCTTATGAAAAGATACATCTAGAGGAACATTTGGTTTACTGCAGGGCTTGTTTCCGCATCCTTTTATACCGCAGACGACCATGATAACCGATCAGTTGCTAGCAAGCTTCTGTAACCGCTGCTTTAGTAGGGTAAACAAAATGGCCGCTGAAGCAGCGCGCAAAAGACTGATGACGTCACGTGAAAACGTGGTGCAGCTCGATTAAAATTAAAATTCATACACAATTGCATGCACAAAACTATTCATGTCTCATTCATAACCGTTGAATACCGTTGAGGTTGGACGTACTTCCGGAAGAGCAGCGCGAAAATGGAATTTAATGAGACGTTTGATATCAACAATATTACGGTAACTGTATTGCTTGTGTGCACCAATCTTGTATCTATTAAGAACACAAAAGTATTTGCTTCACTAGTCTGAAATCTTGCGTATGAAATAATAAATAATATGAATCGCATTTAAACTTCTAGATCTAGAATCATGAAGTGTTCGCATATATGCTTCACCTCGGTCTCTCTCTTTTATGTAAAATCCGGTATTTCGTTGTGCTTTCAGGATGGTGATTGCTTGCTACATATGCAAGAAAGTGGTAGTACTGTTACCAGTGACAGTCAAGGTAAATATGACCAAAACCGTGTACATGTATGGGATAATAGTTCGTGATATCGTATTTTTGAGTTAATAATGCGTGCAATATTTTATCATTGCATGACACAGCCCAGGATTAACTTTTAATCACATAGACATTGTACTCCAGTCCTGCAGTCAGTCATGTTTAACAAATAATTTTAGATGACACGTTTATTTACGTTTATTTTGAACATCAATGATCACAAATTGAAAGTGAGTTTATGAGTTTAAGCATGCGGAAATATAATTTTTAAATGGTAAAATTATATATATATATTCAACAAAAGAAATAAATTGAATAAAAGATAATATTTCAATTAAGGCATTTGATTGATTGGTAATATGCTTGATCAGAAAGTAATTCTTGAACAAATCACTAAAATATTCAACCTGTTTATCTCATTCCAGACAAATTTACAAATCAGTGATGTTTGCCAGTCCTTGGCAAATGATAAGTGCTTGACATCAAATGACAGAACTTTCTTTAATCAAGTTTACTGTGAGTAGCAAATATGGATTCTGACATATATATTATATTCTGACATATATATATATAATTATACATACATTCATAACATCATAAGTCACTTCATAATAGCATTTACACCTAGACACTACTGGCGGATGTTGAAAAAGGAGTATCAGTCTATTCACATGATCAGCAAATTATGGTGACACAGAAATGCAGGAATGGTGTACACACTGTGTAATAGATACACATTGGATAAAGAAAATGATACATGACAGACAAATGCAAGAGACATGTACACAGTACACCACAGCAATACATGTATATTGGGCAAAGCAAATTATATAATATGGTGACACAAATTCTATAGATATGTACTACCAGGCAATATACACAAGCAAAACAAATTATACAAGCTGGTAACAATTAATGTAAGAGATGTGAACACCATGTGGACACCATGTGGAAAAAAGTCCCATGAGATGCAGCAAATAGAACAGGTTGGTGGTACAGAAATACTAGAGGTAGAAATGTAGACACTGCATAATAAACACTACCATGCAGGGTAAGGTAAATTATTGAAATCAGTGACAGAATCTAAGTACCATGTGTTAAGAACATCTTGGTAAGAAAATATAGCACTAACGCACAAGAGTCATCCTTCTGTAGGGTATGTTATGGGATTCACTACACTAGCATTATTACAGGTTATCGTAGCATTGAATGATTTCATTACATTTATATATATATATACTTTCAGAGGATGAAATTCATGAAAAAATCCAGTTTTCTCACGGCCAAGCCAAAAACCTGGATAGGGATCTGGAACATCAGAACCCTATGCTTCTTTGGGGTGATTGTGAGAAAGGAGAAAAGAAGATACAGGCTAACAGGCTGGGTAATGTACATTATCAGTATGAGCCTAAACTATAAACAAGGAATACTTATAACAGTAATAAGTTTTAGGAAATGTGCATATCATAGTGAAAAAGGTTTAGAAAAGATTTTTTTTAAATGATATAGTTGATTGTGATAGTTGGACATTTTTTCTTTAAAATGGAAATGTGTCATGAAGTGTTGCCAACATGTCTTCAAACAGGATGCAAGAAGCTTGCTTTGAAGGAAGACAATGTGTGAGTGGTTCTAGAAGCAGATGGCACAGAAGTTGATGAAGAAGACTACTTCAGTTTTCTTCCCAGTGATGCGACTCTGTTATTTCTTACAAACGACGACAAGTGGAGACATGAGAGTTCCCGTAAACTTGCTTCATTTATAGTCTTCAACAAATATTTACATGGAGATACATTTATGATCTTTGACAAATATTACATGGTCCTCAACAAATATTTATATGGTCATCAGCCAATAATTGCATGGAGATACATTTATGATTTTCAACAAATATTTACATAGAGATACATTTGTTGAAATTAAGTTTCCATTTTTTTTTCTGATAATGTAAACTGAGCTTGAAATGTTCATATTTTCATGTATGATAAAAATACTCAGCTTCCCATTTGTCTATACTGGTTTATTGCTGGAGACCATAAACGTTCAGTGGATTGCTTTCACTGAAGTTTTTATACGCTTTCATCAGCAATCTCCATTCTTTTCTGAATGGTAACGAGACAGAAAGACACAATCACATGACATTACAGCTGCAGGGATTAGTAATCAAACAAAGTCATATAGTGAGAAAAGCAAGTGAATTTGAAAAGGAGACTCAACAGTCTTGGCTTATTTCAAAGGACCTTATCTTTTATTCAGTGGTCATGCCTGTCATACTATAAGCGTTTCATTAGTTACGAAACATAGCACCATAATTTTCATTTCTTGTGACAAAGAAGAATTTTGACTCCTGTATTGTAGTGTGATTGGATTTAAAGAGGGAGAAACAATCATCTGTATCAGTTAGGAATGCTTATTTCTTATTTCTCTTTGGTGTGCAACACGAAACAAAGGGTCCCTTGCCAAGAGTGGAAAGGGGAGAGAGCTTTAGTTTTTCAAACAAAAAGACATTTTTAGGATTTCAACATGTATGATGTCAGCAGAAATCCACATCAGCATCACAATAGGGACAGCAGTAGTAGCCAGGCTGAAAAGGCTTTGGCATGGCGACACCATCATGGATGCTACTACGTATTGGTTATGCAAGTCTTATTCAGTAACTTGGTACTTGCTGGCAGAAAAATAAAATCTAGGCATTCAAGACCATGTGCCTGAGAAAAATTACTTAAAATTTCCTACATGGGGCACAAGAACAACAAATATGTACAAAGCATGCCAGAACCCATTATATGTAGCATATCTTCTCCTAAGTCCTGTTTGCCCCCAGTGGAGCTGGAGCTGCAACCACACCACTCCAGTGGACTCGGTTCTGGGTGTCCTTCAGTCATCCCAAATTTGCCTCTGCTTGCCTCAGGCCAATCTCCTCCATGTCTGTCTGGTCTCCCAACCTGCACTTCCTTTGGGTTACAGTCCTGAGTTTGTCTCTTTATACTGTTGGCCAGCCTTCTAAAGGTGTGACCAGTCCAACCCCACTTGGAATTTTGATGTCTTGGCTAACCCTGATGATATCATTCGCAAAGTCAAGATCCTCAAGTTGCATGGCAAAGGTCCACTGAACGCCTATGTTGCTGTTAGAGAGATTGTTCTTATCATGATCCAGTCTATGACAATCAGGAAGATAGCGAGAGCATGCAATCTCGCCTCACTGTGGAAGGGTCAGCCGTCTTTCCATTGTGGATCACCCGGCATGTCGAGTCCTTATAAAGCTGCTGGAGGAGGATGTTTAACTTCGATGGAAATCTGTAGTAATGCATCAACCTCCAGGGGGTCTCCTTGTTTATGGAGTCAAATTCCTTCTCAAAATTAACAAATGTCATGTAGAGGGGGGACTGTTCAATGATGATTCACAGTGTAGTGATATGGTCTGTGGATGATCTATCCTGCCAAAAGCCTGCCTGCTTTTGCCTCAGTCTCTTGTCTAGGGCATTCTTCAGTCTCTCCAGGATGATTCTGGTCGGCATCTTTATTATCTAGTAAACAGACTTTTTTTTTATTCATTTCTCTATGCAGTGTGCTAAAATTGTAAATATTTAAAGGGATACTCAAGGCTTGTGATAAGGCTTTGGCGACGGTCAGACTTCAAAAATATATTTATTTACAATTACAGAGCACAAGAGCAATACAGGAGAAATAAATGATTCGTTTCTCACTTTATTAGCACTATTTCGGTTGCCGATGTTTATAAAAATTGAAAAAATCCAGTGAAATCGACCCTTGTGTCCTTCCGCCGAGAAACAGCAATAGCTTCCCGAGATGGTCAAGCAGACGAGTCTAGGTGTGATGTCAGTCAGAGACATACAGGAAGTGTCTGTGGTAATTGTGAAGATTTGACATCATCAATGGTGTCTCGTGAGTTTATTTAGGTTTTAAAGTGAACTTTTTCAAAGCACAGTTTTAAAAATTATAGAAAACACTCTGTTTCACTTGGTAAGCAGTCTTCATCATATGTCATAAGGTCACGTGACGGAGACCAAGAATTTGTCTAAGCAAACGAAAGAGTCCTATGTAATTTCTCTTATTACACATAACATGCTACAAAACCTTCAACTTTTTCCATATGAACAGACACAAAAATAGACGAGATTCAAGTGGATCATACGCTTTACACGATTCTAAGCAGTTTTATTTTGCCTTTAGAATCCCTTTAATCTATTCATAAACTCTTGTTCCTACAAATTGCAAAAAGACCAGAGCAATAGAAATTTTAGTTATCAATGTTGACTTCTTGCAGAACCAGTATCTCGTGATGAACCAGATTCAGCTGATGGCACCACAAAAAAGCTTCCAAGTAGTCACAAAATGGCCGCTCTACTGAAGGGCAATATTTCACGTATAATTAGCATGTCTGATGAGGATTTACAGGTAATTTATTACCTTTATTCTGTAGTATTACTTTTTCTTTAATGTAAGTTGCATTTCTAAAATCGTTATAATAATATGTTAAATTTCTGTAGCACTTTTTTCCCACCATGCAGGATCAAAGCGCATACTAAAAAGAAAAGAAAAAACCCCCACACAAACATAATAAGAATGGAAAAAACAGTTGTAGTCACTGTAGATGTGTTTTGGTGCTTTCCAAGATGGTAGCATCAGCTCCACTACCATTATTATTGAGATGTTTCTTTTGTGGAACAATCCTAGGCCTAGCTTGAACCTTGAAATGTTCAAGAAAATAGGAAAATCTCATCATGCCTTGCAATGGTCAAAGCTCTGCAGTTTCCGGAGGCAGGAATAATAGTAATGCAAACATTAAATAATGTAAAACATGTTCAGTTTCCCATGTGTTTTGCTTGTGCCAGCTTAGAGAAGGGAGGTTGAGTGTATGCAGAGAAGGGCTGCATTTATGTAAAATCTGGTGTGCTGAAAGCACCTATAGAAACAGAACTAGGAATATCCTAGGAGAGGCAGTGAAAAGAAGAAAAATGGGCAAATGTTTACATTCAGCTGATCTCATAGTAATGCAGAGAAACAAGAGATATGTCAAGTTTGTTGTGGGATAATTTGAAAGATGCACACCAATGGCTCTGTTCCCCTCCCCACCCAAAAAGGAAAAAAAGAGTCCCTTAGCCTAATTGTTGTGGAAGTTGGGAGGATTGTAGTTACATTTATGTGGTTATCCAATAAAGCCTAATCCTTTTTATCCGCCACCTTTCGATTTTGAAAAATAAACTTTTGCTGGATAAAGCGATTTTCTCCTGGTGGCCTGAGCAAGCTTTAAACCTACAGCATTTGATTCCAAATTTAGCATCAGTAATCATACAACTGCTGAGTAGATGTGCTGTGAGAATACTTGGAGTGCTGCTTTGGTGTTTTTTGTGAATGCACTTACATGTGACTGCAGGTTCTAGCAGATGCAGATACCACAGAACTGGCCCAAGATCTTGGGGAATCCATGGTATATGCACAGTCCTTACAGGAAGCATGCCAACGCCATCTTGATGACCGGGTTCAGACAAGAAAAGCCATTGATTTGCTGCGTTTGTACAGCAAAGCTCACTCCATCAGTCCATATGTTGAGACAGAAAGTAGCAAAAAGCGTTGCCACAGCAGGGACATATCGTCATATTCATGAACCAAGGCCAAACTTTCATGGCAGGGAAGAATAGGTTGTGTGCCTTTGAGACGTGAAAGCTCTCTCGTGTGATCAGCTAGCAAGTTATTGGTTTTTTTTTGCCTGCAGACCACATCATGGTGGCAAGCACCAGCATAAATCTGTGTATAATTCCATGATTTTTGTGGAAGAAAATTGGTTGTTAATTTAGGTTGTAAACATGACTTATCACATACTGGGAGAAATGCTTTTGTTTCAGCTTAAATATCATTAAGAGTAACAGCTGCTCACTCAGCTTGATAAACATCATTAACCTTCTTAGCAAGGTGGTGTTGTGGTCCTGTGCTCCTCAAGGAGCAACAAGGAATAAACTAAAAACTAGACTAACCTTATTAGCATGGCATAAAAGTATAACTACTTACTAAAACAATGGCTTATAATTAAAGATGACAGTGGTTGATGTTTTTATCATTGCTGCTCTGAGGTAAACATTAGATCAAGAAGCCTATTACATTTTTGGAAGGGAGAAAACTTGAGCTAAAATAAAAGTAATGAAGATTGCCTACTTTCACTCTGGTGACAGCAATAATCCAAGAAAATTCACAATTTACTATTAAAAAAAAAAATCAACACATACATGTGGGCTACATGCCTTTATCATCAACATCGACAAAATCTATCTCCATCAATTAGCAGCAAATAAACTGGAACAAATATCTTAAAATTGCTGGCATAGTCGCTGGTGTCGCAAAGTCATCCTTAGCGCGGTTGCTCAATGGTCACTAATACTTTTTCAAGAAATAATTGCTCAGAATAAATCCAAACTGCAACAAGAATAGAACCAAACTTAGGTCAACCAACAGAAGAGGTTTTCTTAGATCATATGAGCAGAGCCACATTCGTGACTCATTGTACTGAAAGGGCTAAGGGTAAGAGGTAACAGCTGTTCTTGACATCCTTCTCAATAGTGTCAATTATAATAATGGTGTGCTTTACTGAATTTTTGGTAAATGACACTTTTATATTGTTTTTGAATTGCGTTCCTGATGTAGAGTGTGATAATAAACAATGAGTTTCCATCATGGATGTGTACAGGTGATTGCTGTCTGCCAAGACCAACGCTTAGCCTCTTACGAAGTTCTCCGCTGTTAGTATCGGCAAGCCTAAACAAGAATGTTACTAAACTGGAAGCTTTGTACATGCCTTGTTTTTAGTAGTTATCGAAATATGAACAAACTGGAAGCTTTGTTAGTATCATGCCTCGTTTTAGTAGTTTTCATTAATTTAACTTATGTAAATAGACTACATCTATGTGCACCTCTGTATGTTGTAATTATTGCGTCGCAGTCTTGTTCTTCTGGTCTACAGTGATGTAGTGTTTTCAGTACTTATGTCCAGTTTTTCTGTTTTTGTAAACATATTATTTTCATTGACTTGCTTGCTTAGAAGTTGGTGCACAGCAGTGTTGCATGAAAAAAGTGCTGGTAATAAAAACCTGAATGACTTGTCAGAATCTATGTAGATGTTTATCATGGATGCAAGAATCACAATTTAGGTACTTAATTCATTTCCTTCTATACTTTGTGCAGAACCTTGTGTTATTATTCAATAATTTCCTGCCTTTCCTTTTGACTTCTTTTTTTTTTTCCTATTTAAAGTGAATAAACAAACACAAGAGTCAGAATGGATAATTAACTACAGACAAGCTTTATATATTTTCTGTTATTGAAAACCATTCATGCTCCAATCCATTCACTGAATGCAACTTGCACACACATGCAATCCTATTGAGAGGAAGCATGATCTGTTTGTGTGTGTATGGGTACTACACATGACCATGAAATAAATCAAGTTTTTCCAGCTCCCTAATAAATTCTCAGCAAAATATGGCATTGCTCTTTCCCCCACCCCCTTTTAACCCGAACAAAAATGTTCATCCTTTACAGAAAGAATCCTTATTCCCCAAGTAACACTTCCATATGTCCAAAATCATGTATTTTGTATGAAAAGTTCAAAAGATTCGTTAGACTTTTCCATTAAAATGCAGAGAAATCATTGGGGTGACCATCTCTGGTGCACCCTTTTCAATGACTGCATATTTTTTGGGACTTGGCAAAGAATGTCGTTCAACTAGCCTATATCAATGGCACCATGTAAAAAATGTGTTATTTCCCCCTTTTTTGTCGGCTCTATTTAATATACTTTAAGTGAGTTGCACATGGTTTAACTTTTCCATAGATACAGTTCAGTTTTGTTGTCTGTATTAAGAAAAATCTGCTTTTGAGTTTTAGCATCATAGGGAATGTCCAGGACTTGTAGAAGATCTTTGGACTTGGGTGTCATGGCTGCAGTGCAAATGTCCTGATGAATGAAACAGAACTGAACACACACAAAATGCCAAGACTCCTCAAAATTGTACAATCAGTTCAAAAATTATATTTCTGTGTTTTGCAGCTTTTTTGTACAAAATACCAAAAAACCAAACAGGTGAACATCTCTGACTCAACAACACTGTAATACCACCCTAAAGCCAATCCCTTTTTTGCATCCTGTTCCTTGTACAAGACATACACATAAACAGTTACCCATAAATATTACTGCATGCACACACAGTATGCTGGAAGTTTATTCTTTATATATCATATGTATATGTACACATCTCAATTTGAAAATGCTACACTAGCAGTGATAGGAGATCGTTGGTTCTTATTAGTTTTGCTGAAGGACACATGACTACAAAACAGTGGCTGCAAAATTACAGCGAGCGTGTCTCATGCTGGGCCCCTCTGTCCATTTGTTCTGATCAGGATCATATACTTCACATGAATTTAACACATCTCTAGGTGCCTGGTTTCCAGAAGAGTATGATTTTCCTGCAATCAAACATGCCTCACATGAAATGATCAGTTAAAAAGAAAAAGTTAGACAAGAGGAGGATGTGTAAAATGATGCAGAACTTAAAAAAAAATTCATTTCAAGTCATAAACCAGAACCATTCAAACAATTTTAAGCATATTTTTAAATCTTGAAGATTTGCAGTGTCTCAATATTTTAAGGCAGGTCCAGAACATCAATACACATTTCTCAATGCTGTGAAATGGGATATGCTTTCCACAATGTTCAGCCAAGACAGAGAAACCAGACAAATTTTTACTGCACATTAAGACCCCCTCATTTTACATCTGCACATTAGCATAAGAACAGCTCATAGGGATGTTTATACACCATAGTGTGTACAGTGTTTCCTCCTTACAGTTATAATTTTACAACAAAATTTTGATGTTTCTATATGTTTAGAGACTAGTATATCACTAGAGAGCAGATCATGTGACAAAAAAGTGAACGTAATCCCATAACTATTTAGTTGTTGTTAACTGATGTTTTCAAAGACCACATTTATCTCAATGCGAGCTTGTTTGTTTTCAGAGGGTGGTGCCCATCCCTCCCGTGCTGTTTTTCCTAATCCGAGGGCCCAGGCTTTTATCAATAGCTGGATTGACTAGGGAGAGCAGGAAATGGCTAGTGTGTTCTAAGTGGTTTGTTGATAGACAAAGCACTTATTCATGCAAAAGCCCCAAGCTCACTGTGATCTTCACTTGACAGGCTGTTACAGAAGCTCAAGAGAGCAATATTCATAAAACAGCTAGGAAAGGAAAAGCACAACTTAGTACATTTCCTGCATAAAGGAAGACAGAATCCACTGCCAAAGAATTCTGAAGCAACTGAAAGAAAACAAGTCATATACTGAAACAGCTTTATTCTCTGAAGAACAAAATCAGAGCCATAACAATGGAGGAAATAAAACCAGAAAAACACTAGTTATAATCTAAACAGCAATACTTCTTTTTTGAGATTCTTTTCTTGTAGCTAGCTAATATTTCTTGAAATAAAGCATGCACTCACCGCCTATAGCCCACAGCCTTCCATTGAGTGCTAGCATCTTGTGGTGGCTGCGCCCCCAGTTCATGTGTTGCACTCTCAGCCACATGTCTGTTTGAGGATTATAGCACTCTACAGTATTTAGCCGATGAATGTTGAACCCACCACTGGCATAGATCTGACCGTCTGCAAGAGGCAAAACAACTTTAGCTGGAAATGCTAACAACAAGTGATAATAAAAATTAAAAAAAAGAACAAAAATAGTCACCTCTTTTTATGCTACATAAAAACTCTTCACATTATGCATATAAGTTATGTAGCAATCCATGTGTGTGCCACCTAGCCCTAATCCTAAACAAGCTGATATTGCAAATGTCAGAGTATTAGCAGACTAATTTTAATGAGCAAGAAGTCCCTATTTATCCATATTATGATCACAGTTTGATAGCTCGTTAAAGGGGAATGTTACTTAGGGCTGTTTTTGTCTGAGACCTTTTGATAGAAAGGAGTCATGAACTGATGCTTTAGGTGAACGGATGCATTGTATATGATCTATTCCTCGGTGCTGATGATAATAACATATAATTTCTGGCGTTGCTAGACTTGTCACTGCATTTGATACTGTGGATCATTCTATACTTCTATACAGACTTCGGCAGCCTTTTGGTATTCATGACATAGCTTTATCCTGGTTTCGATCCTGTCTTACCAAACGCCGACTGTGTGTGAATGGTGTTTATTCAGATGCTTGAGTGTCATTCTTGATCAGAGTTTGACTTTTCATCGGCAAATTTCTCATGTCTGCAGAATTGTTTACCTTGAACTTTGTAGGATCAGTACCATTCATCACTATCTCACCACTGATGCAACTAAAACTCTAATTTGTGCCTTTGTGCTATCAAAGATGGACTACATATTGTAATTCTCTTTTAGCTGGAATTCCCAGGCATCTTACTGACACACTTCAAAGGATCCAGAATAACGCTGCTCATCTCATCTGCCGACCATCTAGATATAAACATTTATCACCTATCATACACTCTCTCCACTGGCTGCCAGTCATGGGCTGTATAGCCTCCAAACTCTGCTGTTTCTTGGACTGGTCTCTAAACCTCTCTAAACTCACTCCCATCTATATGCCCACACAATTTCTTCACTTATCTTCCGACACCAAGCTTCTGCGAGTCCCACTAAGCAAAGACTTATGGACAGATATCTGCCTCCTACCAAGTCCCATCAACTTGGAATGAATTACCAATCAACCTTCATCACTTTGATTCTTTTACCACCTTTAAGTCTAAACTTAAGATGCATCGTTTCAGAACTGTGACCCTGTCCTGTCCAAGATAGTGCATAACATTTGTTTGTTATTTACTTTGTGTACGAGTGTATGTTGTAGAAGTGAATGTGTCTGTTATATGCAAATATGAGTGCATGGTTGTTGACGATTTAGTTAAGTGCTTTGAGCATATCTTTGGAAAGGAGCTATATGAATCCTCATTATTATCTACACTGTAAACTGAATTATATTGTCTATAGGTAGCATTTCTCAGGGAATCTCTTCCACTTGGTGCTTAATGCCTGGTCATAATCTCCAAATTACTTGCTGGAAAGGAAAAGAAAAAAAGAGCTATGTGCAGGAATGGACTCACTTTAAGCGACTGAACTAAATATTTCCCTTAATCTTCTCGAGCTGTTAGCAAAGCTGTTGTACAAGAGTAGTTCCTCAAAGAATAACAAATGCTGGAGATTGCTTCCAAATTTTGCACTTTCTCTATTGTCACAAAAACTGTTCTCCTCTTTAGGTCATAAAAATTTTGAGATATGCAGAGCTGTAGTCTTCATGCATAAGAAGCAGATTTTTTTGACAGTTCACACATGCAATCACTCTGCTCTCTTTCACACAAATGTTAATACAATATTGTTAACCTATTTCCTGAAACACTAGGGATGTTCTATGCAAATCAGTCACCCATGCATATTAAGGCTTTTAAGCAAATGTGTCCAAATATTTCTAAAGGCCAGACTTTCCTCATCCAGAATTTTTGAATGCAAAAAAAGAGGTGAAAATATTTGTTAAGCCAGATAGAATAAGCAAAGAATGGCCACCTTGCGTGTTCCTCACCTCCCTCCCTTCAGTTATACTACTTTTCCAACCCTAAGGTAGAAGTTTGGACTTTAACCTTCAGTTCTGAGACATTCAGTGACATAAACAAACATTAGTTCTTCTGTACTCAAATTTGTGATTTACCAGAAGGTATGTCTTATTTTTGTAAAAATTACAATACCAGCCTTAGAATCTCTATCTACAATTAACTATCCAACTGTCTCCCTTCAGAAGAGCCCCAGCTAAATCAAAGACTACAAAATAGTCTGAGATGCATGTGACCATGCACTCAAAATCTTAACAAAGAATCAGATATTTGACTGAAAGGTAAACTCACTTATTGTTGCAACATCCATTTTCAAACGTTGTTCAATCATTCCATTCTTGCGGGTCCAAACACCTTCACTGGGGTCAAACATGATGACTATGTTAGAAGGTACAGTGTCAGATCTCTGTGCCTTGTCACCACCACCAAGCACATACAAGTTTTGGTTTACCACAATGGCTGAATGCATACAATGTGATGGCGACATGTATTCAGCAGGTTTGGGCAAATAATGCACTTGCTTACAAAAGATATTTCCATCAAGTTCCGTGAAAGGTATCCTACATACCTCAGTACCAGACACAGTGTAGATCACACTTGTTTCCTCACACACGGTCACTGCACCAGAAGCTTGCAAACACTCATCTATACACGTCAAGACCTGATCTGAAAAGTTGCTCCTTGCATCAAGCCACTGGTTTTTCACCAAGTCAAATTCAAAAATTCTTGTTTCTGTGACTAGGGTGGCACCACGGCGATTTTCAACAGGTTCATATGCCAAACAAAATAAATGACCACGAAGGTTAAGGGCTACTGCTCCTGAACTTTTCATTGGAAAATCTGCTAGAGAAGACCAGGAATTGGAACGAGGATCTATCTTCTCTACACCTTGTAGTCTTGGGTTCTTGGGCCTGAAATATAAAGGGTCAGATTAAGCTTAGATTTTTATCCTCATGGTTGCAACTCCACACACCACCCTTTATATACAGCAGAGAACAAAGAAAATCGCAGATTTCAGGCAAAATCAACCTTTGTATTACTTAAAAATAAGTGTTTAATGATGTATTTACCTTCATAATATTTTTATTATAAAATGTGCCACCTTCTGGGGATAATTAATTCACCAGACTCACCCTGTCCGGGGTTGCAAGAACCCTCCTATAACAACGATCATGGCCTGTGTACTACGCTGCTGCTTAGGCATCTTTAGCTGACTTTCCACAACCTCTTTCAAAACTGGAAAGAAACAGAAGAAATCTTTTACTCTCATAAAACCACTTATGCCCAAGCAAACATGTAGTCAGACTAATTTTAATTTAAAAGGAAAAAACACTAAATCAATTGCAAAGTTGCCTTGCAACCTTGTGACTTTCTTTTGCAAGAATATTAACCACTTTTGGACTTTGCCAAATAAGTACTACCACAGCATGCATATTGTCCATACATTTTCCTGAGATGACAAATGAAACAAAAGCAGTAATAATTATGTATAACATTGCATATTCTCATGATGCACATAAATCTATTTTTTAAATGATTACTTCACATGTAAGCTACATGTTTACATATATATTTGTCCTTGTAATCAATGTTGTAAAATGCAATCAGTTTATTTACATAGCATCTTATCCAACAAACAAAGGTGAACCCAAGGCACTCACATACATGAAGTTTCTAGGAGCACACACTTATCAGTAGGCATCAAACCCACCTTACAAATTCATTCATCATCATTCAATCATAACCACTCTCTCTCTCTCACACACACATAGGTGGAGGAAACCACCCACGATCAGCCCTGTAAACAGGTGCCACATTTACAAAGAGATACACTGGAGTTCAAATATAAACCTACAACATCTGATTCTTAATGCAGTAACGCTGCCCTGGTTATGGTACATGTATAACCATTAAACAATTGTCTCAAAATGCTTACAACAATATACCAGCGTAAAAACTGTCGGCATGTATTACTGGATACTAAAGGTAAATGTTTTCCCAAAGGGAGTTCCCCCAAGTTTAAACGTTAACTAACCTGGATCTGCCAGCAAGCGACTATTACTCTCAAGGAACTGTCTCCGACATTCTGCCGATGTGCTTGCCAAGTTTACCCGACGTAGCAGTCTTTGTCAGGTTATCAATTCGACTATCATAGCTGTGGTTCACCCATCGCATAACTGCTTCCAAAACAACGTCTTCACCTTTGTAGCCTGCAGTGACCAACACAAAAAATAAAATTCATGAATAGCCTTAAAAGCACCTGCAGCAAAATATATTTATGGATTTAGCATGTATGGACAAAACATGCCAGCAAATGACATTACTGCACAGGGTATTCTACAAACCAACTGTTATATGAAGGGATTGTATAGGTCTCGGACCATTTAGAAGCCCTTCCCCATTACAATTCTTTCCTTTGACTATATCACAGCAGCACGAATGCTCTCCCCTCCTAGTACAAAAGCAGAGATGACCATTGACCAATAGTGTTCTCTATTTTCATTTGATTCTCGATTCAATGCCACAGCCAAGTTTAATTTACACTTGATACACAGTTATTAGTTCTAAATTGGTTGTTTGGGTTGGTGGAAAAGTGCTTTCATCCCATGATGATTTTTGTGCTATGAAGGGAGAAAACGTGGAGAGCAAACTGGCATACTAGGAGAAGCCAGCCCAGTGAACAGGTGTCAAATAACGTGTCCTGAGATGAGATCTGAGTCTAAAGCCTCTTACCGCAGTAGTGACAAGTGGTTAACCACACTTGAAGAAGCTTTTTACGTCCTATGATCTGCCCTCTTTTACCAATTTTAAAAACAGAAAAAAAATTATACTGAAACTATTTGTATTTATTTTTGCATATTTCTACTATTTTAAAAGACATGTTGGGGGAAAAGCAAAATCATCTCAATACCATGTCCATTAAATAGTAACAAACTGGGTCAACTGAATACACTTAATGCAAATATTAAAAACTCACCGAGTGTGATGTCCCTGAATTTCAGAATCTTTAATAGCCGTTCAAAAGATAAAGTAAGAAAACTCTGGAGTCAACACAATTGCTGGAAATCGTTGTTTCAGAAGCTGTTCACTCTGTATTTGTAACATGTCACAATGATACCTCTCTGCAAATTCCCAGACACCTGTCACAGGAGACACTAAAGCATGAGCAGGATACAAAGCTTGATTATTAGTGTCTGTTCCTCAGAATGAAATTAGGTTCCACACCATCCATTTGCACTTTAATTGTCCATAAATTCTGATGCACCAAATGTGCGCTATGCAGTCACAAGTATTCTCTAACCACATAATATACCTAAAACAAAACCATTCACACAATACAATGCATCGTTTGAAAATCCACTAACTCATTAGAGATGCTTAATAACTGCAGACAAAAAGAAACTCGTCATCATTCTTCTAACCATGTGGTCGTTCTTCACTAGTTGCTTACATCTGGCCTGACAAGTACCTTCATCTCACTTCACTGAATCAAATTCTTTTTTTCTTTTTTTTTTTTGCCAGACGTTGAAGGCTTAACCTTTAAATTTAGCTCAAGAATTAGTTTTCATAAAAGCAATTCTTTATTACGAAGCATAGCTGTACTTATAAAAGAAGAAAATTTCAGGAAAATTTGTGTCTTTACCTAAACAGTTGGCAGGTTCAAGCTGCTGTTCCATAAACTTAGCACACAGATCCTTCACATCTGTCATTTGCCACTGGTCTGCTACAACTATCAGGTATTGTACACCTTCCTTAGTCACTAGACATGAAAACAATGTCCCCTGTATTGGTAACCTACTCAAAGAGAATCCTCCGAATAATGCTTACATTTACCAAAAAATCTTACTTTAATCCTATATAAATCCTAATGTTCAATGAGATGAAGATTAACTACTGTGAAGGGAATTTTAAAGCATTAAACAAAGAAAAAAATTCCATAAGTTCATATCACTTTCAATTGCCATTTATGCTACTCAGAAACATATCACGAATACTGTATCACCTGCTAATCATCTTAGTGCTGAAGTTCAAGTTTTCAAATATTACTATTAAAAAATGTCATTTACCATTCAACTGCCCAGTATACATATAATCCACCAGACTTGCTGCACTTTCTGCTGAAACTGATTCAAGCGTCACCTCCAAAGTATGGTGCTCCTTAAAGTGGTCCACAAACATAGCCCTAAAGTATTCACTGCTTATGGCAAGGATGCTTCGATGGGCAAAGATCATTTGATCTTCTATCTGAAACACATAGCATGAGAAATGAAGACTAAACATGAACTAACAGCACTTTTAGTAAAAAGAAAAAAAATGTAACTCCCATTACAGTGCACACACTGTTGTGAAATGCTAGCTATTAGACACTGAAATTAAGTCCTGTGCACAGAAAGATCTTAGTCATGGTGTAATGTTATCTTAGAAATGTACCAATATATGATCAAAGCTTTTATGTTGGCTGTAGTCTTGAAAACTTAAGACCACCCGATAATGTACCAATCTATGTGTATACCTGTTTTGGAAAGGTTTTAAACTAAAGTATCTAAAGAACTTAAAACGAATTATTTGCTATAATTAAGGTATTGCCTAAACAATAGAGTTTTACAGTTCTGTAAATATCTTACTCATCCCATTTTTAAGTCTCTTTTCTATGTTAGCTTTCACACTGTTTGATAATCTTGTTTTCTACTCCTTATAATGGTTCTTAACGATTCCAGTTTACAATAAGATCCCAGTCTTTTGACCCTACCATATCTTGTAATTCATCAAATCACTCCAAACAGTTAAACATAATGATCAGTAATAACAATAATTTATACTGCAGACTTAAACACCTATTAACCAGTTCAAACAGTATGGTTACAGAATTAAAATTATCGTTTACCTTCAAAACAACATCATACAAAATTCCCTTTGTCCGAAAATCTTGAAGATTAGCTAGCACATTATTACCAGCATTTTTGTTAATGATGTGCATGCCACCCTCTTCTTCTTTTGTAACAAGTTTATTCCTGCAACACAAATAAATAGAGCTTTTAATGGTACACAAACAAGAAAAAAAGACACATTTACAGAACAAAATTTTTTACATTATTTAATGGGGAGTGATGACTAAATTCCCTTAGTAATATGGATTTAACATTAAAGTGAAAAATTCTTAATTTAGTGACTTTAAAATAAAATATAAAAGTAAATATTAGTGATAATTAGCTTTTCTGATCACAAATCAGTGGCATATAACAACTTCAATACCATTACACTCTGCTACATTTCACTAAAGAAATCTACTTCTATAATAACGTACAGACATCCTTCTAATGGTTGAAACTGTAATTTGCTATGTAAAGCCTGAAAGAAAGTAGATACACTCATCAACACTATCCCCTAAATATGCAAACATTGAAACAAACATGGAAACAATTTTTTCCATATTTTTACTAGGGTGTCTTATATTCCAAAATTAAGCTTTCTACAATACAAAAATAAGAATGAAAATGATGACCAAAAAAAATGACCTTACAGTTGTCACAGAGGTGTTAGAGATCTCACTTCATCTCATGGTCAGCTTTTGTGAGGGTGTGCCCACCTCCTCTCCCTCATTGCCTTACCCTCCCACTCCTCATTGTCTAGCCTGCACGCCTTTGTGCACGCCTTTGTGTTCAGACACCACTGCTCTAAACAGCAGGCTATTTGCCACCCTCCCCCCAAATAAAAAAGCTACAGTAAGACAGAATAAGGTGTAATACTTATATCTTTACTATCGGTATATACAAAATGAATGAGTGTGTAATGTGATCTCAACTTATTTATTTGTGGTGTATGTACCCACTGTAAATTTTCAGAAATAACGTTCATCTTGAATGACCCTTAAAGCCATTAAAATAGATTCCTGACATTTGTGACCAGATTTACAGATTTAAAAAAAGCTGGATGTTATCCAGCTCATTTAGCTTATTTTCCTTAAACTTTAAAATTGTACTACAAATTTAATCTGTTATATTTATTTCTCATATGCGGTAGAGTTAACACAAATAAAAATTAGTTTTTACAGTTCCTTGCTTAGTTTAATTCAAGATTTGAAGGCTTTTAATAAAAGTCTTACCTGGTTTGCTGCATATCTTTCGGTCATCCAACTCAAAAATTGTGTAAGGTAGTCCCACTTTTATTTTTTCATAATAGGCCATTCTGGATCATCCCACAACCTTCCAGAACACATGCAATGATGAAGGAATTTTGGTATTACACTATATAGCTTCTCGTGACATTTATGACTCATATAACTGGCTTAAGTCTTTTGAAAGGTTCACAAAGTACTTTTCTACTAATAGCATCACTAGTAATTGTGCTGTCAGAAGTGATTGGAGATTTCCCAAATGACTAACATATTTGTCATAGATCCGCTCAAATCTACAAAGATTGTAATGTACATATCCCTAGAATATAAAATATAAATAATTAACTGACATAATGAGTCACGTACTGCGCTAAATATATAGTGGTAATAACCAAATAATACACTTATTTGTGTGAAACGTAATGAAAGTGTGATATTTTCAAAATTAATAAAAAGTAAGGCTTCTAATAAAATCGAAAATAAAATTAAGAATTACCTTTCTTTTAAAGACGGAACAAATTTAGTCTTCACAGATGATTAACTAGTACTGTTGTTTATTATCTGCGATCGCGTCCAGATACAGATTCATGGTCACACCAAATGTTGTCTCCCAAACAGTCGGTTGGCTGGTGACGGAGCGGTGAGCAGACGATACCTACACCAAGGATTATGAGTTCAAATGTCGCTCACTGCACACATAATGTCTCCCTCCATATTCACCTTGGTACAAAGCTGGTATATTTTTGCTATAGAGACAGCTGTCGGCTCTGTCCCAAGAATGCAACCGTCTATCAAAACGTCTTTATCCTCAATCTCTCGCATTACGACCTAGGCCCTTTTGACGCTGCATGCCGGGAGTTTTTGACCTAACGACGTACTACGGGAATTCCCGAGACATAATAATAAGCGCAAACTCACTCCCTCCATGCTCTTTAAGCGGCGGGCACACGAGAAGCAAAAAGCGCGAAACTTTTCCGAAGCAACCCTGCTTTTCCTGCTTGCCGTGTGACCACCACTGCAAGCTATCCCCAAAGCGGCTTCGTAAGCCTGCTTGGCTTCAGCTTGCGGCCTGCTTCGCGCTTTAGAACCTGTTCTACTTTTCCACGCGTTTCCACATGGCTGTGAAAGCAACAGGGCCTCTGGCGAACCTCAGCGAGGACCAGACCGTTCATTTGATCGAATTAATTAACTCCCATAGCGAGCTATGGGATTCAAGACGGCCTAAATATAGGCACAAACAATTTAAGACCGAAACAGCGTTCGTGTGTGTGACCAGCGGTCCCCCACAAGCCAGCTTATCAAGCAGCCCGCAAGAAGGCTCGGAAAAGCGCTGCTTCGAAAGCCAAGCTTGCGAAGCCGCTTTTGGCTTCTCGTGTGTCCGCACCTTAAGCGGCGGGCACACGAGAAGCAAAAAGCGCGAAACTTTTCCGAAGCAACCCTGCTTTTCCTGCTTGCCGTGTGACCACCACTGCAAGCTATCCCCAAAGCGGCTTCGTAAGCCTGCTTGGCTTCAGCTTGCGGCCTGCTTCGCGCTTTAGAACCTGTTCTACTTTTCCACGCGTTTCCACATGGCTGTGAAAGCAACAGGGCCTCTGGCGAACCTCAGCGAGGACCAGACCGTTCATTTGATCGAATTAATTAACTCCCATAGCGAGCTATGGGATTCAAGACGGCCTAAATATAGGCACAAACAATTTAAGACCGAAACAGCGTTCGTGTGTGTGACCAGCGGTCCCCCACAAGCCAGCTTATCAAGCAGCCCGCAAGAAGGCTCGGAAAAGCGCTGCTTCGAAAGCCAAGCTTGCGAAGCCGCTTTTGGCTTCTCGTGTGTCCGCACCTTTAAGCGGCGGACACACGAGAAGCCAAAAGCACGAAACTTTTCCGAAGCAACCCTGCTTTTCCTGCTTGCCGTGTGACCACCACTGCAAGCTATCCCCAAAGCGGCTTCGTAAGCCTGCTTGGCTTTAGCTTGCGGCCTGCTTCGCGCTTTAGAACCTGTTCTACTTTTCCACGCGTTTCCACATGGCTGTGAAAGCAACAGGGCCTCTGGCGAACCTCAGCGAGGACCAGACCGTTCATTTGATCGAATTAATTAACTCCCATAGCGAGCTATGGGACTCGAGACGGCCTAAATATAGGCACAAACAATTTAAGACCGAAACAGCTTTCGAAGCAGCGCTTGCGGGCTGCTTGATAAGCTGGCTTGTAGGGGGCCGCTGGTCACACACACGAAGGTCATCGACAGCAAGGGAAAGGGAGAGCTTAGTCGTGAAACAAATACCTAGATACTTATACATGTTAACAACCTCCATCTTTTCTTTACCATAATACCAACATTCCTTTGATGCTAGAAATCCGCCTTTCCGGAACACGATGACCTTTGTTTTTTTGAGGTTCACAAACATGCCAAAACGTTAAGCATAATTTTTTAAAATGTTAAGCTGCGTTTGGAGACCATTAACAGAGTATGATGCAAGGACATCATCAGCAAAGAGCAGTAAGAGTATCTGTAATATATCATGAACCAGTTGGATGCCATGAATACCATTCTGAGACACGTCTGCAGCTAACTGATTGATGAAGAACGTAAAGAGACAATTGAAATACTCAGTGCAATCATTATTACATCTTACGCAGGCTTTGATATTTTGGTACATACTTTTTAAAATTGCCTCCGACTCCCAGATTACATAAAACATGCCATAGTTTGTTTCGATTAACCATATCGAACGCCTTTCTGAAATCTACGAAACATACATATACCTTACCCGATCTTTTCAGTAAATATCGCTGTATGATAGCATACAGCATAAAGATATTATCGACAGTGGTGGTGGCGGTGGCGGTGTCTGGTGGCTGGTGGCTGGTGGCTGATGGATGATGGATGATGATGTAGTTTTATAACGCGCAAGTCTCCGCATCACAGAGACACGCTCAATGCGCGGTGATCCCAGCAGCCACCAAACTGCAGGTCAAATGATCAACTTCAAATAATTTTAAACAAGTGAGTCTTAAGATTTTTCTTAAAGATGCAAGACTATCAGACTCCATGGTCGAGAGGGGAAGCGAGTTCCACAGAAGCGGGGAAGTGGAATGCCCTTCCCTAAAACCACTCTGTTCCTCAGCTATCTTATCATTTTCCTCTGCCCATCTTGTTAGTCTCAGGTTCAGGATATATGCAAACAGTTTACTAACTGTACTGATTAGCGATATCCCTCTATAATTGTCCGGACAATCTCGGTCCCCAGATTTAAATAAAGGGACGATCATCGCGCCACTCCAGGGTAATCCCCGTTGTCAAAAATTTTGTTAAATAAAGTCACTAGGTACCTTAGGATATGGTCCTGACAGGCTTTTAACATTTCAGCAAGTATTCCATCAGGCCCCGGAGGCGTATCTTTTTTTCTTGAACAGTGAAGCAACTTCGGAAGCCTTCGGAACTTCGGAAGCCTTCGGAAGCGTGACGTCACACTTCCGAGACGACCATTTGAGTTACAATCCCCGCCAGGTGGGCTAATTTTTTAGTGTGATCTTAAGATGGCATCAACAGGAGTCAACGATCGGGGCTTGCCTGTTATGAATGATCATGCCTGCAGTGAGCAGCAACTTAAGTGTGTGCAAGTAAGTGTTAATTTTTATCCCAAGAAATGATGTAAAAATGCAAAGCGCGTGAAAATCGGCCACATGTACGTCGATCACATTTCGACAGCACTGAATTTAAAGTCACACGCTCGCACAAGCAAATAGTAAGAAGATCATATCCCCTCACAAACTTCTTTTGAAATCGGTTCATACGAGAAAGAGTGAAGAAGATAATATATACTGGCAAAATTTTTAATTAAAAAAAATCCGATTTATACTGACTGAACACACAGGCATGCACACACACTCGCACGCATAGGCAATTAAATGGTCTAATCGACCAGACCTATCGGAATATCATACATTTATATAAAGACTAATGTGGAAACCGAGTGTTTTACTAATTAATATATAAATATTGTGATAAGTTGTAACATCCAAGTATACAATGCATCTTATAATTGTAAAGACAGAATGACGAATACCAATTTGCTGTGAGTCAAATCAAACAGTTAGCATGTGTGTGTGTTAAAAGTATTCTGAAGACATAACTGAATGTAAGCATAAGGAAATGTAGTACTATGTACACACAAATATAGAAATATATAAAGAAATTGATTGCAAGGTCATTGACACACATACCCAGATTTCCCCCTTTTCCAGATATGTTTCACCATTACCAAAATATAAAACGTTTATATATCTTCATTAGGATTGTACAACAAAATATGAATATTAATTATATATCTAAAAGATGTATAAGTATCATGATTTAACAGTGGAGATCACAGTCATAACCGCTTTTTAAACAAATAGCTATCAAAATCAGTTACACTTATTTATAACACTTGAATAGCCAAATGCTCTAAAATTACAGACAAAATTCTTATCTCATTATTTTAAATTTCCAGGAGGTTTTACCACATGGCTACAGGTATAGAGTAACGGCATTTGAACCTAAATCTGAGGGAAAATTCAAATGTGAAGTCCGGCTGGCAATATTTAATGCAGATGATGCAAAACTGTGGCTTACGAAATTTCAAGAAAGAAGCAAGGTTACCTTGCGTGCTAGGTCTTGTTTGCCAGCAAAGGAGCGGGGCAAAAATATTTATAAACAATACTTCAGATGCCAGCACAATACCAACCCGGTTTCTGCTACAGCCAACAGCCGTCTTGGTTCCAAGAATTCAAACTGTCCAGCTCTGCTAACAATTGTTGTACGGAGACAGCTTGGAAAATACAGCAGGTACTACTCTTGAAGTGTAAATACTATGATGATCAAAAGAAAGATAATGAATATGGGCAAAGCAGTATGTTAAGTTTACACATATTTTGTCTGTTAATGTTCAAAAACAAAGTAACTACAGTCTGTATGTCATTAATTTTAATACTACCAAGCACTCCTCTTGAATTAAGAAATGTTTGTATTGTTTTAGTATGTGCATCCATGTGGATTAAAAAAATGGAACACTTCTTTTGCTCAACACTTACATAGTAAATATGGGGAAGACGACATTTGATCATTGTTGAAGCTGTGATGGGTGTATGGTTATGTAACTTTCATAGCAATGAACAGTCAGTGAGATGTTACATCCTTTTTTGCAGAGCAAAAGAACATAGACCCGCTTTTGAAAGATTTCCCTACATGCCTTCAGATTGAACACACTCACAATCATAGTCTGTATAGTGCTGATTCTCTACGTCATAGGGATGTAAATGATGAGACAATCGCCAAATTCAAATGGCTTTTTTCAAAGGGCCACTCTCCATCTTCAGCACTTGAAATGCATCAGATGGACCTGCAAATGGAACATGGAGCCAACTATATATATCAGGCTGCTGACAGAGCTTTTTGTCCTGATGTGCAGTTTTGTTACAGGTACTTAACATCTGCAGCTGGTTTATCAATAGAATTAGATGTTCATAGCATTTTACACATGACTTGACCATAATTTCACCTGTTCTACATAATCCCCAAGTCCCTAGTGTTTCTTTACTTGTGTATTCTTATACGTTTACTATACAATTAAAAATAAGTTCACATAAATAAATATGTGCCTTAAGCGTTAGAGCACAGTATAATTGCTAATGTTATACCCTTACAATCAAGGTTTTTGGGTTTATTATATTATAAAATTTTATCAGAAACTGCAATATTGACCCTAGTAGCATTTGGAGGAGAGGCCATATAGGACCCATGTGTGTCCCATATAGGACCCATATGAGCTATCTTATGACCATATAGGAAGCCTATATCGGCCCAACCGCCGAAAGCGCAAACAGGTCCGACCGTGGGCTGAGATGGGCTTCCTATATGGGAAGCCCATGTTAACCTAGATACCTAGATTTCCAGCTATTATTGGTAATTTTAGGTATTTTGGCATATTCTGATTTACGTTGTTTTTAAATCAGGATATGCCAAAATTCCTAGAAAAACCAATAATATCAAATGCATCAAAATAACCCTATAAATGCCAAACAAAATGTTACAAAAAACAAACATGATTTGTCGTTTTCTGATGTTTATTGAAATTGTTAATTAAAAAACTAATTTTAAATATGCAAAAATTGTACAGCTTTACTTGTCCTCCAATTCGTTCCCCACCCCAGAACTATTTACTGACTTTAACAGTCTGTGCTCAGGTGCCCTTTCCCTTCTGCCATTCTCTCAATCCCTAGCACCAGCTAACCAGCTAGAGATCTGCGTCTGCAGTTCTGCTTCAGTAGCTTGAGGGCAAGTTTTTCGTGCAGCATCTAAAAATAGAACAAATATAAGAATATGAACTCTGCGTAAAAATAATCACTTAATTGTAGGTCACTGACCCTAATATCCAGAACATAAGGTGAAATAAAGAAAGGTACAAGCAAATTATATAGATATGTAAAGTGGCACAAAAATTTTAAGTGCTATAAACAGAAAGGAACTACAAGTGGAACTGCATTTGAATTTCAGGTTAGAATTTCTATAGGCAGGAGAACTCTGGAAATACTGATTTCAAAAACAATCCCAGTACATGGGAACTGTAAAGATGTCTATCAACTGTCATCTTAATTCATTTCTACACAAAAATTAACCAGCTGATTAAAGGACTAGACATTGCATAAACATATTGACTTTTACAGACAAATGAAATATTTTTTCTCAATGACTCATGAAAACACAGAGTCAAATATTTAAATCCTTACCCTGAACTGTTTGTAAAAGAAAGGGTGGTTCGTGAGTCCCTTCTTTCCCTTCAGACCATGGAAGTTGTAAGACCTGGCTAATTTATTTGAAAATAGCAGAGACCGTTTGTCCCTGACGATATGCTTTAAAGTGAATCCCCCATGCATTGCCAAATAGCATTCCTGAAACAGACAATAATAAACATACATCATTTTTTAAAATAAAACTTGCTGTGGGCAGTATCATGATACGTGTTATGAGAACTAGTATTATAAGACCAAAATATGGATGAAACCATTAAGGAAGTTTCATATTTATCTTTGTACCAAGCTAAAGTGCTTACAGAAAATTTATTATCAGCTGTAATTCATGCCAGCATAACTATGCCTTTGTTACTTTTTAGTACTGCAGACATGTCATTTGTCTATACAATAAAATGCTATGAAAACATTTAAAGGGAATAGCAAAAATACACTTGACATCCTCCTTCTAACAAAATCAGAAGGTTCCCAGTCACTTAATCCCCAGACACTTAATCCCCGACGCTTCATCCTTAAAATGAAATTTTAACTATAAAAATTATGAAGCCGGCAAAAAATTTAATTGAAATTCAAATAATTATCTTCATATAAACATCACAATAAGTTTTACAATTAAAATAAATATTGAAAATAACATTATATAATATTCAAATTATACTATTAACTTCAACATCATTTGAACATCTACAACATTAGTTAAACTATTTTAATTGTAAAAGCGTCGGGATTAAATGTCTGGGGATTAAGTGACTGGACACCAATCAGAATAAGCAAATTATAAAAGATATGTAAAGTGGCATAAAATTTTAAAGCGTTATAAACAGAAACAAGTGGAGCTGCATTTGAATTTCAGTTAGAATTTCTATAGGCAGGAGAACTCTATCCATAAACTGTCATCATAATCCCTTTCTACACAGTATTAACCAGCTGATTAAAAGGACCAGACATTGCATAAACATGTGTACATATTTAAAATTTGCAATGTAATTCAACCACACTGAAATATTTTTTTCTCAATGACTCATGAAAACACAAAGTCAAATATTTAAATCCTTACCCTGAACTGTTCTTAAAATAAAGGGGTGGTTCTTCAGTCCCTTCTTTCCCTTCAGGCCATTATAGTTGTAACACCGGGCTAATTCTGTTGAAAATAGCACAGACAGTATACCCTGACTACGAGCTTTAAGCTAAAGCCTCCCCTCATCGCCAAATAGCATTCCTGGAAACAGACAAAAATAAACAAACATCCTTTTTTATAATAAAACTTGCTGTGGTCAGTATCATGATACATGTTATGAGAACTAGTATTATAAGACCAAAATATGGATGAAACCATTAAGGAAGTTTCATATTTTTCTTCGTATTCTAAGACCAAAATATGGATGAAACCATTAAGGAAGTTTCATATTTTTCTTCGTAACCAAGCTAAAGTGGTTACAGAAAATTTATTATCAGCTGTAATTCATGCCGCCATAAAAATGCTTTTGTTACTTTTTAGTACTGCAGACATTATACAATATAATGCTATGAAAACCTTTAAAGGGAATAGCACACAGACACTTGACTCCTAACAAATCAGAATAGAGTACATACCAAGCGTGCACGTTTTCCTGGATCTGTCTTTAAATCCAACTTGAGACATTCTACACCTCTGAAGATTTTAAGGGAAACTGTAACCCTTGTGTCAGATGTCAGCTCCTTTTCTTGGGTTTGGCACTCCATCTGCGCAAGCCTATTTTTCACGTCTTTCACGTCAGTTTTCATCTCTTCCAGAAGAGACAGTATATGCTGTACAGCTTTCTGTAGTTTATCTTGTTTACTGGAACCAACAAATGCAATAGCAGAAACATGTAAAATAGTGATCCTTATTTATTTCAATTTTTTTCACTATGGCAAAAGAAGCCTGGGATTTTGCACTTCTAGTTATATTTCACAAAAACACTGTTCAAAAGTCTTGGCCGAGGGTAAGAACAAACAAAATGTTAAAATGATTATGAACAAAATGACTTCAAATTACCTTCCAAGGGGTTGGGGGTCCCTGTGCTGGCAGGATGAACACCAGACAAGGGGCGCTGGAGGCGTGAAGGCAAAGGTGCTAATTAGATGTCACAAATCAAGACCAAAAGCACAGCATAAAATTTCCCTTTAATATAATCACGTACTTTAGTCCCTTTCACTCTTATAGGGCAAAATCACAACCAAAGTTACACTGTTTGTGCCGTAATGACATGTTATAGTGTTCAAACAGTTCATAAATTTTCTTCTGCACAAGAATTAATTATGAATATTAGGAATCAAAAATAAATTGCACTTACTTAATGACTTGTGCAGGAGAACTGGAAGCATAGAACATGAGGAATCTGGCTTTTATAGCTCTAATTAATGAAGCTTGCATCTGGTTCAACAGATTGTGATGGCCAGTTTGCACATCCTGTGACCACTTTCATCTTTAAATGCCAGCAGCCAGCTATCTAGAATAACAGTAAAATAAATTATTGACCATCATACAGTCATTACCATTTGTTGTAGAGAAAATGCCATTAAAGTTAATTTGTCCGAATCGATACTTTTAACGCTACTATACCAGTAAACAGAAGGAACTGTCGAAATTCTGTTGCTTTCGAATGGTAAAGTTCGTGACCTACACTTTCGTAATCGCAATTATTTGAGGAAATTCTGACAGCTCCGAATTCTCTGCATCGCTAACGGCTAAAGAATTATCAAATTGCAAGCTTTCAGAACTGTTGGGCTGATTTCTACTTCTCTCTGGAAAAACTTGTGCATTTATTGCGTAAATGTGTACTCTAATCTTTCTTTTCTTAGCGTAATATTCTGCACTGAACTTGGAACTAAAATCTCAATAACTATGCTAATTTAGAGTATATAAATTATACATACTGTTATTGAAGACTCCAACACATGTATCAGTATTGGAATTGACGGCGGAAGAAGCTTAATTATAATTCCTGTTGCGAAAAGTGTAGAACAAAACTTTGCAAATGGCGCGCAGTTCCGATCACCTAGTACACCATTGGCTAAAAGTCACGTGCCATTATTAGGGGTTATGGCCCTTGGTTGGTAAGAGTACTCTCGCCCGTCAATATAGGTAACCTATATCGGGCCGATATAAGCCGAGATTTCGATGCGCATAGGGGATTTGATGAAGAAATGAGAAGTAAATAGTGCCTAAAATGTCTATGATTTGAACATTGAGCTATTTTTCTTCTATTGTAAGGGGTGTTGAATGTCCTTAGTTTGGACAGAGCAAGCATGAAACATGTCAGTTTTTAAAAAATTTTATCTGTGTTTTTATTTTATTCTTGTAGCATACTTCAGCTCTTGTAGTAAAGTCTTTTTTTGATGAGCAAATATCACATGTGTATTTGGTCGATGTAAGGACTGAGCCATTAGGTTAATTAACTTTAATTTATTCCAAACAAAGAAAATAAGACACTCTTTCTTATTTCATTTCTTCCTCTCCCTACATTTCAGGCTGTACAAAAAAGTATTTGATGAGAAATACCCTTCATCCTCTTCAACCTCTTCAGAACAGTTGATTGACAGCCTAGAGACAGCTTGCAGGACATTCAATGCAGAACTAAATGGGGAGTTCTGCAAGGTAAAAGAAACAGCATCAGGGAAGATAGCCATAGCTGTCTGCACTCCCCTCATGATGAGAGTGCACACACTGCACCGTGCAAGTGGTGAACTCGTTTTTATGGATGCCTCAGGGGGGGTGGACAGGTATGACTTCAGAGTTTTCCTGCTTCTCACTCACAGTGTTGCAGGTGGACTCCCTTTAGGCTGCCTTATTGTTTCTTCTGAAGCAACAGAAGTAATAACAGATGCCTTGTCACTGTATAAAGAACTTTTGCCCTCTGATGCTTTTTTTGGAAGGGGTAATAGAGGACCTCAGGTGTTCCTCACAGATGACAGTAGTGCTGAAAGGCAGAGCCTGCAAGCTGCATTCCCTGAAGCAACACTTCTTCTTTGTACGTTTCATGTACTTCAGGCCGCTTGGCGCTTCCTCTGGGAGGCCCGAAACAACATACAAAAAGAAAGCAGGCCTCATCTACTGAGCATCATCAAAAAAATGGTTTATGCTCAGAGTGATGATGAAATAGTTAATGTTTATGATAATGCCTGTAGAGATGATGTTGTTAGGAACAATCCCAAATTCAAACTGTATTTAGAAAAGCAGTTTGAACGAAAAAGTCTATGGGCAGTCACTTTTAGAAAAGACCTTCCTGTGCGTGGAAATAACACAAACAACTACTGTGAAGCAGCTATGCATGTTTTGAAAGATAAAATCTTCTGCCGCACACGTGCCTATAACACTCAGCAGCTGCTTGATTTCTTATTAACACGGCTTCCTGCCTACTATGAAAGGCGGCTGTTGAACCTTGCCAATGGTAGGAGAGATGCTACAGTTAGCAGACGTTATTTATATGGTACAGAAAATATTAAGAGGGAAATGGTTCAGTCTGTAGGAGATTTTATTTTTGAAGTTAAAAGTGAGAATGAACATGGTAAGTCATACCAAGTAGACATGAACACAGACATGTGTTCTTGCCCAAATGGCATGACAGGTGCACCCTGCAAGCACCAGCATGCTGTCATAAAATTTTTTAATGTTTCTTCATGTAATATATTTCCTATTAAGGATATCAAAGCAAGGAGACATTTCTTCCAGCTAGCAACTGGACATGATAATATTCAGGAGGAATGGTTCCAGCCTCTTGTTGATAATCGAGAAGACATCATTGAACCGCATACTTCCAGTACAAATTTGGAAACTGAAGACACAAAATTTGAGACTGACAACAACAACAGGATTGAAGAAATACCGACACATGACTCCGAGGACGAGTTTGACATCCATACCACTAACAGACAGAATGATGATATAATACAACAATTAAAAAAAACCATGGACAAACTTTTAAAAGAAATAGAAAATAATGACGAACTTTTGCCAGCTGCTGACAGTTTTATTAAAAAATTTGAAAAGTTAAGAACCACAAGTGCACTGTCGACAGCACTTTTCAATTTTGGAGAAAACACTGGAGTCTCTTCAGTTGTTCGACGGGGTATTATTCCTGTTCAGCCATCAGCAATTGCCCGTCGAACAACATATGTTGGGGGCAGGCGGTGCTTGCAAAGTGGCAGAAAACCAATCAATGCAAAATTTTCTAATAATACAAAAAAGAGAAATTTATCAGAAAGCTGTCAGCTCCTGCCAAGAAAAAAACACAAAGCAGCACACAGTATTAGCCAGTGTGTTAAAAACAATGAAAGCTTAGGGAAATGCCATCATGCAAAGTGATCAACTTTAGGAATAATTTACAGAGTGAAAAATGATAGGCTTTTATAAATATAAATTCTATGTTTCAATAATATAACCATAAAACTCGTCCAATTTATTCAACAGTATCGGGTTGTGAAAGCTGGTTTTAGAAGTAGACCTTTTCTTACAGGATATATTTTTTCTTCTTGTGTCTATAAGGGGGATTCCTGTTGCTGTTTTTTTCTATTTATTAAAAAACTTGCCGTTAACATGATAATCAATGGAGAATGTAGTCATGTTCATGGACACGTGTGTGGCAAACGATTTTATCTGTGCTGCTTTATTAAATTATTCATTTTCCTTGATGTGATACTTCATATTTCTGAATCTAGAACTTATGAAAGTAAAATTTATTGTAACACTGTTGTAACTACAGAATTAGAGAAAAAGAAAGATACATGTGGAATGATTTTGACTGTTGTAAAATGTACATCATGTAAAATGGATGTTTATGTAAAAAAAAATGCCATCTAAATAATGTTGGGTATGAACACCTCTCAATACTTCTATGGGAGTTTTCGAAAAAGAACATGAATTAAATTATTTTGTGAACTCTGCTGAAATAATCCAATCTCCTACAAGTTTAAATATCTGGTAGCACTAAGAAAGATTTTAACAAAACTTATAAGAATAATCTAATTGCCAACATCATAGCAAATTCGGTGAAAAAGAATTCAGATCAAAGTTGTTATTGTGTACATAGTGAACATTTAATTACTTTCTCTTCGTTTACTCTCTGTGTTTTATAGTTCTTCAAATATACAGTGCATTCATCACATATTTCATTATTGTGTATAATACAGTTTGTTCTACATGCCCTCTGAGGGTTCTGAATAAACTTTTTTGGACTGTGAGCTTTGAGTATACATGTTTCAGTATGGTTTTACAAATGTCTGACAGAATGAAAGCCAAGGTGGACCAAAAACTGTTTTATGTTATTGTTGACAAATGATAAATCTTTATTTACTAGGGTAACAGAATGAGCAAAAGTTGAGGGTTTTTTATATACATCTAGCCCTGTATGAATATATGAGAAACATATTATACATTTTATATTTAAATGGTTTTTTTCCCACTTTTTAGAAAGGAAGCGACTGAAGTTGTTGCTTAGCGCAGCTTTCGCCCTCTGTCTTTCAGTTGAGTTTCAGTTAGTGCATTGCTATGCTAAAATTGTCACCTCACTACAACATCAGCCCTTTAGTTTTCCTATGTTTTAAACGTGAACTTTACCTATACCCCTCGATTGCTGAATACTAGCTCCATCGTTTGAAATTACAGATCACTTCGCAAAGGCGTGTCTAACAATCTCGCAGTGGCTGGGAGTAGTTTGAATTGAGAAAAGAAACACACATATAAAAATAAAAATATGTTCTTTCAAAAGCAATAATTATTATTACTGTGTTGATGCAATTTTAAACATCTGTAAGTGTAAAATATGTACATTTCACTATCAAAGTATCATAGTAGAGATTAGGTGTCTATCAATAAGACTAGACAATTAAGACTATACACAGCTAGATTACATGACTTCTCTCGGCAATCAATAGGTTTTAATGAAAGCCTTGACAGAAAATTGATCATATTAGAGAATGAAAACTGAAAAGAGAACCTCCCTAAGTTTCTGCATTTTTAGCATAGCATAGCATAATCGCATTCGATTGTAGAGGACAGAAAAAACCCCACGGCCTGTAAAGAGTGATCGAAGGGAAGCAAAAACAAAATACATAAAATGACTAGTTCCACCTAAATTTTAACATTGTTGATCATGTCAAACAAATGGTCGCTTGCAAACACTAGATTATATGGTTTCCATTGTCAATAAATAAGTTTTAATGAAAAGCTTGATAGAAAAGTGATCATATTAGAGAACGAAAAACATTCCAAAGCAAAATAAAAACGATCGCCACCCCAAGTTTCGAACACACCTACTTTCAAATAACAGGCCTCACACCTCACCACTCGACTACAGAGGCGAAGCTTACGAAGCATTGCAATCTAACGTACTTGTAGAAACATCGTCTCGCTTGTGTTGGATGTGCCCTCAGTGATTTTACTTTGACCTGTCATCAGTTTAAGGCCTTGAGCTATTTTGCCTGTCATAATTCACTTTATGCCACCCTTCACAGTATTTAAAAGTTGTAGAATAAGTCCCCCAGAACAAGTTTCATAGCTGTCAAAGAGTGAAGCGGAGGTTGGCTTAGAAGGGAAGTGTGCTAGGTCGCTGACGTCACGCTTCCGAAGGCTTCCGAAGTTCCGAAGGCTTCCGAAGTTTCTTCACTGTTCAAGAAAAAAAGATACGCGCCCCGGAGCCTTATTTAGTTTGAGATGATTTATGGCTTTCATCACTTCTTCTGTGGTTATTGAATGATCTAGGTCAGGGATGGCGAACCTTTTTCAGTCCGAGTGCCAATTATTTCAATTTCAAAGCAATAAAAATTGCTGCGTGCTAAGTCGGTCTACTTAATGACGCCGCTATAGAAACGAAGTGCTACAGGCAGTAACCAGTAAGTTTGCTGCGCGGAAAAAATAAAGCTGCTTAGTATAAAATTATAAATTATAAAATAATACTTATTTATTCAAAGTTATTATCAACGTTTTCTGAAAAAATTGAAGGCTATTACTTAGGATAATTTGAAATTTTAAAAAAATCCATCAGCGTCATCGCGTGCCGCACAAAATCGTTTCGCGTGGCACCTTGGGCCAGAGTGATCTCCCTTCATTTAACTGCCTGTCAGCTCTTCGGCACAATTCGTCTTTGCCCGTTTATCTGCTTCAGATTTTGTGTACCAATGGTCAGTGACTCTGTGATATCATTATCTATCTGTCTGGATTGGTTGCTGTGTCTTCGCGACTTCTATCAATTATCTGGAGAATTTTATTTCAACTATAACGTCCGCGCCATCTTGCCATATTTTAGATCTGTGCATCATCTGGATTACCGGTGCCCACAAACAATTGTAACTTTTTGCTAAGCATTGCGTTTTTCCATTTTCTGATTTGTGGACCTGTGTTTTATCGTTGAAATTTCTGCAAACTAGATCTTCGATCTCTACGTTTCACTGATGTCGCCGATGATCAATGCCTGTATTCAGTTGACAATATTTTTCTCACAAAAATGCCTTCGTGTGGAACCTTTTTTAGAGAGATTTGTGGACTGTTCCATGCGGTTGTAATTGCTTTTATGGGGAGACGCGCTGCGGTGAAGGCAACCATGTGTGTGAACACGCTTCAAGTGAGTTCGTGCAGCATGTCTCTTCTCCTGACTGAAGTCATCGCTACTCTCTTATGGAGTTCTGGAGACACAGAAAGGAATCCAGGACCAAACGACAGTACCGATTTTCGGGAGGAACCTGACAATGCTCCAATAACAGCGACAACACTACAAAGTCATATTGACAGCCTCGAACAAATAATCCTCGACCAAAGAAACTTCACACAATCATTACTGATAACCATAGGTCGGTGTGCGATCAACTTACACAACTTGATACTTCTGTCAAGCATATTCGCACAACAGTGGACAAAAACACAACGGACATTAATTCTCATTTGCAAAAAGAACAGCAAGACATGCAACTACGCCTGTCACAGTTAGCGAACGAACTGGAGAGTTTAGAGTCACTCGAGACGCAACAACCTTATGATATTCGGTTTGCCGGATGGAAACGAGAACTATCACAGCTGTGAGATACAAGTGCTGCGTTTTCTGAATGATTATGCTGATTACAAAACATGGAACGATGTTGATGCTGAAAGGGCCCATCGTATTGGAAAGTTCGAGGCCTCTAAATCGAGACCTATTATTATAAAATTCTGCAGATGGTTTGATAAGATGAGGCTGTTACGAGATCATGTGATTAGAGGTGCAATGCGCAAGGATGGATTTCGTTTGGCAGTTGACCTCACCAGGCAGCAGAGGTTACAACTTCGCCATCTTAAGCAAGAAGGCAAGTCCGGCTACTTCCGGAACGGTAAGCTACACATTATTGATAACGCGCGAGTCAACAGTCACTCAAGCCGTGCTGACTCTGTTAAAGACAGCCTTCCGCGGCAGCTCCATCGCCATGACGACAACAACTATAACGAGCGGCAGGTTTATGACAGACGCAAAAATGCCGATGATTGTGAAGATAGTCAATCCTTCTTCCCCTCTTCTTCCTGCATTTCTCAGCCTTCACTGTCAGTCAGCCCACCACCTGTTCCTAGTCCCACTACCCTAGTGTGTTGCACTTTGAGCAATCCCACCAGTGCAACCACTATAAATAACGCACGTGTAATTGTCCCCCTTGGAACTGGGGTCATTGCCCCCAACATCAACGACAAGTGCAGGGATGTAGCTGCCCCTTCAATAGCAACAGCTGGGAAATATCAGGCGAAAACACGTCGCGGTAACGAGACCACATCGGGACAGGCCCGGTTGTCCAACATATTGACCAAAAACGGGACATCCTACAGTCGTGTGACGCGAAGTACTGCTTTAAGCAAGAACAGTGCCTGACGGGAAGCCCCAGCCCAGAAAAAACGTGGTCCCGTTTCCTGGCAGCAGAGTTCTGAACTTTCTGGAGTTTGTGAAGAAGGTACCAGTCTCTTTTCACAGATTTACCAACAAAGCCGCTCCGTCACTTAAAACTTCCTTATTGATCTACAATTTAACTATTTTAACTTAATAATCAACACCCCATTGTTTTCCTTTCAGATTAAGGTAAGGGGGTTGGATCATCCCAGAAACCTGAAATACACAACCTTGTTCACTGGCCTCACCATTGTCAGTGAGAGGCTCCACAGGAAGTCTTTTCTTGCGGAAGGCAACTATCACCTTGCTTTAGCACACTTCAAGTTGAGGACTATTTTTCACCGCACCACGACACTAGGATGACTATAGGTGATCTACCTCCGCAATAGCATCGTTGCTCGCGATGAAACCTTCCACCGTGTCCTTGGCACGATATCTCGCACCCCCAACAGGCAAGGTCACTACTCTGAGCAGTATTCACAATATTCTCAAACCACAAAACAGTTTTCTAATCTAAAGGTAGAGGCAGAATTTTCCCATCATCTATAAGCATTGCAGTAAGATGTCTGTCTGAGGTATCAATAGGCGACAGTGAAAAGAAGCGGCCACTCTTTCAATTCTCTAGGTCGTTTGT
Source organism: Pomacea canaliculata (assembly GCF_003073045.1). Classification (NCBI taxonomy): domain Eukaryota; kingdom Metazoa; phylum Mollusca; class Gastropoda; order Architaenioglossa; family Ampullariidae; genus Pomacea; species Pomacea canaliculata. Next base: position 24,636,457 of record NC_037598.1, read on the forward strand.
ATAGTGCTGTCCCCAGCATCTTCTCTCTCATCAAATTTATTTAACGAGCTTAAGATAAAAAAGAGAAAGAGATTGGTGCGTAGTTTACATCCACACACAATCACTTGCTTGTCTGTAAACACCTGCTTCATCCGATACTCGTCCGCAGGCTGTAGACGGTCCACAAGAGTTTCATCTACAACAAATTCTTTTTGTTAACTATACAGGAACTATTAATTAGTTAATAGTGAGAATAATAGTGCACATTATAAAATAATTCAAATAAGTGAATTTTTAAAAAGGAAGCAATAGTGATCCTAAGATTTGCCAGCAGGATAAGATGCTGTGTGTAATATGCATCTGTGTCTAATGTTTTGTACGAACCGTCTTTACTGCTCGAATGTAGTGTGTCATGAAGACACAAATACAAAATGGCGAAACTGCGTGACATTAATACCAGTGATGGCTGTCCTACATCATAACTGAAGGTTGACACATTTCTTTCCGACCTTCCGATCCCTGGCCCGTTAGTACAGGCTGTTGCTATGGACGATCCGACATGCGCAGTGCGTACACCGTGTGACACCCTCCCACACTAGCTTACTCCGCTCCTCCCTCTCCCGCAGCATGGCCTTGTAGAAAGCTGAAAGACTATACATTGATATAGTTGTCTGCATCCTTAGTTAACTTAGTCACATCAACTTCGACCATCCGCACACGCGCGCGCGCACACACAGAGAGAGACACGGGATTTTCGCATTGTGATCGCACAGAACAATTATTAATTACTGAAAGTAAAAACGCCTTTATTTGCGATTGAGGATACATGAAATTGAAAATGAACGTACAGTTATTTATGGTTTACTTGCGGTATAATAATCTCAGACAGCTACACATACATTTGAACCATTCCCTTACAGAGAACCTTCGAGTATTCGATCAAACTCATTCAGTCTATAGCCAATATTATTGTTAAACACTGTCTTTAGAAAACAAATGTAGTTGATATATGAAAGAAGAGTCGTTTCAAAAAAAGATTATTCGCATGCTAAACGATGACTAATAACAAAATGACAAGCTGCTAATGAAATTTACCAATACGACTTTCTTTACACCTCCTCATTAGTTTGCATTGACTAGCAGTCCCAAGTCGACTAAATCATTTCTGCATCGCTTATTTTCTCCAAATCTTTTGTAATAATCAGCGACGATTTCGTGACTTAATTTGCAACAGCAAGGCATCTCTTGTGGCTGTGGCAAGCACAGAAAGAAAGTACCTGCTTTTCTCAATCTCGTGGAAAGGTATTCGACTTGCTCGATGTACCAACGGCTTTCTTAATAAAGGAAGCCGCTCGAATCGCTTAACCAGTCCGAGATAAAACTGAATATAATCTGTCGACATCGTTCTTCCTGAGCACTGGCCAAATAGTTCCGTGGCTATGAAGTGTGTGCAGTTTGTGAACACCTGCTCAACATCGTATTCATCTGCGAGTTGAAGGTCTTCAATGTTTCCCCTGAAACAAACAAAATTTACACAAATTAGCCGCAGTCTGTAGACGATTTCCTTTCATGAAAAGAGGAACACATAGGATGGCGCAGGTAAGCTTACTTCCAAATCTTTGTCCTACAATTGCTGCGCAGCCTCCTCTCCGTCAGTACAGCTTAAACACAGGTGCTTGAGTGCATCATAAGAATAGATTTTCTGACGTAAAATATTCCGTCCTTCTACCACAAGGATGATGTCGGATGTTTCATCACTTTCTTCATAACGGTTCTTTGATGAAAAAATTTCTACATCTTCGTTCTTTTCGTCGCTGTCATCTTTATCATCGTGAGAATGTAAGTCTTTTTCGGAACCTGTTCGTGAGTTTTGCGGAAGCGGCAATGAGCTATTTGTATTCATTGTCGCCGCGAGATGGAGGATGAGCTTCGGTGTGGCCGCTTTTCTGTTTGTAAAGGTCTACAGTTTCTGCAATCCGATCTTATCTCTCTGAGATACAATAGAATTTTGTTAATGGGGGGTGTACATTCCATCCTCATTTCAATGTACGCCGTACAGTTTGTAAACACCTGTTCTACTTGATACTTATCGGCCAGCTCAAGGAGGTCCTCAATGGTGTTGTCTGAAAACATAAATTTTTCACTTTATGAGATGCACTGTGTTATTTTATATTTTTGTTTATTTATTATTTCGTCAATGTCACAGAGGGGTGTTGAGGAGGCGAAAAAGATGATAAAACTGTCAAAAATGTGAAAACCGGCCAAAAACTGTCAGAAAAGTCTGTGGAGAAAAAAGGAAACTACAACTGTCACTAGGTGGTTTCCTCATGAAACAAAAAACTTCCCCCTCCAAGACCCACCAACAGCTATGACCTCATGTAGTCCTATTGAGTTCTCCTTTCAAAATTGAACCAACAAAAAAAGGTGCGCTCTCAAAGCACTAGTGTGATAGTGTCTGGCGGTCACCCGGTTCATGACCTACTGTGAATAAAGTCAAAGCAGTCAAAGTCTCTCTCTTTGCCCTGTTTACGGGCTCGCGCACACACACACACACACAGATTTCTGTCCTAAGCCTCACCTTTGATTAACTCATATCCTCGCCCAGGATAGATTTGCTCCAAAAGATTTACCATGGCAGAATAGTTTGTTTCGAGTGGAATCTCTTTTAAGTCTCTTTCCAGGAAGTCATCTGTAAACATGGCGTTAAAAACCGGCGAGTGAATTGTCAGGATCGATTTGTTCACATGAAGATTTCGTCCTTCGACAACAAGGACGATGTCGGATGTATTATCCCCCACTTCAAATATGTTCTTTTTCTCAGGGTTAGGGTTTAAATGAGGGTCTACTTGAAAGCTTAATCCTGGATTTTGCTGAACATTTCTAGCCATTGTCGCGTGTCGTCTGCTGGCTCTTAGCTCTGAGGGAAGGAGGACGTTATTGCCGCGTCCTGATCTGACGCAATTTTGTGGGTTTTTTTTTTTTTTTTTTTTTTTTTTTTTTTTTTTTTTTTTTTTACGTTTTTTGGTACCTGTGAACGATGGTCTTCTGGCAACTCTCTACGGTGGCAAAACTCGTACTACATATTAAAAAAATCGTACTGTCGCATTCTGTACACAAACTTAAACTTAAACACTTGTGTGGCCTTGTTACGTGGGAATGGACGCATTGCGCTAAGCTGTTTAGGCGCACGTATTTTGTACAAGAAACATTGCAGCGTGTGAATAGGCCTTAAAGCGGGTGCAGCAAGAAGTGGACGAGATAAAACACGTTTGTAATCCCGCAGTTATTCAGTGCTGCTTTGGATACCTTTTGTGATCTCGCAATCTGACTGGCAACTTCTAAAGTTACGTCACTACACCCCTGACCATAGCCGCATTCCGTCCGCTCTGTCCTAAGCCCTTACTTTTATTAACTCGTCTCCTCCCCCAGGATAGATTGCTCTAAACAGATTCACCATTGCATCAAATTTCGTCGTTCCATGTGATCTTTTAGAAAATCTTTCTTAAAGTCATGTCTGAACATGGCCTGAAAAACATGCGGTGAATCGCTAAAATAGATTGTTTCGCATACAGTTTTTTTCCGTCGACGACGAGGACGATGTCGGATTCTTCATCCCTGACTTCAATTTATTCTTTGGCCTCCCTTCCGTCAGGGTTACGGTCACAATGGTCTTTCTGTGCACTGTGTTTCCTGGAAGATTGCTAGCCCATTTCGCGTGTTCGTCTGCTGCTCTTAGCTCTGAGGAAGCAGGACGTTATTGCGCGTCCTGATCTGACGTCATGATCTGACGTAATTTTGTGGGTTTTTTTTATTTTTACGTTTTTGTGGTACCTGTGAACGATGCTCTTCTGGCAACTCTCTACGGTGGCAAAACTCGTACTACATATTAAAAAAAATCGTACTTTCGCAATTCTTCTGTTGCACAAACATGGAACAATCATACCGAATCATACAACGTGGTTTCTCTGCCACTGACATTAGGTTCATTTAAGAATTCTTTCTCTTCAGACATTCAGCAGTCTCAACTTAAACACTTGTGTGGCCTTGTTACGTGGGAATGGACGCATTGCGCTAAGCTGTCTTATTGAGTTCTCATTTCAAAATTGAACCAACAAAAAAAGGTGCGCTCTCAAAGCACTAGTGTGATAGTGTCTGGCGGTCACCCGGTTCATGACCTACTGTGAATAAAGTCAAAGCAGTCAAAGTCTCTCTCTTTGCCCTGTTTACGGGCTCGCGCACACACACACACACAGATTTCTGTCCTAAGCCTCACCTTTGATTAACTCATATCCTCGCCCAGGATTAGATTTGCTCCAAAGAATATTACCATGGCAAGAATAGTTTGTTTCGAGTGGAATCTCTTTTAAGTCTCTTTCCAGGAAGTCATCTGTAAACATGGCGTTAAAACCGGCGAGTGATTGTCAGGATCGATTTGTTTCACATGAAGATTTCGTCCTTCGACAACAAGGACGATGTCGGATGTATTATCCCCCACTTCAAATATTTCTTTTCTCAGGGTTAGGGTTTAAATGAGGGGTCTACTTGAAAGCTTAATCCTGGATTTTGCTGAACAACTTTCTAGCCATTGTCGCGTGTCGTCTGCTGGCTCTTAGCTCTGAGGGAAGGAGGCGTTATTGCGCGTTCCTGATTGACGGCAATTTTGTGGGTTTTTTTTTTTTTTTTTTACGTTTTTTGGGTACCTGTGAACGATGTCTTCTGGGCACTCGCTCTACCGGTGGACAAAACTCGTACTACATATTTACAAAAAATCGTACTGTCGCATTCTCGTACACAAACTTAAACTTAACACTGTGTGGCCTTGTTACGGTGGGAATGGACGCATTGCGCTAAGCTGTTTAGGCGCCGTATTTTGTACAAGAAACATTGCAGCGTGTGAATAGGCCTTAAAGCGGGTGCAGAAAAGTGGACGAGATAAAAACCACGTTTGTGTAATCCCGCAAAGTTTATTCAGTGCTGCTTTGGATACCTTTTATGTGAATCCGCAGGACTGGCACTCTAAATTACGTCATTTGAACCATCCGCATTCGTCGCTCTGTCCTAAGCCTTACTTTATTAACTCGTCTCCTCCCCAGGATAGATCTGCTCTAAACAGATTCACCATTGCATCAAATTTCGTCGTTTCAGTGTGATCCTTTTAGAATGCTTTTCTTTAAAGTCATGTCTGAACATGGCCTGAAAAACATGCGAGTGAATCGCTAAAAATAGATTTGTTTCGCATACAGTTTTTTTCCGTCGACGACGAGACGATGTCGGATTCTTCATCCCTGACTTCAAATTATTCTTTGGCCTCCCTTCGTCAGGGTACGGTCACAATGGTCTTCTGTGCACTCGTTCCTGGAAGATTGCTAGCCATTTTCGCGTGTCGTCTGCTGCTCTGCTAACTGAGGGAGAGCAGGACGTTATTGCCGCGTCCTGATCTGAGTCATGATCTGACGTAATTTTGTGGGTTTTTTTTTATTTTTACGTTTTTGGTACCTGTGAACGATGCTCTTCTGGCAAACTCTCTACGGTGGCAACTCGTACTACATATTAAAAAATCGATACTTTCGCATTCTGTGCACAAACATGGACCAATCATACCGAATCATACAAGTGAGTTTCTCTGCACACCTAGACATTAGGTTCATTTAAGATTCTTCTCTTCAGACATTCAGCAGTCTCACTTAAAACACTTGTGTGCCTTGTTAGCGTGGGAAGTGGACGCATTGCGCTAAGACTGTCTATATTGAGTTCTCCATTTCAAAATTGAACCACAAAAAAAGGTGCGCTCTCAAGCACTAGTGTGATAGTGTCTGGCGTCACTCCGGTTCATGACCTACTGTGAATAAAGTCAAAGCATCAAAGTCTCTCTCTTTGCCCTGTTTACGGGCTCGGCGCTACACACCACACACACACAGATTTCTGTCCTAAGCCTCACCATGTGATTAACTCATATCCTCGCCAGGATAGATTTACTCCAAAAGATTTACCATGGCAGCATAGTTTGTTTCGAGTGGCATCCCTTTTAATGTTCTTTTGCATGAAGTCATATGTAAAAGCATGGCGGTTGTTAGAAAAAGAACCGGCGAGTGAATTGTCAGGATCGATTTGTTCACATGAAGATTTCGTCCTTCGACATCAAGGACGATGTGCGGATGTATTATCCCCACTTCAAATCTGTTCTTTTTCTCAGGGTTAGGGTTTAACTGAGGTTCTTGAAGCTTGTTCAATGGATTTTGCTGACATTTCTAGCCATTGTCGCGTGTCGTCTGCTGGTCTTAGACTCTGAGGAAAGGAGGTTATTCGCGCGTCATATCTTGACGTCAGATCTGACGCAATTTGTGGGTTTTTTTTTTTTACGTTCTTTTTTTTGGCCGGGGATAGAGCAGAGGGGGTGAAGGATCGCCTATGGCAGGCCAGAAGGTAAAAAGTAAGTATCTCGAGTGAATTTTGGAAAAGAAGTGTCGTCTGCCAGACCTCTGGTCTGCGGAAGTGAAATCCAGCTAGTGTTCCGATCGTGAGGACGGACTAGAAACCTTAGTGGTGGTGGCTGGGAATATCGTCTGGAGATGGCGAGATGGAGGATGAACTTGTGTGTGGCCGCTTTTTCTGTTTGTAAAGGAGGTCTACAGTTTCTGCAAATCCGATCTTATTTCTCTCTGGGCTGTGGAAGAGCAGAGAAGAGTATGCCTACTCCTTTTTATCTATCGTGGCATGTACTTGCAAGCTGAACCAGTTGCTGTCTTTCAATGCATTTAGCTGCTTGTAGTGGCCATACTGGTCCACTATCTTGAGAGCTAGAGTTATCTTTGTGAATTGAGGGTTATTATCCATCCACGCTTCAATATACGGTACAGTTTGTAAATACCTGCTCTACTTGGTATTTATCAGCACTCAAGGAGGTCCTCAATGGTGTTTGTCTGAACACAGAAGTTTTCACTTATGAATGCACCCTGCACTCTACAGCCTTTCAGACGAGGATATAAATAAATCAAAACACAACAACAATTTAAAATTTAAATATAATATAATTTAAAAATTCAAAAAGAGGAACACAACACAAAACAATTCTAATTTCCCAACCCCACAGTTCGAACACACTTCCTGGTCAAACACATCTAATGTTCCTGCTGAAATAAGCTCTCCAAAGTCTCAACTTAAACACTTCGTGTGCCTGTTACGTGGGAATGGACGCATTGCGCTAAGCTGTCTAGGCGCACGTATTTTTTGTACAAGAAAACATTGCAGCGTGGAATAGCCTTAAAGCGGGTGCAGCAAGAAGTGGGACGAGATAAAACACGTTTGTAATCCCGCAGTTATTCAGTTGCTGCTTTGGATAGCTTTTGTGATCCGCAGGACTGGCACTCTAAAGTTACGTCATTGACCATCCGCATTCGTCGCTCTGTCCTAGCCTTACCTTTTATTAACTCGTCCTCCCCCGGGGCGTGCAGGATAGATCTGCTCTAACAGATTCACCATTGCATCAAATTTCGTCGTTTCCAGTGTGATCCTTTTAGAATGCTTTCTTTAAAGTCATGTCTGAACATGGCCTGAAAACATGCGAGTGAAATCGCTAAAATAGATTTGTTCGCATTACAGTTTTTTTCCGTCGACGACGAGGACGATGTCGGATTCTTCATCCTGACTCAAATTTATTCTTTGGCCTCCCTTCGTTCAGGGTTACGGTCACAATGGTCTTTCTGTGCACTCGTTCCTGAAGATTGCTAGCCATTTTCGCGTGTCGTCTGCTGGGCTCTTAAGCTCTGAGGGAAGCAAGACGTTATTGCCGCGTCCTGATCTGACGTCATGTGACGCAATTTTGTGGGTTTTTTTATTTTACGTTTTTTGGTACCTGTGAACGATGGTCTTCTGGCAACTCTCTACGGTGGCAAAACTCGTACTACATATTAAAAAAATCGTACTTTCGCATTCTGTACACAAACATGGAACAATCATACCGAATCATACAAGTGAGTTTCTCTGCACACCTAGACATTAGGTTCATTTAAGATTCTTTCTCTTCAGACATTCAGCAGTCTCAACTTAAACACTTGTGTGGCCTTGTTACGTGGGAATGGACGCATTGCGCTAAGCTGTCTTATTGAGTTCTCATTTCAAAATTGAACCAACAAAAAAAGGTGCGCTCTCAAAGCACTAGTGTGATAGTGTCTGGCGGTCACCCGGTTCATGACCTACTGTGAATAAAGTCAAAGCAGTCAAAGTCTCTCTCTTTGCCCTGTTTACGGGCTCGCGCACACACACACACACACAGATTTCTGTCCTAAGCCTCACCTTTGATTAACTCATATCCTCGCCCAGGATAGATTTACTCCAAAAGATTTACCATGGCAGCATAGTTTGTTTCGAGTGGAATCCCTTTTAAGTCTCTTTCCATGAAGTCATATGTAAACATGGCGTTAAAAACCGGCGAGTGAATTGTCAGGATCGATTTGTTCACATGAAGATTTCGTCCTTCGACAACAAGGACGATGTCGGATGTATTATCCCCCACTTCAAATCTGTTCTTTTTCTCAGGGTTAGGGTTTAAATGAGGGTCTTCTTGAGAGCTTGTTCCTGGATTTTGCTGAACATTTCTAGCCATTGTCGCGTGTCGTCTGCTGGCTCTTAGCTCTGAGGAAAGGAGGACGTTATTGCCGCGTCATGATCTGACGTCATGATCTGACGCAATTTTGTGGTTTTTTTTTTTTTTTTTACGTTTTTTGGCGGGGGAAATAGCAGAGGGGGTGAAGGATCGCTATGGCGGCAGAAGGTAAAAAGTAAGGTCTCGAGTGAATTTTGGAAAAGAAGTGTCGTCTGCCAGACCTCTGTCTGCGGAAGTGAAATTCCAGCTAGTGTTCCGATCGTGAGGACGGACTAGAAACCTTAGTGGTGGTGGCTGGGAATATCGTCTGGAGATGGCGAGATGGAGGATGAACTTGTGTGTGGCCGCTTTTCTGTTTGTAAAGGTCTACAGTTTCTGCAATCCGATCTTATCTCTCTGGGCTGTAGGAAGCAGAGAAGAGTAGTGCCTACTCCTTTTTATCTATCGGATGGCATGCTACTTGCAAGCTGAACCAGTTGCTGTCTCAATGCATTTAGCTGCTTGTAGTGGCCATACTGGTCCACTATCTTGAGATAGAGTAGTATTTTGTGAATTGAGGGTGTATTATCCATCCACGCTTCAATATACGTCGTACAGTTTGTAAATACCTGCTCTACTTGGTATTTATCAGCCACCTCAAGGAGGTCCTCAATGGTGTTGTCTGAAAACAGAAAGTTTTCACTTTATGAGATGCACTATGTCACCTGCACTCTACAGCGCCTTTCAGACGAGGAATATAAATAAAATCAAAACACAGACAACAATTTAAAATTTAAAAATAATATAATTTAAAAATCAAAAGAGAACACAACACAAAACAATTCCTAATTTCCCAACCCCACAGTTCGAACTTTCCTGGTCACAACACATCTAATGTTCCTGCTGAAATAAGTTCCTCCAAAGTCTCAACTTAAACACTTGTGTGGCCTTGTTACGTGGGAATGGACGCATTGCGCTAAGCTGTCTAGGCGCACGTATTTTGTACAAGAAACATTGCAGCGTGTGAATAGGCCTTAAAGCGGGTGCAGCAAGAAGTGGACGAGATAAAACACGTTTGTAATCCCGCAGTTATTCAGTGCTGCTTTGGATAGCTTTTGTGAATCCGCAGGACTGGCACTCTAAAGTTACGTCATTTGACCATCCGCATTCGTCGCTCTGTCCTAAGCCTTACCTTTTATTAACTCGTCTCCTCCCCCAGGATAGATCTGCTCTAACAGATTCACCATTGCATCAAATTTCGTCGTTTCCAGTGTGATCCTTTTAGAATGCTTTTCTTTAAAGTCATGTCTGAACATGGCCTGAAAAACATGCGAGTGAATCGCTAAAATAGATTTGTTCGCATACAGTTTTTTTCCGTCGACGACGAGGACGATGTCGGATTCTTCATCCCTGACTTCAAATTTATTCTTTGGCCTCCCTTCGTCAGGGTTACGGTCACAATGGTCTTTCTGTGCACTCGTTCCTGGAAGATTGCTAGCCATTTTCGCGTGTCGTCTGCTGGCTCTTAGCTCTGAGGGAAGCAGGACGTTATTGCCGCGTCATGATCTGACGTCATGATCTGACGCAATTTTGTGGGTTTTTTTTTATTTTTACGTTTTTTGGTACCTGTGAACGATGGTCTTCTGGCAACTCTCTACGGTGGCAAAACTCGTACTACATATTAAAAAAATCGTACTTTCGCATTCTGTGCACAAACATGGAACAATCATACCGAATCATACAAGTGAGTTTCTCTGCACACCTAGACATTAGGTTCATTTAAGATTCTTTCTCTTCAGACATTCAGCAGTCTCAACTCACGGTGTCTTGTCCGCATTGCGCTAAGCTGTGAGTTCTCATAAATTGAACCAACAAAAAAAGCTGCAGCTCTCTCAAAGCACTGTGTGATGTGTCTGCGGGTCACCCGGTTCATGACCTACTGTGGAAAGTCAAAGCAGTACCAAAGTCTCTCTCTTGCCCTGTTACGGGCTCGCGCACACACACACACACCGAGATTTCTGTCCTAAAACTGATTAACTCATATCCTCGCCCAGGATAGATTTACTCCAAAAGATTTACCATGGCAGCATAGTTTGTTTCGAGTGGAATCCCTTTTAAGTCTCTTTCCATGAAGTCATATGTAACACCTGCTCAACATGGCGTTAAAAAACCGGCGAGTGAAGTCAGATCGATTTGTTCCATGAAGTTTCCTTCGACAACAAGGACGATGTCGGATGTACACTTCAAATCTGTCTTAGACGTTTTTCAAGAGGTTTAACATGATGGGTCTTCTTGAGAGCTTGTTCCTGGATTTTGCTGAACATTTCTAGCATTGTCGCGTGTCGTCTGCTGGCTCCGTTAGCTCTGAGGAAACAGGAGGAGTTATTGCCGCGTCATGATCTGACGTCATGATTCTCCTTCTACCACATTTTGTGGGTTTTTTTTTTTCTTTAACGGTTTTTGATGAAAAGAACATCTTCGTCTATCGGCAGAAGGTAAAAAGTAATCTTTATCGAGTGAGGAAAAGAAGTGTCTGCCGAACCTGTTCGGAAGTGAAATTCCAGCTAGTGTTCGATCGTGAGGACGGCTAGAAACCTTAGTGGTGGTGGGCTGTATTCTGTCGGCCGCGAGATGGAGGATGAGCTTGTGTGTGGCCGCTTTTCTGTTTGTAAAGGTCTACAGTTTCTGCAATCCGATCTTATCTCTCTGGGCTGTAGGAAGCAGAGAAGAGTAGTGCCTACTCCTTTTTATCTATCGGATGGCATGCTACTTGCAAGCTGAACCAGTTGCTGTCTCAATGCATTTAGCTGCTTGTAGTGGCCATACTGGTCCACTATCTTGAGATAGAGTAGTATTTTGTGAATTGAGGGTGTATTATCCATCCACGCTTCAATATACGTCGTACAGTTTGTAAATACCTGCTCTACTTGGTATTTATCAGCCACCTCAAGGAGGTCCTCAATGGTGTTGTCTGAAAACAGAAAGTTTTCACTTTATGAGATGCACTATGTCACCTGCACTCTACAGCGCCTTTCAGACGAGGAATATAAATAAAATCAAAACACAGACAACAATTTAAAATTTAAAAATATAATATAATTTAAAAATCAAAAGAGAAACACAACACAAAGCAATTCCTAATTTCCCAACCCCACAGTTCGGACACACTTTCCTGGTCACAACACATCTAATGTTCCTGCTGAAAATAAGTTCCTCCCAAAGTCTCAACTTAAACACTTGTGTGGCCTTGTTACGTGGGAATGGACGCATTGCGCTAAGCTGTCTAGGCGCACGTATTTTGTACAAGAAACATTGCAGCGTGGGAATAGGCCTTAAAGCGGGTGCAGCAAGAAGTGGACGAGATAAAACACGTTTGTAATCCCGCAGTTATTCAGTGCTGCTTTGGATAGCTTTAGTGAATCCGCAGGACTGGCACTCTAAAGTTACGTCATTTGACCATCCGCATTCGTCGCTCTGTCCTAAGCCTTACCTTTTATTAACTCGTCTCCTCCCCCAGGATAGATCTGCTCTAACAGATTCACCATTGCATCAAATTTCGTCGTTTCCAGTGTGATCCTTTTAGAATGCTTTTCTTTAAAGTCATGTCTGAACATGGCCTGAAAAACAGCGAGCGAATCGCTAATTGATTTGTTCGCATACAGTTTTTTTCCGTCGACGACGAGGACGATGTCGGATTCTTCATCCCTGACTTCAAATTTATTCTTTGGCCTCCCTTCGTCAGGGTTACGGTCACAATGGTCTTTCTGTGCACTCGTTCCTGGAAGATTGCTAGCCATTTTCGCGTGTCGTCTGCTGGCTCTTAGCTCTGAGGGAAGCAGGACGTTATTGCCGCGTCATGATCTGACGTCATGATCTGACGCAATTTTGTGGGTTTTTTTTTTTTTTTTACGTTTTTTGGTACCTGTGAACGATGGTCTTCTGGCAACTCTCTACGGTGGCAAAACTCGTACTACATATTAACAAAATCGTACTTTCGCATTCTGTACACAAACATGGAACAATCATACCGAATCATACAAGTGAGTTTCTCTGCACACCTAGACATTAGGTTCATTTAAGATTCTTTCTCTTCAGACATTCAGCAGCATCCGGGTCTGTCTCAAATAACTCTATACGCCGCTGCAGGACATCTCTCATGGCTGTTGCGGGTACAGTCGAGTACATGTCGCTTCTCCGCAGCTCGGTGGCTGTTATCCGACTGGCCAAGTCCACGAGCATTTGGTGATGTACTGACTGCAGTTGTTGAACACCTGCTGGACGTCGTACTCACGGGCTAGTTTAAGAAGATCTAGAAGGGTGTCGTCTGTAAAGATGGAGGTTCTTATGTTAATTTGGGAAATATATGATGCTTGCAAGAATAGCAGACATGCTCATAGCAAATTCTTCAGTTGGAGGAAACGCAAATTAATAATAAAAATACACAGAGAATAAACAAAGTACTTGTATAAAAAACAAAAATATACACTTCAGGTAGTACGTTGTAGAAATTAAAGTATGCTGATAGTCCTTTTAAAATAGTAACAACTGATGAGGCTTTACAGTAATTTCGGCCTTCTCTTGATAACAGATAATTTAACTAGGTTATCAATACATAGGAATGTTGTCACATATTTATAAAGTTATAAATAAAGTCTTTTGTTATTGCTAACTTACGGTGAATTGCTGATTCATTCAAACCGCTTTTCTCGATAAAAAGAATACTTTTTAAATATGCTTTTAAATACTTAAAACATATTTAATTTAAATTACTAAGAGTGAAAAACTTAGCATGAAAGCTTAGTATCGCAATTCTCGAAAATAGTATATCTCTAAATTATTTTTATAAATCGGTAACACTATAATTAAAATTATTCAGAGTGCAAACCTTTGGCATGAAGACAGTGTCTCAATAATTGTAGGCTCGTTCTTTCAGGCGCGACTCCTCTCTCTCATGGCCTCTTTCTGCACTCCCCGCAGACATCTCGATCAGTACATTTTATTTCATCGCCTCTTTTCTGTTCCAGAATCAGGTCGAAAACCTTTCTGGTGAGCGTAAACATGTAGATGCGAATTAATACTAAATAACACTCAAGCTAATAACCTGAGCATTTTGTCTATGTGCATAGACTCCACACTAAGCAACTCATTCAAACTGGCAAAGGATAAACGAATCCAAGGGACGTAAGAGACATAAAAAAGGTTTCGCTTGTTATCTCCCATTCTTCAGTGTTTTGTTTGTTACCTGATCCTGATCCTGAAAAAATTGTTTTCTCAAGATATATATATATAAAAACAAGTCTTTAAAAGAAGATAGAAGAAATCAATGTTTACTCCCTTACTGAAATTGTTTATTTTAATCGGTCTGTTTTTGTTTCCTTTAGCAAGATATAACCCCTACGCTACGGAGACGGTGCTCGCGATCTTACTACTGTAACCTACTTGTAGTTTAAAATTGTCTCGGTTTTACTTATTAACTTAAGCAAATTTATCCAAACGGTATTTTCATTGTTTAAATAATCTATATATATATATACACACATAGTGCCATGTATCTATTTACATATATTTGCTATATTGTCACCACCTGTTGTGAGCTTGTTACTGAGGTAAAATTGTCATTGTGTTTTTTATAACTGTGATGTTATGGCTAAAAATGCCCCCGGGCTTATAGCCATTAAATAAAATGTTCAACCAAAAAAAAAATGTTCAAATGGTTGTTTTGGGTTCTCATTTATTTTACCTTTACTTGTCATCAGTTCTAGGCCTTGAGTTATTTTGCATGTCACAATAAATTTTATGCAGCCGTTCATAGTGTTTAAAAGTTGTTGAATTAGCCAGAACAAGTTTCATGGCTGTCAAAGTTTGAAGCGAAGGGTTCCTCTGAACGCCGACTGTCAAGGTCGCTGAACGTCACGCTTCCGAAGGGTCCCGAATGTTTTCTCTGCTCATTCTGCCTAAACAGAAATCTTTGTCAAACCCTAGTAGTTTGATACAAAGACAAACTTCAAGATGATCGCCGCACGGGGGTCAACATGTCGCCAGGATTAGAAGGGGTGCAGAGTGGAGGGAACAAATCACTGTCCGCGGTACACGCTGCCAAAACAAGCGCTCTATCATCACTTCTAATTATATACAATTTTTTAAATTTAGAACTTATATGTACAGCTGTTATATATGTAGTAGTCATTGCATGCTGATGTAGTCTGGACAGAATATATATAATACACTGTACTAATATCGGCTAAGCGCCTCGAGCTTTTCATATTAACAATTTTTATTAGTCCCAGTGATGGTTGTTTTTGTTTTTGTCGAAGTGGCTATAAGTTCATCTCAATTACTGTTGCCATTATTTCTACACTGGCTATTAGTGTATTAGTGTGTTGTAGAAATACAACAAAACCATCATGACATAAGAGAAATTACCACATATAGCATTTCCATTCATCTGAGGTAGGAATAAAATTCAGAAGAAAACTACGGATTTTGAGTACATAGGATGGTAAGACACTGAATGTCTAGTAGTAGCTATTGTGATACTTCTGAACTCTGGAAATAAAACTATAAAACCCACCACCAATAATCAAACACTCACGCGCGCGCGTGTACGTACGTGAAGAATTGAAAGAAAAGTAGAATTCAAAAGAAAAAAAATCAGAAAGAAATAAAAAGAACCAGAATAAATTAAAGTTCTAACTCGGTTTCATCGATAGCCTTTTAGTTGAGCCGAAATTGATGACTATGTCCTTAAACTCTTGCCCGCCGTCTTTGAAGACAAGGCGAATAAACTCTCCTCTCCCTCTCGCACTGAAATAGCACAGCGTATAGGGACCGCCATTGTAGGTCTCTGTCCTCGTGTCAATTATTTTGGCTCCAATGTTAACTTTTTTATGTTTTCAAGTAAATACGCTCGCATAATCGTAAAATACAAACCGTTTGACACAAAAACTTTAGTCTGTAGGTTGGCGCCTGGGGGAACCTCGCACACATGCGCAGTGCTTGAAGTCGAAAGCATCAGGAGAAAATTTCAGGTTAATCAAGTTAGTAGTCTACCACTTGCATTCGAGTCTTGTGCCGCTTGAAAAAAGAAAATCCACGAGAATATGCATCTCGCGATTGTCACGAATTCAATATCAAAGGTTCTTCACAAGTTGGCAAAAAATCCGAAGCTTCACCTGCAGCGTGCGATGAAGATGACTCAGTTCTGTGACCTCGCGTCGCCTGCCCGCCTTCTGACCTCTGAATTAGGGTCAACTGCATGCCCCTATCTCATCAACTGGCCCCAGAGTGGTCCCAGAGGCAGCTACACACTCATCTTATTGAAAGAAGCGGTTGCACGCACTTTTTTCTGTCTCTGGGTGCATAGTAAGCTGCATCAGCGTTCATTTGGTGTAAATGTCATCCTTGTTGTACTCATGTTTGTGGTTACATCCTTGATGTTTGTCACCATCTCACCTCCGACTCTCTTTTTTCTCCCTTCACCCTTTCATTCATTTTTTTCATATTTTCGTCTCCTAACTGTCCTTCAATCATTTCAAAACTCGCATACATGCATGTGCAAATATACAAGGGCAGGTAGAATGTCGTACCAATAAGAACTTCCTTTATAGAAGAAGGAGACGAGAAAAAAGATGAAACTTTAGAGACGAACTCATAGTCTAGGTGGACTATAAAATTACCAATAACAACACAGACATAAAAATTAATTTCTTTATTGACCATGCATTCATTACGCAGATGGCTTTAGGAAGTGGGGTGGGCTGTCTTACGACTGTCGAGCCACATTATTTGAATACATCTTTATCCAGATTCTCTGTCACATGACTTAGTGAAGAAATGTTTGCATTTTGGTTGGTTTCTACTAGCAACAACAACATTCGATTGCTGTTGTGAGAAACACCACAATACAGTAATCAGCAATAATTGGAGCAGTTCGACAAGGGCAATGTTGTCAGATAATGTAGGAAGCGCATCGTCAAGCACTAGAGGTTATACTAAAAATAATTACTATAAAAATAACAGATATTTAAGATAATAACAAATCTATATTTGCTGTTATCTGATTATCTGTTTGTTTATTAAGTGGCTCATTTTTATCAGGAGCTAACTGTTTTTTCAATTCAGCAAAATTACAGTGACGAGTTACCAACCGGTCGGCGGCCTGCGAGCTAAGTAGGCTTTGACCTTAGGGTCAGAGGTCACGTTATCGCGTAGCTTCTGCAGGAGCGGATACTCTTTGAGGGCGTCTTCCTTGAGTGCCAGGATGTTGTCCGTCATGTCAAAAACATAAAAGTCCGCCAGCGAAAACTGCAAGAAAATAAAGACCACCATGCTGCTGAGCAAATGGCTTCTGTGAAGAGATGTTACTCTAACTACTTACATCGGAACCTTTGCTGTATCAGCCTTATGAGCTAGTAGTAGGTTCTGGGTAAATGTTATAATCACGAATAAAATACAGTTATTGTGTCATGCATGTGTGTGGCCATGTGTGTGTTGGGAGTGGGAGTTGAGACGTATTTGAAAGAAATGTCATGTGTTCAGCTCTTTTGGAATGGTTTCATGAAGTAGAGGCTTCGATAACAAATTAACTTGGATACTGATTAACGAAGAATGGAAAGAGAGAATGAAACTAAAGAAAGTGGAATATGCAGTAAGGAAGAAAGTATTGTAGGGGAAGGGTAAAACGAAGAAAATGTGATTATGCTGACTACATAATTATGAATTGAAGCATTCTTGTGGATGTTGGAAGGACAGCGATACACGGCTTACCGAGTCGCCCACAAAGTGGCCATTGCCATTATTTTCTCCCAGCAACCTCTCGTAGAAGCCAAAGAACTTGGGCAAGTCTTCCTCCAGCGTCTTTCTCCGGTGCTCCGCCTGGCGACACACGCAGGGCAGGGAAATGTCAAAAAATATATATTGTATACTTTCATTTACAGTCTTTGGAGAAATCAGATAACCTTTTCGGGTCCATCATCGACATCAGGAATTTGTCTACTACACCCACAAACCCATCTCTAGTCACTCTTTCCACCCCTCTCCCTTTTGTACCTTAACTTTTTCGTCCTTGGCCCAGCGAGAACCGGTGAGGTTTGAGGTGAGCTGATCCTCCCACAACCACGAGATCTCGTCTATGCGCAGGGCATCCAGGTTGGTCTTGCCGTAAAACCCTGAGGATGACATCATGTCAGTGACAGTTCCTCTATACCAGGCTCCAGGTGATTCGTGAATCATTTTTAAGTAAGTTGCACTGATATCCGTTTAGGTACACAGTCTAGGTATTTTAGGTACATAGTCTGGTATTTTGGGTATCCGTCTGGCTATTTGGGATACACAGTCTGGGTATTTTAGGTACATATTTTAGGTACATAGGGTAGTTCAGGATTTTTTCTAGACAATAAGATAGCAATATTAAGTAACTTGATATCTTGCACTCATGCCTTTCAAAAAAAAATGAAAGGAAGAAAATAGAAAAAAAGGGAAGAAAAATAGAATTAAAAAAAAAATCAAGCGATAATTATTATTAGGAGAAAACACGAAGAGGAGAGAAGTAAGACTAGAGAGATTGAAAAGATGGATGCAACTGAATGATGGGGTGGCTCAGGGTCTCCTCCTCTCTCACCCAGCTGCTTGGCGATGAAGGTGGCGATGGCAATGCTCTGTCCGTAGCGTTTGCCTTGATACTCAATGTACGGCAAGCTGCCGAAGGGGGCATCTGCACAGGCAAAGAAATGCTAGTCAAAATTGGAAACGATCTTGGCAACAGCTCCTGATTATCTCAAAATATTTTCTGCAGAACGTTTGATAGGAAAACAAAAAATCACTCATTTGTCAAGTCTGTTTATAGTTTGCCACATCATCCGTTTCTTTTTACAAAAAGATATATATATATTAGAATAAATGTAGATTTTTTTTACATGAAAAAATAAGACATTCCATGAAAACAAACCCTTATTCCTCTTTTGAAGCAAAAAATTAATATAAGACCCAGTCTTATTTTCGGGGAAACACGGTATAGGAGATACGAACTCAGTCTGAGCAGCTCTGCCCCAATCCTTTAATAAAGAGAATGAAAGATTATTATGGTGTGATACCATGGAAATAGAAAAGGAACATTAACATTATCTTAGTTATACAAATAACGCGAGTGCACACAGTCATATGCACACATACAAAATAATAAAAATTCCATTTAATCATCAAAATTAAGCTATGAGTTCCAGTTAAGACCTCAAATTTACGATATTTTAGATGACAACGACAGTGTCATGGCCAATGAGCAAGCTAGTTTAGGACTAGAACCTTGGGACCAATAACTTGCTAGAGAAAAAAAAAAAAAATTTAGGGCTAGGCTATCAACATATCCAGGCCACGGATCGAGGCAGAAGCTAGGACACCGTTACCTACATTCCAATGCCTAGACCAAGATGCCAAGAGTCATGAAAGGCACTCAAGAACGAGAGAGAGAGAGAAAAGATAAAATAAATTCACAGCTCGAGGTCGCACTGTTCACCACACAGGGCAGGAAGGAATGACTCGTCTTACCGGGTTTCCGCTGAAGCCAGTCTCCGAACTGCACGCGCTCCTCCTCGTACTCCTGGCCGGCTGCCTCCAGCATCAAACGGATCATCTCAGCGCGACCCCGGAGGTGGAAGTAGACAAGCTTGATGGCATCCATGGCTAAAGTGCTGGAAACTGAGGAGGTCGAACCTTCCACGTACAGGTTTTTACAGCCGTCGCTGGCTCAAACTCACCCGGGTAGCAGCTGTGCCGCGAGAAACCACGTGACCTCGCACACTCCCCAATATCTGTACAGACGAGGGAGAGTAAATAGGACACAAGTAGGCCACAGGTCATGTCAGCCGCAAACCTACACTCAAATTCTTCTAGACACAGATGAGCGAGCACACACACACAGGGTCACACACACACAAACATAATGTCTTGTAATGAGTCAAATCGAGTGAGGTGGGGCACTAACAGGGTCTGTGATATTATTTGAACAGTGTTAATGAGATACAAGCCAAACGGTATTATTAACTCGATAGAACAGTGCATGAATCACGATGTATATATGTATGTATTTTTCTTAAATATTCTTTAGCACAACAGAATTTTAAATAGACTGAATAACGAAATACATTCAATGAAAGTAATCCCTGCTGGTGCCCCATAACTACCGAGATTGTCAACTGAGTAACCTCGGGGTAATTTACTCCTGAGCGAGGTCGGCTGGGGAGTTTTAAACTTAGTTAATATAGGTCTGTTGCTGGGAAGGCTCTTATATGTTTCACGGTGAATACTTGTCCCGCTGAGGGAGACCCAACCAGAACTTGTCGAACACAAGAGTGAAACACAACCGGATCGAGTTGTATGACCTCGTTAGGTGATGAGTTGCTGAGTTTATCTGCTCCGTGCCTCACTTTACACATCAGTGATAACATTATGAGAACAAGGACATTGATCAGTGCTTATTCTTGACGAAACTGATGGTAGAGGCATGATGAATCTTGTTGTGGTGGTGGTGGTAGTAGAAATGATGGTGACAGTGATGGTGGGTTTATCGTATTATGTTACACACATTACATTGTTACATTACATTACATACATCGTAGCATGCAGTCGTTATCAATGCCTTATCCATTGTTTCTCCATGTATGTTGTGCAGATCATGTAACATCGAGGCCCTAGATAAAAATGTTAAAATACTTAAAAGAACACTGTTAAATTTTATGTTACATATAGTTATAAGCTCTTTCACCTTTCCGATTGTCCTCAGTGTCTCTGTCGTACGGGCGTTTGTGTGCAACGTGTGTGCGTGAGTGTGTGTGTGTGTGTGTGTGTGTGTGTGTGTGTGTGTGTGTGTGCGCGTGTGTGTGTGTGTGTTTTGCTCGCGAAATGTTGCTTTGATAAAAACATGACTTGCACATTGTAATCTTGAGTCAGCTTTAACATCCGTCTTCTGACGATGCAGTTTAGGAATCAATGAGCATTTTTCAAGCTAAGTAACTTCCTTGATTCGTCTCAAAATATGTTTAAATTATTAAAAACTGCTTTAAGATGAAGATTTGAGTAAAACAAAATAATATGCTTGTTATTGTTTTTGTACCTTGTAGTCAAGCTTGACATGTATATCTAGTGTCCTCTAGCAACACGACGCTTGTGTACCCTGACTTGTCGGAGATGATCGCAAAATGGCTTCTCGTCGTCATCCATGCGTGGTAGGAAAAACAAGATGTTTGATTTAGCATGTCAGGTCATACTGCTTTCAATAAAATTTTATGTTTCCATTCCAACAGGCTTCTACACGTGCTGGTCTCTCACACACACTCTCTCACACACACGCGACCCATGTACACACACGCAGACGCACATATAGACAGAAGGCGAGACAAACGCGGATGTGATCAGTGTAGCCAACCCGGACACAACTCATCCGTGTATTTGAAGAAGGGATTGGCGGACTTTTCGAGAAATACCGGCTTTTATCAAAGTGAATCAGCAGTTTAGTGAGGCTTTATAAAAGGAGACACGGAACTTTCACCAACAGAACATTTTGTGGTGTGGACAAGGCCTTCAGCTGCTGTCGGCCAGTTTAATTGTCAGTTTGAAGACGCACGTGCGCCTGTTCGCTAGCTGCTTACTAAACCATGGCTGCTTTATCGGGTTTAAAACTGGTTTACTTTGATCTTCGCGCACGGGGCGAGCCAATCAGGTTGGCTTTGGCCGCGGGAGGCGTCCAGTGGGAGGACGTTCGAATCCCGATGGATAAGTGGAAGGAGGAGAAAAAGAGTAAGTAATCTAATCACGTAAATATACGTTAAAGTTACAGGCACATGGAGTAAAATACCCGGTGAGCATTTCTTGCCCGTGTGTGAATGTATGTGAATTGAGAAAGAACTTAACTAATCCCAGAACTGTCTTATTAATATTATCTTTCCTTACTTTTCAGAAACTCCTTTCGGACAGCTTCCGTACATAGAGTACAAGGGCAAACATTACTCACAAAGCGTTGCCATCGTCAACTTTGTGGGCAAAGAACTCGGTAAGTGTAATAAATACGGATTCTGAAGTACATTTATTTTAACTTTTAATTCAAAAAAATCCCATCTTGTCTTCTATCTTCGTTGGCAATCAAAATAGGGGCATAGACTATCAAAACATGTGAACCTTTCTTCTCTCATTCAAGGTTAAAGGGACCTTGTGTGAAAAGCTTTATTAAATTTATCAAGAAAAGAAAAGAAAGTTTGGAAGAAAAAAGAATGAACACACGAAACAGAGACTCAATTTTTTTCAGGTTTGATGAGTTTTTGATTTGCAGGCTTATTTGATGTGAATTAGTTTTCATTGAGACACAGTGTGTCACAAGAGAAGGTAGGATCTTAGTATCTTACCACACTTACTGGAGTGGCTATAAGAGAGAACCAATTACCACTGCGCTACCAGGTTCCCCAGGGTGACAGCGAGGTCAGCTATAAATAGGAGCCAATCCAGGGTCACGTGACAGTAAACAGCAGTGTTTGCCTAACCTGGCCCTGAATAATTAATGAGAGCAAATCTTTCACGCGTGACCAGGACTGTAGGTAGACGGTGATGTGACGAACCAGCCTGTGAACTATGACCTGAAATGTGGGAAGCAGGATGAGTACATCCCGAACTGTAGCGACTGTCGTGGTACACGCACTCTTCTCTCGATTTGACGCCTGCTCTCGTAGACTACAGCGCCACCTAGCATCAGTGAGATTCGGATACCGTGGCTCCGGATACACATTGTCACGTGACACCTGTTTTCAGGCCTAACCCATTGTTGTTTTCTCCACGAACTTCACTCTGTGTGTGAGAGAGTGTTTGTGTGTGTGTGAGATGGCTGAGTGGTGGTAAAGAGTGTTTGAAACACGCATTTGATGCCGGATGATGATGCTGACAATTTTTTCAACTTGTTTCTAAACAGGTTTGCATGGGAAAACCAACCTCGAAAGCCTGCGTGTGGACGAGACTATCGGCCTGTCTACAGACCTCCTGAATGCCATATTTAGAGCGAAATTCGACTCCAAATCGAGAAAAGAAGGTAGAGAATTGTTTTGCTGTCAAACTAGCAGTACACAGGAATTAATACATGAAAGCTGTACAACTGTTCAAACACACAGACATTGGTGTGTACATGAATAGATAATGATAGACTGGGGAGTAGTGGAGAGAGTTAGTGGAAAATTTGTTTGTGAAGATGCTGGACCTGTAAAGCCAGTTCTGGTCATTTCTGTTCTGACATAGGATGAGGCGTACAAAAAACTTTCCGAAGAAGAAATTCCAAAGTATCTAAGTTTCCTCCAGAGATTGCTGAAAGAAAATGGAGGCAACGGTTTCTTCGTGAGCAACTCCGTAAGTCAGACATTGTTGATTTGTTTATTTATTATTTGGTAAGTGCTAGTATCACGCTAAGGTAGTATGCTAGTACAGAGAGTGCGTGTAGAAGATGAATCCGGATCGTAATGAGGAGCATGGCCTCCGCAAGTAGCCCTCACTGAAAAAAAAATTTAATAATCATAACCAAGCTAAATACTTAATCTTAGATTGTATATATACTGCTTATTCAAGGTAATATTCGCTAAACCAAAGTATCTTTTCTTAACTGTCTGTGTTTCCGTGGGCAAAATCCCATGATCTAGGAAGTTTGTTTTCTTGTTGTTTTCAGCTGACAGTAGCTGACCTCTTCGTGTACAGTGTTTGGACTCCGTGCTGGTAGAATTTCCAGACGCTGAGGAATCCTTTCCCCCGGAAGTGAAGAAGCTTCGAACCAACGTGGAAGCCAATCCTCGAGTCAAGTCCTATTTGGCCAGCAGGAAGTCTGTCCCTTTCTGAGAATATAAGGCGGTGAAGAGAAGAGTATGAATATTAAGTAGACATTTCTTCAAAAGAAAAGGTGGATAAACAGTCTCCTGAAGTGATGCCAGACATGTATGCCAACAGTTTTTTTACTTTTATTTATTTGCATAAGTTTTGCAGTGGTGAATTTACAGTCCACTTAAAATTCCATAATTGATCAAACTTTATGCGTGCTCGTCTCTCACTTATTGATCAAGTGACTAATTTGATGTTTAATAAACATTGCCCTTTGAAATAACGACCTAATGAAGTAGCAAAGTAACACACCAAATATTTCATGTGTGCCGATCTGGATACTTTGAAAAAAATTCTGCTGCTTGTTGTCCAAAATTGACTTTGTAATGTTTGTTAAATATTGAAGTGTTCTGTTATTTCAAACGTTTGTATTTTTTAATGAATTTATGATGATACATGTTTTGTGAATGAGCGCATGATATTAATATTCTAGGACAGGTAGAAGATATTAAGAAAGATTGCTTTCAAAGGTGTTAATTTTCTCTCTCAGTCTGTAGTGAGCAGAGTGTGTCTAGGTACTCATAAAATAATCTCACGTGTGTATGTGTGAAACTTGGGAAAGAATGAAAGAATAAATATGGTCACCATTATAACTATCCATGACTCTGTAAATAAACACGATGATGTCACCCGAGAGTGTTTATTTTTCATCCAGACATTATTTTCATCTAATCTTATGGTTTATTATACTTGTTTTGTATCAACCACCATTTGTAACATTGGTAGTGAAAAACGTTCTCTGTTCGATCTTCTATCTTTCTTCTTACAAACATCCACACGTTTGACATTTGCAAAATGTCCCTGAAACCTCGTTCCAGATACTCTACGCTTTATTTTTCAAAGTTTTGTTACATAGTAAATAAATAAGCAAAAAAAAAAAAAAAAAAAAAAAAAACCCAAACCGAACAAACAAAGTTTACAGTTTACATCACAGTCGCCTTCTCCAAACACTCTTTGAAAACGGATCTCGTTTCTGTAATAAATATGCGCCTGAGGTATAAATCTTGTTGACTGTTGGCGGGACAACTTCAATCACATTAGTCCGAGATGCATTTTACTATGAAGGCCATAACGACATTGCCGGTGTCTGACAGCTAGAACTTCACTTTTGGCCTGGAGGCTATATACTCCTTCAGTCCGGGAAGATTTTCCACCTGCTCGCGCAGCTTGGCTATTTCCGGTGGGAAGATGGAGGCGGCGTCAGACTTCTCAAAGATGAGAGCGTCAAGGACATTGTAGAGGAACAGATCGGCCTGTGTCAGCTGATGGCAAAGAAAAACAAAAACAGACGAGAAACTGAATTCCATGTACAGGTCATTGGTATGGATACAAAAATGCCACTAGCACCCGTATGAACACGCCCTTGTATACTAAATGTGAGCATCTAAAAAACTTTGCATTTGTCTTTTGCCATACTGGTGATAATTTCAGAATGTCTCTTTGCGAGAGTATTTTTTTAGAGGCATCTTACTTCAGCGTGAATTGCTAGCAAATTTAGTGCTCTTCAATTTAAAAAGAAAGCTTTGAACCTACCGAATCCCCCACGAGATAACCAGTGTCTCCGTTTTCCTTGAGCATCGTCTGAAAGTATCCCAGAAACTTTGGTGCGTCCACTTCAAATAGCTTCGTGTTCAGTTCTTCCTATCAACGAAAACAGCGAGTGTGTGAAGCACGGTCCACAGGTATTACATACACAACTTAATCATTTCATATGCATCATATACAATTCACAAATACAGAGGCGATAACCCATCTCATCGCCTAATATAATCTCACTTAAAAATAGACAGTACTTCCGGCTGGAAATGAGGATTCGAGCCTGTCTTAAGACAACAAAAAAGAGGATGAGAGAAGATTAATTAGAAGATTAAAAAAATATGGTGAGAAAAGATTAAATAGAAGACGAAAAATGAGATGACGAGAGAAGATTAACTACAATGTTTAAGACAACAGCCCACCCAAAGGCGACCAGGGTGGACTCAAACAACAAACGATCACCGGAAATGAAAAGGGAGTTTGATTTCCGAAGATGTTATCTATGACTAGTCCGTGATGGTGGTGTCTGTTTGGGGCTGATGATAGGCCATCAACAACAGCTCGTGGCTGGAGTGTGGCTCGTCATTGAACTGATTTATATTTTTTTGAGTATTTTTTTTTTTTGTTGTCTGGATTTCTCTCTCTCTCTCTCTTCGCGTGATCCAGCAAGTTAAAGAACTACTGGGGTGCAAACTATTTTTCTAATGGTTGGAACAGCTCAGTTTCTGTTTCTGTAAATGTGAGCGAATACGTCTTCTCCTCCCTCTCCCCCACTTGAAGAATAAGGTTTAGAATATTTCCGCAGATCATTTGGTAAAAGCGACTTCATGCAAACCTTCTTGAGGTCGTCCTTCGCAGACTTGGCGTTGTATATAATGTTGATAAAGTCCCCCGACAGAGCCACAGCCTCGTCAACACGAAGGTTCTGTACATCAGTTTTCCCATACAAGCCTGTGTTCAGAAGTTTGGATCAGGTCAAAGGGCAAGAACCAAGTCTACCTCTCGTCACTTTTGCTCGTCAAATTAATGATAGCAGTGAGTACGATACATGTGATAGTATGAAAACAACAATATATACAACACAGTCAAAACACAGAGGAAGAATTAACAACTATTTGAATATCTAATTACGGAAAGGCTGATTGTGATCTCAGAGGACGGCTGTTCCAGAAGACTAGAAATGTATACATTGCACAGGTGTGAACACCCTTCGGCCAAATTACAGCTTGACCAAATACAGCAGACTAATTTTTAAGTAAATAATTTTGAATGGCCTACCAATGACGAATAAATATCCAAATGGCTCCTTGGAGGAAAAATATTATCCCCCTGCGTAAATTTTAATATGAGCATTGGCTCTGACCATCACTTTGTGTATTCAGTGACTTCATTAAATTTTGGAGAAATGCTTCTGGATCTCTAAAAGCAAAAGGTTTTTTCTTTACCTTTCACTCAAATTTTCTTTGTTGATAATGGTATCCCCACACTTACCAAACTTCCTGGCGAAAAAGTTCGCCAAAGCCACCGTCTGGCCGTAAGGTTTTCCGTTGTACACCGCGTAAGGAAGTTGCCCGTATGGTGCCTCTGAAGTAAACAGTTTGAATAATAAGTATACAAGAATGGTACAGTTTCAAACTGTCATAAAGCTGATCATGTCAATCACTTCTGTGAGGTCTGAACTGAATTGGACTGCCATACTTTGCAATCGTGTTGTTCGCAGCCTCACCCCAGTCGCTGCCCTTGTGTCACCCTATGAGCCTGACAGGTCAGATTCGCTCTGACCTCGGCTTTCTCTCTCCCACTTATCAGACAAGTGGTTTGGCCGTCGCTCATTCCCTTTCTGTGGCTGTGATAAGTGGAATACCCTCCTGTACGGTGGGGAAAGTATATCTGCCCGGACTTGAAATCTTTTTCATAAATACCTACTGTAATCAGTCTAACCTGTCTGATACTTTTCCACATTCTTCTGTCTGCGTTCCTTCATATTCCTGGCAAATTAAACTATGCTTGTGCACGTCTGTGTGTTTGATTGTGATGCCCCTTGTCATCATCAACACCTACAGCTTCTTGTATTTACAATTGCATTGATCTGGTCTCCGTAGGTGAAAATGTGCTACATTAATCCTTTTATTATTAAACAATATAAAAAGCCATAGGAGAACCATAATATGAAAAGTGTGTAGGCGCTGTAAAACAATTCATAACAATGTTGTAATACGTCATGGCACTGGGAAAAATGAGCCACTCACTGGACATCTCTTTAGGCCAGTCCAGGAAGGAGAGGCGGACGTCCTTGTACTTCTGTCCGGCGGCTGCTAGGATCAGTCGCACAGGTTCCCCCCGGGCCTGCAGGTTGAAGTACACGAACTTGAGGTCCGCCATCTTACCTGTAGCAGACAGCTGCGACTATCTAACGCTTGTAGCTTCGGTAGCCAGGTGTGTTTAAATAAAAATATGTTAAAAAGGTGCAGACAATGGCATTCATCTAGCCTGGTGTATCAGGAGCAGTAGTGGTAATGAAATCCCGGAACGGTAATGATTTAAAAAGCTAGCTATATCATAAAGTTCATTACTTGTGGAAGCTCACTCACGGACACACACACGCACACATGAACACACACTTACACAAACACACTTACTTGATTACTGGGAAGGCTTGTTCCGGTTGGATGTCAAAATGAAACTTTGTTTGATGATCAGTATGAACTCAAGAATCGTTATCGCGATGACGACATTTTACGCGATAGAAAGCGCGATGTCACTGTTTGATGATTAACTCGTGCACTCAATCCTCGTCCTCTAAAAACTTCAGCAAAAAGTTGTTTTACTCCACTCCTCCTATTTTCGTACAATAACCAAAACAATATTAAAACAAACATAATTGCTACTTAAACGACTTTCTGCTCGTTGACTTTCCTATGCGAGGGTTAAATACTGCTTTGTCCTATTTTCGGGGTTTGGGTACCTTTGTCAAATAATACGAAGAAAAATAAATCCACCAAAAAGATAAGTTATGCTGAGCAGTTTTTACTATTTGTCAGTCACACTGTCTGGACCTGCTGACCTATAGTTGGTGCTGCTAGTACATCTTCCTCAGTGACTGGTCGGTTCACAAAATCAACATCGTCTTAACATTCACTTTCTTTAGTTTTTCGATCCCTTTCTTCCGATTAACATTTGAATAACACTTTTCTTGATATTTGTATTTCGCTTCCTAATCAAAATGTAATGGTCAAAAAGTCTTGTTCACTATGAATGGACGAAAGAAGGACGTTTATCAGCCATTGCATTATATTGTTCTTTTATTGTATGTTTACAAGTTTTGCATTCTCTTCTTTTTTCAATTTCCAAAAATCCAAGAAATCTTCTATCTTACCCTCATGCTTTTGAGAAAAAAAAATCCGTTTCTTCTTTTTTATCTTGTCTGACAGACATTTTTCATACACATGCATCTTGTAAAAAAGGGCATTGAACAATATAATTGCTGAGTCTGCATGTCTTTCGAACAAATGTATTTTTTAAAGGCCTTTTTGTGCATTTTGTGTGTTTAAGAGTAACAGTGATTGCTTAGTTATAACAGGAAACCACAGATATTTTTCAACGGGCATGGTTCTGTAATTTTGTTTATAAATATGGGTGAGGGAGAGAAAGAGAAAAAATATATAGAAGGGTAAATGACAGATTACAGCAAACCAAGAGGAAGTCCATTCAATTATGAATCAGAAGTAAACAATTGTTTTTCTTTCACCTTTATTGTTGATATCCTTTGCTAACTATAAACTGCTCCTTTGTGAAGCAAGAGAAACAATATTCTTTATTTGCTCTTTTCACTTGCAAACATCCACATGTACAAGTCCCTTGAAATTTTGTTATGTAAATAAAAGGCTGTACACTTTGTTCTGTTCTTTCTCAAACAAACAAACTATTTGTACATCTGGACAAAACTTTTTTTCCTTCTGGGCATTGTCACTGAAGGGAAAAGTAACTTTGCAGATAAGAGATCATACTAGCACTGGTCAGACGACTTCCGAGGACCTCACCCGGAATTTACTTTCACGTGTGAAAGCCATGTCAACCTCGGGTATCTGACAGCTAGAAGCTCACTTCTGGTCGAGAAGCTAGATACTCCTTCAGTCCAGGGTTCGATTCCACCTGTTTGCGCAGTTTCACAATTTCCGGTGGAAAGGTGGAGGCCGCGTCAGACTTCTCAAAGACGAGAGAGTCGAGGACATTGTAGAGGAAAAGATCGGCCTGTGTCAGCTGATGGCAAGAAAATGGCACGAAAACTTGAATTCCTTGTACATGATATGAAAACAATATTTACATGAATTTTCATGGATATATTTTGGAATGTGCATGCCATTCGTAGCTATAATTATGTGCATACCATTTGGTATTAAAATGTGCATGCCTATTAGTATTTGTATGTTCATGCTATGTTGTATCATTGCATTCAAAATTAAAGTACATGCCGTCTATATATTGAAAATTATATCATAATGCCATTTTGGTTTTTGGTTGATTTTTTTTTTGCACGTTGATGATGATAATTGATGATGGTGATGATGATGAGGATATGCACAGTCAACTCTAATGTATGAGAAACATTTGTTAATGCTTTTGTGCGAGAAAATGTTTTCAACTTCACCGCGAATGTTGAACATGTCTGGTTCTTCTCATTATAAATGTAAATGAGTTAACATACCGAACTGCCTACGAGGTAGCCTGTATTTCCGTTGTCCTTCAACAATCGCTGAAAGAATCCCAGAAACCTCGGTGCGTCTGAATCGAATAGATTCTTGTACAGCTCTTCCTGTTATTAGAAATAAATACAATAGTGATAGGCAGGACTCACAACTATCATTTCAAACATCATTTAGAAGTATGCACACTTTAATACGAGTCCCTGCTAGCATACCTTCTTGGCCTTGTCTGACTCAAACTTGGCCTTGTATATGGTGTTGATGAAGTCCACTGTCAGGCCCACAGCCTCGTCAACACGGAGGGCTTCCAGGTCCGTCTTCCCTGCCAAGCCTGTGCACAGAGATCTCGTTAAGGGTAGAGAAATATCAACACTAATTACCTTTTGTTTCTTCGCTTGCTAAGTACATTATGACAGTACATAAAGTACACCATGACAATCTGGATGGTGGTCACACTGACAAATCACAAAACTCATTGACAAAGAACAATTATTTCACGAACTGTATGTCGGTGATCATAATATGTGTCGATATAGTTCTTTCTGTAAACGATTTTAATAAACCTTCATCATTGTTTCATTTGGTAGCAGCATGTGTCTTTTATCATTGTTATTGTAGTTGCTGTTGATTGTATTGGTTGAATATGGTTGGATTCCCTTGTGCAGCTAAATATCAATTCTAATTACATATAGCAGATACAGAAATTTAAACAGTTATGTAAGAAAGAAAGTAAAAATTACAGATTTATAATACTGTTCAAGTAATTGACATATTTCACATTATTTATCCATAATTTCTCGGACCATTTTAAATGTTGAAGAAATGTTTTTTTTCAGAGCTCTGACACGACTCAGAATAAAGACAGTATTTTAAAAAAATGTTTGTAAATATCCACCAGACTTACCGAACTCCCTGGCAAAAAAGTTGGCCAAAGCCACACTCTGGCCGTAAATTTTCCCCTTGTACACTACATAGGGAAGCTGTCCGTATGGTGAATCTGAAGAGAACAGCTTTGATTAACAATTAAGCAGAATATGATTAATAAATCGCCAGGAATATGATTAATAATAAGGCGAATTTCTAAATTAAATAATTAATAAAAATGATTAATGATTGAGTTGTAATTTTATTAATAACTATGCAGGAATTAGATTAATAATTATGTAGGAATGCAAACAAATGATTACTCAAGAATGACAAGCATACAAAAAAGCTAGCTTCTGTTTACTTCCGGGAGGAGATAACTACATCAAGGCTGCCTGGGATGAAGATAAGGTGCTAGCATGTGAGGTGATGTACTCATCATATATGTTCAGTTGTTGGTACACAAGCACTTGCAGTAATATTACAGAATACAAGGACATATAGAGGAACAAGGACTGCTACAGATCAGACAGAGAGAGAGACACACACAACAATTAAAGTGGTATTCATGATAGAGAGAGGAGCAGACCCTACCTATATATATCATTAGA
This sequence comes from Pomacea canaliculata, assembly GCF_003073045.1. Lineage (NCBI taxonomy): Eukaryota > Metazoa > Mollusca > Gastropoda > Architaenioglossa > Ampullariidae > Pomacea > Pomacea canaliculata. The sequence goes on from NC_037598.1 coordinate 24,667,626, forward strand.
TTACTATTTATAGCTTTGTACTACATCTCTCACCAAATACAGTCTATTCCTTTCCAAGACAACCTACAATTATTATCTAGTAACATCCCTTCCTATTGCAGCTAGACAGAGGAGGATGTTGAAGCAAAAACACAATCTACAGAAACACTGGATGAATTGCTGTGTCATGTGTCTGCACCAAGGGATGCTTAGTCAGACAAAACGGACAAGTCACTCACTGGGTTTTCTCTTGGGCCAGTCCTCGAAGGAGATGCGAACGTCCTCGTATTTCTGTCCGGCAGCTGCCAGAATGAGCCTCACGGGCTCTCCTCGTGCCTGCAGGTTGAAGTACACGAGCTTGATGTCCGCCATCTTGCCTCCGGCAGTCGACGTGGCCTGCAGTGCGTCTGTGTGTGTGTGAATGTGTGTGTGTCGTGAAGGGCATCTGAAGGCTGTAGTCACGTGTAGTGACGATGACGACTTATCTCCACTTTCCTCCCCTCTTTCGCCTGCCGTCTGCTGCAGTTATTGCTCTTTATGCTCTTTTTGCGGGCAGGCGACCTGAGGTCAAGACAATGTTAGAGATGCAAACACATGCGCGGAAAATAGGTCAGTGTCGAGGGAAACTCAAAGGTCGCGGCCAACTCAAATAACGCTTCGTCATGGGAGGTGGAAAGCGAGATGAAAATGTTAGCAGACACGTGTATGATCTTTGAAAATAAAATCTTATAACAGGGCAAACGGTAGTAATATCCTGTATAGAGTAACGCTACTAGCTTTCACAATTTTGTGGTGAGAAGAAAAGAAAGAATTATGCCAACTAACATCGCACGACCATGACTTAATGATTGCTACCACTTTCCCGACAATTACCGATAACATGAATCATAGTTTCCACTACAATCACTACAATATAGTCGTGATGGCTCACTTATATCAAAGGGAGATGGTAGCAGGGACGCAAGGGTTGGGTGTGTCACTGGCGTGTGAAAATGTCATCAAAGCCCGAAAGATCCATTTAACATATCAGGGAGGTAGTTAATTGACTCTATTGCATTTCTAACAGTATGTGACAGTTTGAGCAGCTCAGCAGTTACCGGACTAAAACAGAGACAGGAGAATTAGTTCTGCCAATGGATTTTGGTAGATCGTATTTAATCCGTCTACACCAAGGGCAACGTACGGTCCACGGTCGATGTCTATGGACCGGCCCGTCTGCCAACATTTGAAGTGCACTTGTTTTCATTTTTTTTTTAAAAATTTAGACTAGATTAATGTTATTAAAATTTAATTTATCCAGTACAGCAGCGTTAGAAATCGGCAGCTTAGAATTGTGAGACCAAAAAGAAAACTTTGCCCACCCCTGGTCTAGACTCTACGTCACCACCTGACCAGAATACTTTTTCACCTTCAGTTTACTCCTGACACTAGCGTTGAACGAGGGCTGGTCGCTGGCTCAAGACTTGCTGTGGCTGTTGAAATGCACAGCTCCTTACATGAACTGATAACCTCTGGGTGGCCGTGAACATCCACACGAATTTGGGGCGGGGGTGAGGGAGTGGGGTCTGTCATTGACTCCCAATGGTACATGTGGGATGAGTGAGCTTATCTGTAGCCTGGTTAGAAGACGAACCCGCCGGCGTTAGGATGATAACTGGTACATCATAGCGTGGTCGGTGCAACTGATAAGAGATCGGAGCGTGGCTGGTGGGCATCTTGGATGATGCAATAGCAATGATGAAATACAGCTTCTCTTCTGATTTCAACGTCTACTTGTTTGTTTTGTTTGTTGTTGTTTTTTTTTGTTTGTTTGTTTGCTTGTTTGTTTGTTTGTTTGTTTGTTTTGTTTGTTTGTACCCAGGGAGCTCCGATTGATGTGACTGAAGTCGACGACCAGTGCAGGGTAGTCTGGGAACTTTCCTAAACGTCGTACACTGCTTTTTGAGAGTTCATTCAATTGTTGTAGTCGTATGAGCCTTCGGGTGGATGTACACGCCCACTGACACAAGGGAGCTAAGCAGTTTCGGCAAGCGGAATAACCGCAGCTGATGGTTTTAGTGTTGATGTTACCAAAGTAGTTTGTGGGCAGATAAATAATCTACTTGACTAAAATTACAATCATATAACACCATTTTATGTGATTGAAACGTGAGGTCATTGAGAAGGAAGAGGAGAACAAAGAAAGAGGAAGAGAAACAGAATAAGGAGGAGAAAAAGAAGGATGTATAATCTCACTTATCCATACACACTCATACTATATATATCAAATAACAACAAGCACAAGTCACGTGAAATCCGTTTTTTATTCCCATATACGCGAAAAAAGTTCATAATCAGCACAAATTCATTTTCTTCTCAACGATTTTTTAAACTTGACATTGTTTTCAAAGTGGCCGTTGAGAATAATGGCAAAAAATTACAATATTACCTTTGTTAAAAAAATGTGATAACGTAACTTTACAAAGTAAGAAACACAGAAGGAAAGGAAGTAAAAATAAAAGAAGAAAGAATGGATAAAGAAATTAACAGACGTAGGAAAGAAGAAGGAAAAAAAAAAAAGAATTACAGACTTGTCTAAGAAGTCTTAAAAAATAGAGAACAGTAAATACAGATAAGCTTATCTTCATCACTGAGTCACCCATAGAGTAAATATTTAGTTATATTCAAGTGATGCTCAGTTCATTACAAAGAGCTGGCCAAGTAGTTTCACAGTCAATAAACAAAAAGACACAAGGCAGAAAGCTGTAAAGGCACATTGATTTGTATTCAAAAGGGTGCCGACAGATTTCTTCAGTCCTTTCATCAGTTTATCAGTCACCCTGTACCCTGCATCTTGCAGTATCAAGATCCAAGAGGTGGACTCACTGTACCTGTAGTTATTTGCGGTCTGCCGGAGTAGATGGCAGCGAAGTGTTATGTACAAACCTCACTACGTGCGCCGTTATCTCTTCTGTATTTTCTGCATTCTGCTTACTGAAGACTACGTGATGATGATGATTATCATAATTATTGGTTCGGGAACATTTGCGCCGTTGTAAGAAATCATGGACATGTGAAAAATCACCGGAACCAAATGTTACAAATGCTATCAGTATCACTGTTACAAATATTACACGAAAAAAAAAAAACTTAAGCCGCACAACAAGAAGCTCTAAACGTTTCCAAACACATCAACATGACCCGTGACCTGTCAACAGGCGGACACGGGGAACAGGTGACGGGTGACTGGAGACATTACAACAATTGGTTTTGAAATTGAGAGATTACGGGAACTTAAAGTAGGGGTGGGACGGGAGGTGGTGACTAGGTACAATACAAAACACCAAACTCGCATGTTGTACATAGTTTATATGCGTGCTGAAATAAACGTTGCCTTAACGTAAGGTTTAAAATAAACATTTTTGTTTGTTTTTTCGTATTTTTTGTTTTGTTTGTTTCTTTTTTCTTCACCAACACACCTGTATGTGACGTAAACGACACCTGGCGACATGATGAACACTTAGGAGGACAAAACGAAGACAAAAATGAGAAAGCAATAAAGGAAAAAGATTTGCGTGACTGTTTCAGGAATGTATGATAGTATCGTTTTCTTTTGGCTGTGGCCCCTGTTGCACACAATAGTTATTAACCTTATTTACCGTAGAATCGGCAATTAACAAAGTCTCTATGCTTCACTCGTTTCAGGGTTTTTGTTTCCTATATTTAGTACACTCCTGTGGTGACGTTATCATTTCCCACAAATATCGTCAGTGATGACGTCATCAGTTCACTCAACGTCCTATTTTTAAATTTGACGTTTCAATGTCCCGAACATTTCCTCGCGCCACCCCGAGAAACCTCCATTGGTTTCCTGACACGGTAACAGGGGTATTTCAACTTGATACGTGAAATACTCGCGTGTGTATGTTTATTATGTTATAATGTTATAATATGCTACAATATATTATATTATGACAGAATAACTATGTTATTTATAGTCTATGGGTATATAATTATTCTGAAGCGGTTGCTGTGCCAGGGGAGATCACTATCACTGCGGTAATGTAACAGACTGTGCGAGGTTGCGCCCCTTTGTCTACAAGCGTCCTGGGTAGTATTTATGTTTACGCTCAGCGTTTCGTTTTCTTGACTGTAGAAAATAAGAAGAAAATACATAAGGGAAATCTGATCATTAAAGAAATACAGGTGGCTAATTCCGTGAAAAAGGTGAGAAATTAATCTGACAAATCAAACACTTTTTTTTTTGTTAAGACTAAGTAATGTCCAGATTAAGATATAACGACAAGAAACTTTTCTTATAAACCGCGGTGTCTGAAAACGAAAACAACTTAGCCATGTACCACTTGAAGGTCTGTGCAGCTTCAGGATGTGGTGATGTCGCGGACAAATATAAAAATGTGTGAAATGCTCTCAAGCAAACTTTCATGAAGTACACCATCAACGTAGTTGCGCCTTTGTGTGTGATGTTTACAATACCATTGACAAATAAACAATGTTGATTATCCAGAAGTGACAGTTTCACTACATCTATATATATATATGCACAGACTGTAACGTTTTTACAGAACCGACACAATCAGGTTTTCACATAACATCACTTCATTCTCATAGGCAAAGAACAGAGAACCAGGGTCAGATCCTGTGGACAGTCACGGGCTGGCGTCCTTATTGCGACAGACGAGGACTGGAACGTGTGAGTGGTGCAGGACGCTGTCACTCACGCTGCCCAGAAACGTACGTTTGAGCTTGCCTTGACCTCTGCTTCCAATCACTATCAGCCCCGCTCCAACGCTCTCGGAATATTTGATGATCTCGTGCCATGTCTCGTGACCCTGTGGGGAGGCGAATTTGGCGTCCGGGACCTGCGCGGTCGAACACAAATCATCTGGAATAAGGCATTTTATATATTTTTCACGATTGAGCAACTTCTTGATGCGTATCATTCATCTCATATGACATTCTCTAGACAACATTTTTGCATGCTGTGTCGCGTGCGTCCATGTCTGTCTGTCTATCTTTTCCTGTAAAGCGCCATGAGCTGCCCGCAGGACTGAGATATTGCGCTACATAAGTTTACTGTATTATTAAAGCGTCCATTTTTCTATACATATTTTGCTTTTATACTTAATTAGTATTGCATTCAAAAGCAATATTTCCTGTAAGAATAGATCTAGAGAAGAATTACCCCATGTTGGAAAGACCATTCCAGATAATTTTCTTTAAGTCGATCTGTCATTTTTTTCGCTTGTTCCATGAGTTCATGCAGTTTGTTTGGAGCTGTTGAGTATAAAAAAGTTTGTATTGGTTTAGAAGGTTCTTAAATATTAATCTCGACAACACATTAAAAACACACGCACAATCAGCTATGTTTTATATACATTTCAGATACATCGCTATTATAAAGCAACAACTGAGCTGATAACTACAAGTCAAAGAAAGCCCTCACGCAAAAATGAGTGAACTGAAGATGTTTCTAAATACAAGTGAGAAGGAATTCCCCTCCCCCACCTTTCACAAGGAGTTAATTAAAAAAAGAAAGAAACAACAATTTAAAAAACGGGATTCGAACCTTCCACTTCTCGCACTCAAAGCGAGATTCAGAACCTTAGATCAACGTGCCACAACCTCATCTGATCTTGGTAATAGACAGATTCCTTAATTTCCTGATTATGAAAAGGTGGTGAGAACTTACTTTATATAAGAAGAATTTTGCTTGAAAATGTGAACGACAGCCATTTAAACACTCACGAAGGAAAACATTAAGACATAAAAATGACTTGTTTCCCAGTGCTGCTGCAGACTCCCATCAAATTAATCTGTTGCCAGCTGAAAACATGTTTTGATTATTTCTGAACAGCTGTGAACACATAGGAAAAACACTGGCAGGGTTTAGTCAAACAGGTCATGGTGACCTTTACCTGACGGAATGGAGGGGAAGGCGAGTAGGGGGGACATAGGCAAATGCATGGACAGCGGGGACGATGAATGGGTGGTAGGTGAATCATCTAATTGATGATGAATATGTTGCTGACATCAGCTGTGAGACACAGTGCAATGAATGGTCAGAGTGTTCTGATAGAAGTGAGGGATGATGTATCAGCCTTGACTTGCTGCTGATGACAGGTCACGCGAGGTGACATGCGCAGTCCCATATCAATGGCAGCAAGTTGGAGGTGAGTGCTTTGGCAGGATCTTGACACTAGGAGGACATTTGTATCCATGAATAGTATTATGAGAAGCACAGCATTGTCGACGATAATCCTTTATAGCAAAAGCCGACCTGGTCAAACAACGGATTAAAAACCGAAGTGGTCGACCACTCCATTGGGGTAAAGGTCATCTGTATATCTAAAATCGTGGAAAGCTCCCCCCTATCTGACGGCCAATTTCAGAGGAAATTGCCACCGGTATTTCTTATAACTGTGCTAGACCTCTCTGTTTAAATTAATTAAGACCTAAACGGAGGATTTCTGAGTCACATAAGGTGGAGGTAAATACATAGTCTTAACACGCGACAGGGTAGTATACTTGTGTTTTAATTAGGCGTGGGAGAACACGGGCAACACAATAAACAAACAAATACCTATTTAATCGATATAAAAAGTGTACCTAATTACATCTTCAGATACAATTATAAAGGTGTTGAATTGAAGGAGGCTTAGATACCTTCTTAACCCCCCCCCCACTCGTCACCATAAAAAAGTTTCACGATGAGCTAAAATACAACCATTGTTCATGTAAGAGTGTATATACAAGGGTAGGGTGACAGAAGAGTGGATGACACCTGGTGCTGATGCTGTCGTGTAAAGGGACTGTACTCACTCATGATGCGCCCCATCTCTCCCCAATGTTCTGGCACGTGTACGATGTACAGCATGTAGTTTGGCCGGTGCACGTGGTTCAGATACCCTGCACGAGCAAAAGAAAAAGTTATTTCAGCTTAAATAAATGTAAAGTTATTAACAAAGAGTGAGAATATCACGCCATTGTCTACACACACACTTTCAAACATTCAGAGAAACAGACTGTCAAACACGCCCTTCAAAGGAGTGAACAGTCCAACCACAGACTCATTTCCACCACAGCCACAGGGGGTAGCGGACAGACGAGAGACTTGCCGGTTCGATACCCGTGTGTCGAAGCTCATTTCCCCATCAGTGGATCCAGCTGGGTACCTGACACTAGAGAGTAGAGAGGTTTAGGGAAGGTAAGTCAGCGAAGGAGAGGAGATGGACACCGCCCTCACTAAAACTAGCCCCGAGAAAATGAGGTTTTCAACTTCCTCTCTAACGACTCGAAAAAGGTCATGGGGTGACCTTTACCTTTACCTACTTCACAAATAATAACCTATTTAGAGCTAGTGCTTCACCAAACAGGAGCTGAGAAGAGGGTGTACTGAGAGAAGTTTCCAATCGCTGTATGTCCTCTTTTCCCTGTCTCCATGGGAACAAATGATTTTGAGAAGTGGTTCTGTAGACGAGCCGACATGATTGCTGTGCTCGTTGTCACGTGACTCGCCAAGTGATGCTCGGTGTCAGCAGCGCCCAGTGTTGGGGTCGGAAGCCTCGCGCTGCGCCGAGCAAATCAACATCTTCAACCAGCGGAGGAAGAAAGATGTGTGATAGGAAGTGAAGGACGGATTCACAGCTTCCGTCTGTTGTGCTACTTGCTTGTCTGCATCTTTGAGTGTTTGTCCAACTGTGTTGTTGTTTATATTCTTGCCTGTGTGTCCCTCTCACTCTGTCTGTAAGGGCTGCTTTAATTTTTCAAAATGTTGGAATTAAATCTCTCTCTCTCTCACACACACACACGAGCGCACACTCCTATTGAGAAAGCCTCCCCTTCCATCTCTCCCCATCCCTTGGTGCTTTCTAACTCCCCTTTCTACTCTTGCCTCTTATAATGTATCTGACTCTGTTTGTTTGTGTGTGAAAGAGCTCTCTCTCTAAATATAAATAGAGAGTGAGAGAGCACGCTCGCGAGAGAGTCTTGTCTGGTTATTTGTTCTTTTCTCCATCTTTGTCATCCACTCAGCCTCTCCTACCTGCGACTCTGTTCGCGTGTTAACTCTGTGGTCTTCTATTTGCCTTTCTCAAGCTTCGTTTCGTCTAATTTCCGACATGGACTGCAATATTGATTATCGATTAATGCCCGCCTTAATATTCTCACTCGGACCATCACACAGCCTCAACATGGCCGCCGCATCTCCAACTAGAGCCCAGCAACAGCTGAAGCCACAAACAAACCCATCAAACTATTTAAGGCCTGGTTTAATGATGGTCTTTTTCTGACCCCACACGGCAATAAGCGAGGTTGTTGAAATACACAGGTGTAATAAATGTCATAGAGACACAATCACAAAGGCTCTTCAGATGTTGGGGATGGTGTGCACGGACCTTGTCAGTCCTGATCGCAAAATTGACGGGAACTGGGGCCGGCAATTTCCTCCGGGAACAAACCTTGTTGGACTTCTTCTCTGTGCAGTTTGTTTTTCATCTTGCACGTCCCACGAAAGATAATCGGTGACCAACGAAAAAGATGTTAATATTGCTTCTGTGTGTGTGTGTTGCTTGAGTATGCTTATTGGGACGAAGTGTCCACCGAACAAAATTTGAATGATCTAAGGTTATTTGTTTACGAATGATGTCGAATGATTACCTTCCAATAAATATTAATACTCAGAACAGATTTTAATTGCTGACATGAGTTTTTCATTCCTCTCAAGTTAAATTTGGCTTATGATTATGTTTACGATTTTGAGTTTTGATATTTTTTCCCGTCTATTTCTCACCATTTTCTCCCCACTTCTAACAGATCACTAGCTCTCTGTCATATCAGATTTTAACTACAAATATAGTACGTGAAAGATGGTTGGAATATAAATTTCATGTAAAGTTGTTGAGACTACAAACATCATGCCAGTTTATGAGTCTTTAAGTACAAAGTCAGTCTGGTGAGACTCCCCAACCCATCCACCTTACAGCGCATGAAAATGGTGATTCAAAGATCATGGTGTGGAGGGCTGAAATAACCAATTAAACTTGATGTACCTGCTGAACAAATTTGCATCCGATGATCCCAGTAGTGCAGTAGTCAGCTTAAATAAAAAATCAGGTTTTTACGGGAATCGACTCCCGCTATGGTCTGAATAGCGCACCACGCATGTCAGGACGAGGACGGAGCATGGATGATATTAATTTTCAGGTCCATACGAGGCGAGGACGTTTAGAGAATCAGCATGGAGACACGGTTTGTTGCAGGAAACTCTAGGAATGATAAAATACTATTTGGAGCCAACCAAGACGGAGAAATATAAGAACCTTCTCTTTGTATCGTCTTTAGCTAACGAGAATAGTCTCGCCTTACGTCCTTCTCCTCATACTTCTTTCTGTCACATATTCCTTTGATGACAAGGAAACTATCAAGCACTTTGCAAGGTACTAAAGTATATTTAATGACCAAATTCCTTTTATCATTCATTCCCTTTGGTGTATATACTGTCCAAGTCTGGACTGAGAAGTGGGCAAGAGACGAGAGATTTTCTACTCCTTCCTTTCTTGAGTGGTCAACACGACCTGCGTTGTGCGGTTAATGTATTACTTCTACTTGCCAATAAGTGTTTCTACCCAGCTCTGCTTTGGCCTCCCTTCAAGATTCCAGAGAGGATGCTGTTAGTGTCGTGCCGGGTCACGTGGCGGAAGTAGACAAGCTCACACACTTTCACTTATCAGCCCACGTGGTCTCTCTCATCTGCTTCTCCCGACCTCCTGCGTTTGTCAGATATCAGAGAGATAAGTTGGGATGCCATTAGTTTTCTTTTTTCTAGCTCACACACACAGAGGGGCACCTACAACCCATTAATAACTTTTTTCGTCTGTGGCGGAGGTGAATAGGATAATAGATGTCTGATAAGAGTATAAACAAATTTAAATATCCTGTCGTCTGCTGGTAGAAGCCATAGAGACAGCGACCATGTCATCCTTGTAAGACCCGGAATATGGAGGGTCAACCCTCTCCTACCTCCCATCATTCCTTCAGGACAGTTATTCTCCGGGAAAGAGAAATCGTTATTCACCATTCTACATTATCTCCCCACAAAAACATGAACAGACCTTTAGGCTCGTGCAGATAAAGGAAGACATGTCTTGAAAGAAAGGAAAATCCATGGTTTTTCTTCCTTCAAGTAGCCCTGGATTTTCGTTTCTTTATGTTCACAACAATCATTGTTACATTAATCGATCTCGGAAATTAATGCGAGCTTTAAACTGAAAAACACAATGGACATTAACATATATACGGTGTATTCTGAAGGAAAGAGCAAAGGAAAGTTTTATAATAATTTCGTCACACTAGGTATGCATGAAGCTAAAGAAACACAGAAACACATCCTACACTGGTCTTGACTCTCAGTTCCAGCTACTGGAAGTAACACGAGCCAAGATTTCATTCTGTGCTTGATTTTTATTGCTGATAACAAAGGACCAAAAAAATAAAAGTTTTCTCTCACGTGCACAGAACAACTTCAGCACGTGCACGCAATATTCCTCCTTGTTCTCTCGCTCTCTCCAGCACGCGCGCGCAAGAAAACAAAGCTCCACTGAAATCCTGAGTGTCAGAGAATATCTCGTTAAACAGAATCTTTCCTTCGTGACAAACATTTACCACAATGCCAAGCCGATCTTTTGTTTGCAGTAGAACGGGAGGAGACATGAAGAGCGTGGCAAGTAAACCCAACGACCTGAATACTGGGATTGCTAAGTGCCAGCGCCGTCTGTTGGTGGGAGGGAACATTGCAGGCAAGGACCAGGAGGCGGAACTAAGGGAGTCTGAGGAACTGTCAGATGACGGAGCACACTCTTGAGAGTCTGTCCACGCCTGCTTGTTTCAAGACATACTCGGTGGCAGACACATAAATCTTCTACACACATTAGTGTGGCAGTGTGTATGTGTGTGTGTGTGTGTGCGCGCGCTGGCATCAGTATGCGTTTGAATGTGTCTGTACAGTGTTCAGTTCTGATGTTAGTAATGAACATATGCTGGTCCTCATGTGCCTCCATCTTTGTATTGAAATTACTTTGGATCTGAGAATGAATTGGAAATTTCCGTGTTGACTGTTCTCGAAGGCCAAAGAAATGTTGGAGTTTGGTGGTTGGGTGGGTAGGCGGGTGGGAGAACCGGTTGGCCGACAATTCTTTGTGATGGACGGCCTCCTGCAGTTCCACTAATTAAAAACCAAGTCCCAGCAAGCACAGAGACAGTGATAGTTCTCTAACATGCCTTGTAGAATAGTGTTTGATAATTTCATCCTGCGTCGTAGGATAGTCGCGGACAGTCGTCTAGCGAGCCTAGCCAGATAGCGCATCCTCACGTGACCAAACCACGTGATCTGTGACGAGGACTGGCGCCTAGAGGCCGCTCACGATGTCTAACTTGTTCTCTCTTCAATTTACAAGATAAACAAAAGAAAAAAAGGAAGACAAGAAGAGTAGAAAGTCATTCAAGGGGAATAACTGAAGTACCATCATCATGATGAAGGCTGCAAGATGGCGGACTGAAATCGAGTTTTAAAAGACAGAACACAAGTCATGATGGTGGAATGCCCAGCAGGACGACAGCCAAACATTTCCAGCTGCTGTTAGCATCGTCTGACTGGTTTGGGCAATCTTCATCTGTCACTCCAGCCTCTTGCGCATGAGTTGCCTCCCGTTGGGACAGAAGCCCGCCAGCCATTACCAGTCCTTCAAGCCCAAGGTGTAAACCCGCCTCTTCATCAAAAGATGAGAAATTATTTTTAGTCCCTGAACTCGATCTCGTTAGGCTTATGTTAAATCAAAACAAAATTGCAATAAATTTGCAGTTTCCTCGACTGTTTCTTGTCAGAGCTGGCAAAATAAGATAGCAACGGATCCCCTCCAACTTTCCCCATCCAGTCATCCTGTTCCCAAAGCTCAATATTTTGTCATCAGATTCCAGTCTGTAAATTACAAATAACAAGAAATTTAATGACAATTGCAGGAAACTTGAGAGGAAGAAAGATTCAATAGGAAATCGTGAAACGCAGGCGGCGTTGTCAAAGCAATTGTACGAAACCTGATACTTATTGTGTCTCGTGCAATCTTACTCCCTGGATACTGAGAGAATCGAATGCCAGGGTTTCGTTTTGGAGCTTCGAGAAGACAGCATAGAGTTCTGCGCTGCACATGTTAGATGATCCTAATTTAAAAAAACACAGTAAAGAAATTTGCAGAACTGAAAATATAAAAAAACGCGAAAGAAAAAAAAATACCTTGCAGTCATTAATGAATTCAATTGAACATCACAAGCGCAATGGCTGGAGGGAAAGAGAATAAAAAGACAGATTAAAAAGAGAAAACAAGAGTGAGAGGAAATTAGTCTCTAAGGTGCAATGGACACTCATACATTTTTGAAAACTAAAAAAAACTCATCGAAAGGAAAAAGCAAACCAGCGTCTGCTTCTTCAACTGAGCAAATGCAGCAAAGATCAGCCAGTGGTATCATTCATCATAAGAACTGATTTAAAGAATTTCCATATTGATGAAAGACTCGCCTACAGCCCTAATATGGCTGCTGAAGGGAAGAATTATTTCATTAACTGCAGGAGTAGAGTATCAGGGTATTCGAATCTTTTCGCTGTCAGCACCCGGGATGACTCTACCTCCTCATCCAGTAGATCACGGTGTTGGGGTCGGTTGGTGATTTACGCTGAGAAAAACATTGTGCCCGAGGCGAGATCTGAACCCAGATGATCCAATCTTCACTGTATTGGAGAGAGCGCTAATAACTGCATCCCAGACCACCACAAGGGAATCGCAGGACAAACCTACTTCACCTTAATAATACTTACTGAAAGCACTCACATTATTACTCAAATTATTACTCTTAAGTACTCGTGTGATAAAACATAAGCGGGGACATCAAAGCAGCCAGAAGAAATCTGAGTTTTCTTGAGCTCTGTGTGTAATCACATTTCCCGGATATTAATGGATCCGCATGGCAGGATTTCTCCGTCCAACAGACAGCCTCAAGAACTGTGCTGCAGATGATTCCAGTTTTAGAAAGGAAGACAGAAAGAAATCTGCAGATTTGAAAATCCAGATGTGGTAAAAAAGACTAAATTAATGGAAAAAAGAAAGAAAAAATGGATGGGAGGGAGAAAAGAAAGAAAAATAAAAAAGAAAGGTTTGAAAATAGTAAAAACGAAAGAGAGAGAGCAGAGAGAGAGAGAGAGAGAGAGAGAGAGAGAGAGAGAGAGAGAATAAGATCGAGAAAAGGACAGAAATATTATCAATAAATGATAATATGCGCAAGCAGACTTAATGTATGGACAGTCAATCAACAATCATCCCTCAATCATACAATCTTCTAAAAAGGATTTTGCTAAAACTGAAGCTTTATTCCCTTGCTTCCCAAGTTCTTTCCCCTTTCACCGCATCGAGACATTAGTGAGACATGATGCAGGTTGTGCTGAAAAAAGCGGGTGGAACTTCAGTCTGGAATTTGCAGAAATATTTTGTGTGTGAAGCTGTTCTGTTTAAAGGGTTAGTAGGGTGAGTTTTCTTCAACTGACAGAGCTGAGTCTGACCCACATCCTCCACATCAGAGGGAAGAGTACCCCGAGTTCCCCTGATGCATTACCCTCGAAATAAGAGGTCAAAGCTATGCCATCATCAAAATTTGGCAAAATAGCATTTTGCACTGAGCTCGACATTTTCAATTGGAAAAAAATACCCTCATAATTCTTTGAGCCAAAACCTAGGGAGACGACATTCTGTATCTTTGTCCCGAAAGTGATCAGTGCTGTCCTCTGGTGGCAAGAAAGTGTAAATCTGAGATCACCCAGAGGTCTTCGAACCAGGCTTGTTACAAAGCTACTAGAGCTCCTCTTTGACACGACCCCTGCTTTATTACCTCAAGTCCATAGGTACACACAAAGAATTTGAGACAAAGAAATCCTCTGGGACACAAAGAAATGCTCTTTACAAAAATAAATCAAGAAAAGAAAACAATCAGGCGCTGGGGGCTGTTAAAGTGAGAGCCATTTTCGCGATGAAGGTCACTCAGTGTCTAATAAATGTTGAAGGCTGAGGGCTGGCATCCTGGCAAAGTTAACCTTCGTCAGACGGACCAGACATCGTGGGCACAGACAACACCGGAGGAGACCTCAATGTCATGACCAGAATGATGCAGAGGCAAAATGGAGACGAGGAGGGCAGAAATCAAAATGTTCACAACACTAAGCATGTAGGTACCTCACACAGTTGAAATATTATAGGATTGGTAGTTAGTCATCCCTGATGTCTACACAACAGGTCTTCCTTTAAACATGTGGTGTAAAATATGACATTTTCTTGAGAGAGAAAATCCAAGAAAACAGATTCACACACACACACACACGCTCATGCTCACAAAGAGAGAAAGAGAAGGGATAACAAGAGATCAGATGACCCCTGACAATATCAACGAGACTGTGGTTAAGAATAATGTAAATGAGGCCATGGTGGACAGAAGATTTCGACAAGTCATCCTTATCAAGACTCCGCAGGGAAGAAAAATATTCAGAACGGACGATAACAAGAAAATGAAAATATTCTGCGACGCACTTCGTGGGTGGGTTTTGAAAACATGAGGGAAAGAAGGAGAGAGAAAAATTCATGGAACATTCAGAGAGGAAAAACATTCATTTGGCATCAAAGAGAGAAAGAGTGATAAAAAGAGAGAACATTCAGTGAAAGGACATTAAGAAAGAAGAAAGAGAGAGAGAGAGAATATTGAATCAGTTTGCTTAACAAAGCGATGACTGGAGAGACAGAGAAAGAAGAAATAAAAGAGAGAGAATGGTAAAAGGGAGAAACATATGAGCAAATTATGTTACACTTCTGCATGGCAATAGGCCAAAGTGGCAGCCATCAATATTTTGCCAATTCAGAAAATATACTCGAAAGAGAAAAGCCAAGCAACGTCTGCTACTGCAACTGCGCACGTGCATCACGGATCAGCCAATGCTATCATTCGTCATCATAACAACTGTATTAAAATCCCTCCTGTCTTCAAACTTTGTCAGCGCCAGACTCGCTCACAGCCCTGAGAGAAGAATTTATTCATCGACACATTGGAAAGATCGCACCCGGGATTTGAACTCTCGCTGTCAGCACCGACAAGCTCACACCTCGCACTGCAGCGTAACCCATGACAACCATTTCCTTCGCTTTAATTAAAACTCTGAAGGACTTCTGTACTCCCAAAAATTTATGATCTTAAATTTGATCATTAAAAGAAAAAATATTAAGTATAAAATTATATAATCCTAGTTCTCTCTGTTGATACCTTTAAAGCATCACTGAATTTTACTGCGCTGCATCCATTGAGTACATGTTTATATACCGAATATAAAGTAAAGTAAACAAGTAAACAAACAAAAATAAAGACCTAGAAATTAGAAATACCAAACCATAAAATATCATAATTAAAGCTTAATACTTTAGAGTGTGTTGGGACATGTCTTGCACAAAGAAAATAGTTTCGATATAAGTGTCCAGGACGAAGTTAAATGTGTTTGTGGTTGTAAGTGTTTGTGTTTGTGGTTGCAGGGAGGGACGAACACTTTCAATAGAAAGGGCGGACAAACACATGAACAGACAGTCCCTAGAAACAAGTCCCCGGTGTATTCCAATTGTTTTTGCTGTGTGTGAAGCGGTTTAGAAAGCTTCGTATCAATCAAAACACTCGCAAAGCACAGTTAAAGCCCATCTGTCAAATGGAAACACAGACACAGCGAAAAGAACTCAGACCCTGAGGGAAAAGTCTGAGATTTCACAGCTCAGCAGGAGATGCCCAGAACACTACGCACTTAGAACACAAACACAAACAAACAAACAAACAAACAAACAAACAAACAAACAAACAAACAAACAAACAAACAAACAAACAAGCAAGTAAACAAACAAACAAACAAACGAACGAACGAACAAACGAACCAACCAACCAACCAACAAAACCAAACAGAAATCCGTTTAATATCTTTATGGCGAAGCATACCAGCCACAGTTGCCTGTTTCACAGGATACCCCGGGTAGCATGTTAAATACTCGCTAGCAACACATCAATCGCTTCACTGGACACCAAGGAACGCTTTTATAATTCCAGAGCTCGACGAGATCAGTAGTGCTTCTGTATCGACATTTTATAGGCCAGATAATTAGCCACAAGTCCTCCTCAATCTCTCCACTCACACACACACACGCTCTCTCTCTCTCTCACACACACACACGCTCAATCTAAAGAACATTCTCGGCCAGAAATGTAAAGCGACTCCACAGCTATTGCAGTAGCCACATCAAAGAAATGGTTTTCAAAAGAAAGCACAAACGCTTTTAAAGACAGGACAGGCAAGATGGATGGAAGCATGAGAAGTGAACGAGAGGTCGAGAGTAAAGCGCCCCCTAGGGGAAGGGTGGCAGAGAAACAAGTCCGGCTACCATCGATTTCCAGTGAAAGATGCCCGAGTTTTTAAACACACTGCACTTTCAAAATATTTACTGTAGGTCGGCAGTGAAAATGAGGTCGTAAAAGCTTGGACAGACCTTGGCTTTGTCATGGATCCTCGTCAGGCCTCGAGCCCGGCTAGTCCAGTCTGAAGTAAAAAATAAAGCACTTTGCTGCGACCATGAAATTTGAGCTTTAAGTGGACAATAAATTCTTCCACGAATATACAAAGAGCAGGATGGTCTGCTATCACTGTCGCTTTATGTAGATCATGGCGCCCACCAGCTTTGGCAGGGAAAGGAATCTCGGTACGTCCACCCACATCGAGGTTCTTAGTGAGAAGACAAGAAGATTCGTTAGACGAGTGAATAAATTTCTTTGATATGGCGTACACAGTTTATGGCGATTATGCCTTTATGCTTTTTGCTGGCTCTGTATGCCATTCTGCAGCCTGCTTTTCACTTCTGTACATCCTCCTCCATCCTCCAGCGGTCATACGCTTTGCCGACATCCTTTGTCACAGATTTATTTCCCTTGCATACCTCAATGTCTTGGCACGAGTCTATACACCTACTGGAAGCCTGGAAAACACCCATTATTATCTCTCAACCACAAATGGGTTCATTACATTACCTGTAATCTGTTTCCCGTTCAAAGCATTCTGTGGAAGATAACGCTTCTGAGACAAGTTTCTGCTGTTTTTAAAACGATATTTTTAGTGGCGAGAAATGTTTGAGGATAAAGTGCCTATCTGAAAACTCCAACAAATTTAAATTGCGTGAAAAGAGATTGGTGTTCGTGAGAGATACTGGACCACTCCCAGCTAATCACCAATCTTTCTTGTCGAGGGCCGTGGAGCAGCGCGCGCTACAAACTCTTGTCAAACACACGCCATGATGCGTTTCCATCCAGCGTCCATCTTATCGAGCGTTCGTCAGATTCTGATGCACGTGAATACAACTTCCGCAAGAGGTGATTAGCAGAAGGTAGCAGGTTTGAAAATATCACACCTGGTGGTATTGACAGAACATCGTCAGCAGCAGAAACAAAGATCACAAGAAGAACATTAATGCCTTCCTTCATCTACCTTAACATCCTGATACATTTCTACCCTGACCTCTTTCTTTCTCTTCCCCTACATTCTCTGGTTCCATTTTTTCCCCTAAACAGAAGGAAATCGCGTTTAAGTGAAAGCACTTTTCCTTCCAAAACTCAACAACAACAAAATCCTTTCAAGGGATTACATTTGTACACAGACAAGAAAACAGGTTGTAAGATGATCCTAGATGACTGCAGCAACTGGGACTGAAGAAACATCGATAAGCAGACGATGAGGCTGTAAAAAGACAAGAGTCCTGTCAGGTGTAATATTTTACTTCTCCCAGAGCAACAACATCAGATTTAATACTGCTGCAACCACCCATATGTATTTATGATTAACTTTGAGCCTTCCATCCCAAATTGGATTTCCAAAACCCTAGAGACTTGAACAGCAATTTATGGCAGCCCACGATGAGCTGTAGCAGAAAATAAAATAAAAATAAAAATAAAGCAGGATGGAGTTTCTGAATCTTGAAATACGGTACTAATTGAATTTTTTCTCGTGTTGTGCAATGTCCAGCCTGGAACCATGCGGTTCTACAAGTTAGTGCATGGAAAAAACAATGTACGGGAGAAAGAGTCACAGAGTGACAAAGAGGAATGACAGAAATCTTGTTGGAGTATATTTATGACAATCCTTTATAGAATTCAAACAGTACTAGAAATATTTCATGTAGCAAGCTGGCCGTCTGTTTGTAATTAAGTACACATGAAGACAGATTACAGATCATGGCGAGTGGCATACACATGTAGACAATACACAGCCGCCCAGTGAAACCATAACAACAACTGACAATAATCCAGAACTTACAATTCACCCATACCACTACCGAGATTAAACAATCCTCCATTCATGGCAGGCGTAAAGCGGGGTCAGGGGAGGAGTTCATGAAATGTGAGCCGATACCCGTGGATGGAATGGGAAGATCAAGGAAAATCTGTCTCCATAGTTACAAGGGGCTGTCTTGACCCCCTGAGATAGGTTTTATGTTACTTTACCTTAGAAATGATTTGCTACTGGTTTTAACTGTTACCCCAGTGGTAAGGGATCGTTCGCGAAGTCTGGACACCGCCTGATGAGTACAGAGATAAGCTACTTTATTTACCCGGGACAATGACTAACCCTCGCTCCCTGCAAACACCTCAGGTCAGGTATCTCTGGGGATAGAGCCAGCGCCTGACCCCTGGACTCAGTCATTTCATATCATCACAAAGAACACAGCAGCATCACAGGCACCAGACTCCAAATATTTAGTTTGCTGAATTGTCTTATGTAATCATTTGCTGTACGGATGTGCAGAGGTGGACAACTGTATATCCCATCCCTTCTCTCATCTATTTTAACAGACTGTTGACTCATCTGGATCACGTGATCACGAAATTGCCCAGCGCTGGCACGAGAGACTAAACACATTCGTTCTTATCTTCGCAAAACAGCTGAGTGTTGATAGAATTCTCATAGGAAAACAAAAAACGAAAAAAATCGTTCAACGCATTTATTTCTTGATCCATTTCGCTAATTGCGAAATAAGGGTCGAGATCGATTGACCTATAAACGCGCGTTCTCCCTGCCCCCTAATCAGAAATCTCGAGGGTAAGATCCACCCTACTTCCGTGGAGGAGACTGTCATATCTGCTACAGCTCCATCAGGTTTACGCATGACATGACCCCTGACCTTTCAGGACCGCATCTCACATCAATTCTGGAACCCACTTATAGCTCGTGACCCCAGAACCTCTGTCATGCGTTGTTAAATGGACAAATATAGACGATATAGGCTATAAAAAAATCCCTTTACAAAGTTTAATCCAGACCAGTGGAAGCTTGATCGGATATCCAGACCAGCATTTCAAAGAGGATGGACAAAGCTTTAAAATAAATGAGGACCAGCGTTAGCAGTAGTCTGCCAACCACCATGAAAGCAAGGACTACCATGATTTGATAGAGACAACTATCGATGTAAAAGAGCCCTGGGTGGTGATACAGGAATTGTTTTAATTAAACAAAGGGATTTTTCAAATTGATTACTTGTAAAGCAGGTTGTGCGTTTCGCTCTGCTTGTTTTAAGAACAATCGTCTCATGCTCACATTACACACCGAAGGACAAACATTATCACCAGCAAACCAACATCAAAGTCAAAACAAAAGTGCAGGAAACTGATTCTCTCAGTTCTGTCCAGTCATTCATCTCTCGGTGTTTGAAAGCCCAAGCCACCACCGCCTCAGGGGAAGGCTGCCAGATGGTGAATATGTTCTGTTAAATTCTCTCCCCTTGCGAGATCCCAGTCGATCAGCATTGTCTGCCCAGGAGTTCAGTTCCTTCCACACGTTCGTTAAACAAGGGGAGACAAGCAGGCTTGCGTTAAGCCGTTGCCCAGAGACTGGCAAACGCGTCGTCTTCATCAATTACTCGCCCCTGTCCAAGACCATGGGTCCCTCCCAGCTGCCCCGCCTCCAGTGCACGAGTTCGCTTAATGGGGTTCATCGGACAAAGCCCTCTACCCCGTCTTAGATCACGTTTAGCAAATGGCACCAGCCTCCTGGATTTGAAACAGCTCTCTCCCTTTGAAATAATTCATTCCCCTTGACGGTCTCTTTTGATGAATGTCTGTCACCACCCATCCACCCACCCTGCAATCACAGAGCGAACCTTCTCGAACCTTCAGGACTGACCTACTTCAGCTCAAGAGGAGCCATGTCTTTGATTGTTTGCGTACAGCCGAG
The DNA here is from genome assembly GCF_003073045.1 of Pomacea canaliculata. Classification (NCBI taxonomy): domain Eukaryota; kingdom Metazoa; phylum Mollusca; class Gastropoda; order Architaenioglossa; family Ampullariidae; genus Pomacea; species Pomacea canaliculata. The sequence continues at coordinate 24,687,934 of NC_037598.1, forward strand.
GTCATAGGCTAGACAGTCTTGCAAGGGTTGCCGGTACTTCTAGGGTTTCTGGACTGCCTGAAGGGTTTCTGTCCTGAAGTTGATGTCTCTGCCGAGGGAGACATAACACAGACACAGAGGGCTTGTCTGACACGTGGACAGACAGTTTAAAGTCAAACAGTGTAACCTTTGGCTCAAACATTTCACACACCAACGGTGCCAGACACTCATCGGTCTGACAACCAGCTACATTTAGTCTACCATCGACTGAACTAATGACTACCCACACGAAGTTTCTTGTTAGGGTTCTGCATTTATTATTACTATTTCTTCATGCCGACAGAAGTGTGATGACAGCCACGCCGCCATGTCTTTACCATCATCGAGACAGACGAGAGCTGAAATCTTCGCTTCTGAACGGCGCGCGGCTTTCTTCCAGAGATGTTCTGGAACATTCCCATAAGACTCCGACTAAAGATTTGGATTGATTTTTTAAAAAGTTGTTTAATGGGTTTTGCCAATCAATGCTTTTTTGTTCTTTTTCACTTCTCCCAACAACCCGTTCTTTATTTCTTTGTAGACAGTTTTGCTCGCTGCCAAGGCGAGAGGCGGATTTATGAGTGCAAAAAGCTGCATTTAGAGGATAGAGAATCCATTAGCTCACTAAAGTGCACCAACAAGCAGAGATGTGCCTTTTGTGCCTTGTGCATCACGGGGAATGACGGAGGGGTAGGGGCAATAGAGGGAGGGAAGAGGAGAGGAAAGGAGTGCTAGCACATCCCCCTACACACACAGACATCCTCTCCAGGAGACTGAGGACCACTTCCAGTGCGAAATGATCCCACGGGGCTTACTTCACCCGAGAGGTCCCCGGAATGTAGAGATAATTACTCCTCCCTCCACTGCTGAGCCACTTCACATACTTCGCTGACCTACAATATCAAGTATTAAGAAAAACAAACAAGGAGCCTGCATGCATCTCTTTCACCCAGAGCCCATTAGCTCTTTCATCTCTCTTCACTGCATATCTCATTTATCTTGTTCTCATAAGGGAAACCAGAAAGATAAAAACATATTCCAGTCTGGAGGCAGCTTGAGCTTAGGAGTTTGGGGAACATTATCGTTCAGCCCCTGAAATACTCTTTGATAGAGTGGAATGATCCCAGTCTAGTTATCCACGTGCTGGACACAAAATAATAAAAAAATTGTTATAAGTAAGCCACGTGACTTTTTCTTCCTTTTTTTTTTCTTCCATTCCTGTTGCTTTTCGACCTAGAACCCATTCCATCTGCATCTTACGAACTCCTTAAGATCACGCGAGGTAACTCAGTTTTCGAGTAATGTCGCGAGATGGCGCCACGGACTCTGAGCACGAAAAGACAGCAGCTCTCGCCAGTCGCGTGAACTCACTTGAACTTCCGTTGATTCTGGAATCTCAGGCCCAAAGAAGGAGCTTGAAGATTCAGCCTTTTAATGTCTGTCATCTGCACGCATCAAAGTGCGACACCAGGGGGAGAGGAGGACAAGGGGAGAGCATCTCACCATTTGATTGTTCAGTTTTCGTACCTCGCATGTAGTCCACCCCATTGTACCCAGAAAGGCACGTGGATGGTAAAAATCAATTCAAATGAAACGGATGCGGGTGGATTGCAGTGCACACAGCGCACTTGGTGAGTGAGATCATCTCGATGGGTGGCACCAGCACCTCAGGACTAACTGCTGTTTCCGTTCACTAATTGCCTCTTTCCTGCTACACTATACTTTTAGCTGATTTTTTTCTTTTTTCAGGACATGAGTTCGAAACATGGATAATTTGATTAGTCTGAAGAAGAAACTGTACAAATTAGGTTCTGAAAACACTTAAGACATAAGTTTTAACGACTATATTATGAAGTATGCAATAGCTAACGTGAAGATCAAGTAGTCCCCAAGAGACAGCGCCACCTATGTAAACGGTTTACCGTATCCTCAACCCCAAGTGCTCGTTAAAATTCTTTGGAAGGATGCAGTGCACAGTGCATGTCCCCACACGTGCATGCCATCCCTTCAGGTGCTTGGCAAAATGCTGGAACATGCATGTGAGACTACTTCTGTACCTGAGCTACCTGTGCTACCTACATTTATTTACCTCAAGTGTGCAAGAGTGTTTAAATTTATCGTGTTCGTAAAATATTTAGTAGAACTCGTGGGTTAGAATATCTTCAGTCTCCCTACAGCAGGCTGGCGAACTATCTACCTTGATTACTGGGCACAGCGATGCATTGTACAGGTGGTCTGCACTTTACACCTTGATTTATGTGTGGCAGTAAACTGTTTAAATGGAATACTCAGTGTACACAAACAAGTGCATTCAAACACATACTGGCACTCACACATACTGCACACACACACAGACAAACACAAACACAAACACAAACACACAAACACACAGAGGCGCACGCGCATGAAGACACGTCCACCCTGGCCAAGAGGCAGAGACTAACAAGACCTTGTTGATGACATTAGTGTTTGTGAGGAGGATGCAGACAGGAGAGCGCTGCAGGCGGATAAAGACAGCTCTGTGATGGGCGGGGGGTCACGTGACAGGCTGAGGGAGGGATTGGCAGTTTGAATGACCTTTCGATGGTTCATTACCAGCCTCCAGATGTCGCTGATGAAGTAGATGCGATACAAGCTGCGATATCTACCACAGTATTTATCTCCACGTAGTTTCTAAGTCTTTGCCCAGTATGTTGTTGTCATCTTTGTGTCTTCATTTTTCTCTCATCATCGGTCTCTATCTCTGTCATATTTCTTTTTTGATTAAGCAAAATTCTACTGGAATGTATTTACAGTCGATTAAGATGCGAGACAATGATATGCGATCAGTGATTAATGCTAATGTATTCAGCCGGTTGATATAGCGTTCTTGTAAGGCTATTTTTCAACATTTTTCAACTTAGTTTTTAGCTGTGTTAAAGTCCTCAGTGACTGACTTCTTACAAACTCCTCTCCGTGAGGCACAGCTTTAGAGCCTGTTTTATTACAAACTGCAAACGAACAGCCTCTGTTTCACACCTGTAAACCTGAAGTCAGATTTCAACAGTGTTGACTCCAGCAAGCTCACAGTTTTCCCCTGAAATGTAAATATTAGGATGTGATGCTGTCATGTATCATCACCTAATAATCTGATAGACTGGACGAGGGCTTTAGAGTGCTGTGGCCCACCCCATCAAATACAGAGACTCGGGTGTTGAGAATGAGTCAGCAGCAATCCAATCATCAGAGCGACCATCTTAGCATGCTTAATTTTGTTAATGTATCCTTAAATCTGCATATCACCGAGGGGTGAGCATCATAGAGTATGAGTATCCTACTCATGGACAGAGGAACACATCTTCACGAATGTAGGTCCTAGTGGCCGCCTACGGACTGTAAATAACAGACCAACGCCCCATGCAAGCCGACACACGGAGGAATGTTTTCCAGCTGTTGTAAACTGTATAAAAACTTATATAAACTGTATAAAGCACCAGCTCCCGATTACAAGCATTTCTCTGATAGTTACATCTCCTGGCATATTATGTTTCATCATCATCGAGGAAAATTTCTGGGTAGAAGGTATAATCATAGAAAAAATTACAATGAAGAAATAAAAATTGAAAGAAAAAAATTGTTAAAACGAATTAATAAATTGATAAAATGATAAAATAATAATAATAAAAAAAACTATGAAAGGAAACAAACAAAGAAAAAAAGAGAAGAAAGATCTTCGCTGACCATCGATCAATGATTGGCCACTGGTTGCTGTAGCAACCATATCCTAAAGACCCTATAATACAGAGACTGTCTACCGGAGATCATGTTTCTTACATCCGATAAGAAAACCAACATCTGCCTCCCGTCGCAGGGTTAATGTCCCCGACATGTCAGACAGGACCGCTGGACCGACATCCTCCACCTGCTCAGCGTCCCACCAGACTTGCTGTCCAATCAGCCTCGGGTCTCAGCGCCCGCTTCTAGATGCTTCCCTCCAGAGCCAGAGGTCGATAGAGAGAAGAAGGATGCATTCTGGACGACAGCAAATCCACTTGTTTGAACACTGAACAGGCAAATTGACAACCGACACCAATACCACAGGTTTGCAAAGCTCGATGGTATTACTGACACCTCTACAGATATTTGTTGTATGGAAGTAAAAACTGTTTAAACATAAACTGCTTTCTGTTAGGAATACGGGGAACTGGAATGGTTGCAAGCATGAGGTGGACGAATAATATTTTCTACGATAATGAATAGAGAGAAGGGTGAGGAAGAAAGAGAGTGATTACAGTGTGACAGTAATCATCGGAGAATGCATGTGGTAAGTGTCAGAAAAATTTCCATTTAATAACCGAATTATACAACCACAGACTGGTGGAAGAGGAAGCTGTCAGCCGACACAGCCTGGATCCTCCATGGAGAATTACACTCCCTCGGAACGAAAAATCAAATACAAAAATTGTGGAGGAGCAGCAGAAGGGACTCTACAGACGCAGCGCATCAAGCCACCGACATCAGTGATACACAGGACCGCAGGGGAGGCTGGGATACTCAGTAAAATGGTTGCCATCAACTTCTAGAAAAATAGAAATAGAGAGGAGGAGAGAGAGGAATGGTACAGTCTGTGAGGACTGAGTGGTGACACGCTTGAAGCTATAGAACAGTCTAGAAATGGTGATGAGTAAAGGTATCAGACATTTTGGATGGATTTTTAAAAATTCTAAAAAGTGGGTTAAAGATGCTGAAAGAATGTTTCCAAAGCAAAACCCAGAGAATAATAAAAACATCATTAGTTTTACAGGGTGAGCAGGTCCCACTTGGTCTTTGACATTAAATTTGAATTTAAAGGTTTATACAGACCATTCTGAAGACCCTAGCAGGGGCTTATTGCCTAAACATTGCCCACAGTCTAGTTGCCGTTGTGTATTTAGCACAGAGCTACGACCCCAGCAAAAGGTAGCTACCTCCTGTTGTATCCCCCATTTCCTGCTCCCCCATCAATCCAACACACACAGGCCACCGAGACGGTGTTGTCATAGCTACTATTTCTGTGTAGATGTATTTGTCTGTGATGCAAATAAGAAATACAAGGGAGGACAAATTTTGTGACCAAATGGCTGAGACGGATTTTGGTTGACTTGGCAGGAGAGTACTTCCACCTTGATGTGATTTTGCATTTGGGAAAGGAGAAGGAATCTTTGCTTCCCGGGGCTTGTTTTACATCCTATCCTCCGTTTTTCCTTCGATGTCTTGTCCATGGAGCTCTTAAAAGGAGGGAAAAGCTAATAGGTTAATGTCATTAGCCAATTATCTGAATTAGCGGTTGATGGAAGTAGGGCGGGGAGTCCGGACAGCAAGGAGTGGACCCTTCCGCGAGAAAAAGAATAAATAAATACTTGATTATTTTCTGTGAGACAAGCTGTCCTCATATAAACAGTCTCTCCAGTCTGACGACAAAAAAAGTTGGCGACTGGTTCTGTGAACTTCTCGTCCTCGCTGGCCTTGTCAGAGGTCAGAGATAAAGTGTTTTGTTGTCCTCTCAAGTTCAGCATGTGCTGAAACAACAAACAATCGGACCTTTGATGGCAAAGAAGCTGCGGCTTTCATTCACGAACCCGAAATGTGGTGTATATTCGTCTGTTAGCGACAGGACAGAAACCATGTCTGTGTTCTTGCAGGAAACCGTTAGCTATTCCCACTGCGTTTATTTGTTTTAAATTTTACTTCCACGATCTGACAATCACGATTTTTCCTAAAGAAGTCGGATGCACGAAGCCTTGCAAATTAAGTTCTAGACTTTTGTAACCGAGCAAAACACGACAGGACAGACTTAAACTATTTTATACATTCCAGGATTTGGAGGTGGAATTCCAGAAGCTGTTTATAGCTTCCTGCCTTGTCTCTTATAATAACTTAAACCTTTGATTTGTTTCTTGTACGACCTCATGGTCAGGTGGGCAAGAACGTCCTTCAATATCCGCTTTTTTGTTTTATTTTGAGACTGACATAGTCGAGGTGGCAGCCTGTTGTATAAGACCAAGACAGCAGCAGTTAGCAAGACTGATGGAGACATAAAACAAAGTGCACCGAGGTCTGTTACAAAGTACTTGATGAGAGTTAATGAGCTTACTTGAAACTCATTATCTCCACGGGTAAGTTGACATCATAACGATAACATATCAACGACCGTACTATTTTTTGTTCGTGCACAACTCTCATCTTCACATCACATGAACTCAGGACTTGGTGAAAAGGTCACAAGTCTAAGATTACAAAACCCAAGGTGGTAATGTTTGTTCCCTCTGTTCATGTTTGTTAATTTGCATCGTTAAGTACTTTTCTCTCTTTTCGTTAATTTTGCAACACGAAAAAGCGTTTTGTAGGTGATCAGGTTCATGACTTGAAGGCTACCAGCTGACATTTCCATCAAACCAAAGAGTATTTAGTGTCTGCATTCTGTTATTCCTGATAGTTCACTGGTGTTTGTGCTCGGCCTCATTACAAATCAGTCATGAGCTTAGCGGTGAATGTTCATGAACAAATTACTGAAACTATTTTAAAAAAAATAAATTAGTTTTTTTCCCCTGATTATTCCCTTCGCCATCACATAAATGGAAGAATTTATGCCGATGGCAATCTCTGGGCAGCGTCCCAATGTGTTTCCGGGAGACAAAGGACAAAGGGCCGACCTTCTGGACTGAGTGGTTCCATCATTATTCATTCTGCGTGACGACGACGAGTAGTTGGCTGAAGGTTAGAGTTGAGCATAAAGGCAAACGATGAACGAATAAACAACTTCCATTTCTCCATCATTTACTCATAAAGTCCAAGCTCTTCCGTAGACAGTTCACAGATGAAGAGAATGAATCGTCAGCCAAGCTCTGACATTGTCCCAACAGCTTTTTGTCAGAACTAATGTTCTGTGGATGTCAGGTGTTCTAACAGATCAGTATACTGAATGTTCTGTGTACACAAGAACTGTAGCCACTGGTGTAGTGTTGCTAGGTGTTCTGGTGTTGTGAACACTACTCAGTACTGTAGTGTCGTGTGCACAGAGTGCATGTAGTAGTGAGTCACAAACGTGGTTTGTTCTGTTGAGCTTTCCTCCGTTGCCACAGGTAACCCTTAACTAACCATGTTATCCACATGGCCACCAGACACCTGATATCTGTATGTGTGTGTGTTTATTCTAGAATGAAAGAACCGGAAGTCTGGGATTCAGATTTGTTGACGATAGCGCCTTCCCCTGGAATATCTTTCTTTCTTGCCCTACTTCCTGCCACCATCATAGATTCTGACCCAAGAGACACGTGATCAATCTGACAGTAACTAGCATGACACTTGAACAAGAAAAATTTTCGATCCTCTTTCGACAACTTCAATTTAGTAACCGGAAGCAATGGATGATTGGTCCAGACACTCACACTCCCCAACTCTTCATTTAATAAAAGTTTCTGGTTTCCCATACAGTGCTGGGTCAAATGACACCAAGGCTACAACAGCTGTAACATCCAGTGCAAATAAGCAAAATCTATTTTATTATAATATAATTTATTTATATAGGATTAAGCAATCTTATACAACCACATACGCGCGCACAGGGAAGAAGGTGACAGAGAAGCAGACAGACAAGCAGACAGACAAGCAGACAGAGAAGCACTCAAAAGCTAACTCAGAAAATTTGAAGCCAGACGGGATTGTCGAGGCTGGTAACTACATCCCGAATTAAGCGCCAGACAGCAGCTGGTGGAGCTGAGTGAGCCTGTGTAAGCAGGGCTGTAGACCCACTCAGCTCTCTGTCCGCCCGCCAGGACCACAAGCGTTGAGCTCACCAACGGCGGACCTGCGCAAAGCCGCTTAAGGACGAGGACATCGATTGCTGGTCGAGTTCGCAATGAATGGTAAGCTAGCGAGCGAGCTCAGGAAATTGGAAATATAATAGGGATAGTTTCTTTCTTTCTTTTTTAAAATCCCTGCGTGAAGTTTTCTGTGAGGCTTAGAGGCTGATTAAGACAGACAGACAGACAGACAGACAGACAGACAGACAGACAGACAGACAGACAGACAGACAGACAGACAGACAGACAGAAATTTGATGCTTGAATAACCGGGCTCACAAATTATGGAAATTGCAAGAGTCGTTAATAGTGAACTAATTACTATAAACGACAGAGAGCGACATGGACAGAGAGACAGAAGAGGGGAGACAAACAGAGACAGAAGAGGGGAGACAAACATGGTCGTAAAGCACATGTTATTCAAGATCCTTTCATCGTCCTGTCTGCCTCCACCCACTTTCACTCATCCTTACCCTCCTACATGTTGATGCCAATTCACTTTCTTCATTTTGTGTCACGTGCACGGCATACACCTGAACAGGTGCGTGACGGATCCTCCCGCAAACAGTTTTCTGACATCACCGCGATAAAGCCTTTCTCACCAGGCCTCCGGTAAAAAAAAAAAATAAAGAAATAAAACTGAGTATCATTAAACCTAATTCCTTTCCTTATTAGATTCTTTAAATTCTTCCTTATTATTCTCTCCCGTCAGTAGGTAAGTATTCAACTTACCTGTGCATTCAGTTTGTTTAGGCCGTTTGGATAATAGTTACAAGCTCTCTGTTTTCAGCTTTACGAGTGAAGCATCACGTGGTTTTATTTAATGACTAAACGATCATGGAGAGAGTGTTTGTCTCTTCCTCCTTCGTATTTTATCCTCTCTCCCTCTCCCTGCCTAGCCTACTCTCGTCCCATCTCTCCTTCCCGGATCCCACCATCTAAAGTTTAAACAATTTTTAAGAGTTGAGCTGGCATCTTCAGTGGCAAGAGCGTTACCAGGTAAATGTTTACAGATTTTCACGACTTCTTTAAGTTTGTTTTAGTTAGTGCCACAAATAATCTTTGAATGGATTCTCATTACAAACTGTGAGGAGCCGAAATTATTTCTTAAGCACGTAAAGTCTGACATGTTTCTACAAAATTCGGAAGACTATCTCTCACCCGACTCCACCCTAGAAACCCTGATATCTATCTTATCCTGGAAACCCTTTGCTGTTTATTTGTTCTTATTTATTTAATGCGCAATGAGATCAAGTAGTCTTGTTTTTTTTCCTAATAACATCAGTATGCATTGTAAAAGGTGAAAGTGGAGACGAAGTTTGTCCAGAAACACCTCATTAACATACGATTCCATTGGCTGTTGCCTCGACAACATGGACATCTCCATGTACAATCCTGACATCTGTGTTGTTGGCCTTGACCTGTGAAGGTGATATGAGAATGAAAATATGGTGTTCACCCAGATTCTGGAAAACAGTTTCTCACTGAGCTGTATTTAGGATGAAAAAAGAATTTTGTACCGCAGTAGACCTTTAACTCAGCCCACTTTGCGCCCTCGCGGCTGTCAGCGATAATCAGCAGCTGGAAACCTGAGGCCATTTCTCACCTTCTCTGGAACTGCTTGTTATAAATGGCAGCCTTGTCCTCTCGTCCTACTACTGTCTCTGTAGTTTGTACCAGACAGCGACAGTTTGTACAATTCAATTTTCATTCACAACTCATTTGTATTCTCGCACATTAACACACAGATAATTATACGCGAGGACATATCAGAAAAGGCTGAAAGGTTGCACACACACTTGCACACCTGTATAATACCTTTGAGAGAGAGAGAGACAGAAGGCGTGTGTATGATGTGATGTGACCTTTGACCTGTCATGCTTTATCTCATGCTGCTAATATCACGAAATCTCTATTTGCTCTCAAAACTAGCTTGTAGCCACTACTCTCTATTGTCCTCTGCCCCCACACACTTCCATCACATCTTTTATCACCGTGAGTCTCTCCCGCCTTCTCCTCAATATCCTGCTGTTGCTCACACGTGCTCTAACAAAACACTCGAGAAAATGTCAGAGTCCAGATGTTTAGCTTCACCCTTGATATTTTGTTTTGAATGAGCATGAATGTTTGCAGTTTCTAGGCGGGAAAGGGGAAAAACATTTCCCAGTGTTTTTCAATTAAGCTTTCAGACAAAGTAGTAAAAACCGCTAAGAACAGGGGAAGACAACTGTTCTGATTGTAACTGACTTACAACTCACATACCTCCTACATCAGAAGATGGAGGCTCAGTAAAATGGTTAATAACAGTTTTATATTTAAAGACTGATTTAACTAGCAAAGTATCGTCGACCAAGTCTGGCAAAATCGTTAGGGAAGCTCACAGAAAATCAATGTTTAAACTTTGTGGACATTGGAACTTTGGCTAACATGGTGAGAACGGTCCAGAATATTCTGTCAATACGTTTGACAAGACAATGGAACTTTAGAGCAAGGGAGGTATGAAGACTCTCTACTCGTAAACATTTTAAACATTGAAATTTCACTGTACTCACATGTAAACATAAACACTCACTCTACTCACATGTAAACAAGAAACCTCACTCTACTCACATTTAAAGGTGAACTCGCTGTACTCGCTCTGGTCCACGGCCAGCACCACATTGAAGGGGGCGCCCTGAGCGCTGGTAGACATCCTGAACGTCAGCGACCGAATGGTGTCGGGCAGGTCGATGATGTTGTCGGTGCCGTCGCCTGCCGTCACTTTGTTGACCTTCTGTCTTCTCTTTTTCAACCCTCGCTCAGGAGTTTAGTCGTCCGCTTGAGGAGCGGGGTGTGTGCGGCACACACGCACGAGCCTGGGTGCACGTCAATGCACGCGCACGGCTGCAGGCTGGCGAGATAAGCCCCGCGCGCATGCGCCAGCCTCTCCAAACTTTTCTCTTCTCCCCACCCCCTGGTCCCCTGCCATCCACCCCGCCGCGAGCTGTGGTCGACCCCCGCCTTGATCATGGCCACCCTTACATCTCCTCCTCTCCACCCACCACTGCGTGCATCCAACATCCAGTCTCACCCTCACGTGCAGTTCAAGGTCGTGGCTGCTGACGTCATCAAGATGCTGCTGCTGCTCGACACCAGGAAGTCTCACGACTAGTCTCCCCTTTTCCATCTCTCCTGTCAAACACTAAACAACCCAAGATGATGTTTGGCACATCAGATCGCTCAGAAGCTGGTAGGACTGGGTACAGGGAGGGGGATAAGGGACTGCGTGGTGACCTCCTCTCCACCAGCGACGATAGCAGCGGCCGGTAGTTGTTGCTGTAGTCGTCTCTTCAAGCTGATCGATGGTCTTTAAGAATCCGGATTCTGTCTCGCTCCAGCACGTGTACAAGGTACAAGGTACCCAGCTGCAGGGAGGTGGGTGAGCAGGTGGTGGGGTAGCACTAAGCTCAGGAAAGCCCTTGGCATGGTGTAGGAAGTGGTTGGGAGGATGTTCTGAGATAGTTGTCATCAAAACAAACCCGAAGAAAGCTACCACAATCAATCTGGATTGTAACAAGATGGACTAAAAATACAAGAGGATTTCTCCAAACAACAATACTCAACTGCTATTGAGACACAAGAGGCTGTCCACTTCATACAATGTTCACACCACAGCGAAGACAATGTCCATCCAAACTGTTCTCTACGATATATTCGTCAATATAGAGTCTATTCTATGATACAATATTGCACACACAAGATAATGTGCAACCCACGTATGTTGTCGGTGTAGTGTTGTATTCACACAATATTTAGCACAGACAAGATGTACACACGACTGTCCGTTGTTGTACCACCAGCGACCCCGATGACCTAACTGCTGAGCTGAGTGAAAGTTTTACGAATCCTGATAACATTTCATTGCAGTCACTTAAACCCTCGCCTGCTGATCACAGATTTCTATCGTCTGTGTACATCTGTGGCCGGGGCAAGCGTTTAACTTATTGTCCTGAATACAATGGTTCCTCCAGTCGATGTTTTGGTTTTGTAGACAATCATGGCGTCACGTGTCGCGGTCCTTTGTCCTGGGCGGTGAGGACAGGAGGAGTGAAAGGCCGAACATGAGTTTTGCCTCTAGCATATTGGACTAACCTAAACAATTACAACTATCCAAGCTTATCTTTCCACAAAACAAGGGTGACTGGGATAGCTTTCATTTAAACATTTGTTGGATCCTGACTTCTATGTCCTTGACCTCGCGCTGTGCATGACCCTTGTGAACCTGTATTGAGAACGGAAATGTGGTATTTACCCACACATGTGGAAACAGTATTGTGAAAGGAAAATTTCCCAATCACTTTGGAAAATTATTCCCTTATTTCTTTAATGTACCCTGTTGGTCTCACTGGAAACTAGTTCTCAGCCAGTCAGCTGTCTCGACCTTCAGGCAACAGCCGGTCGGCTCCCACAGGACGTGGATGAAATATTTTACAATCTTGACCTTAGTTCCTGACCTATGTTTGAAGAGGAGTTCTAATTTAAGAATGAAGCTGGAATCGCAGATCTTTGTAAACCAGATTTCCACTGGGAAGGACTGTTGTGTAAACATGGCCTAAATGTCCGGCCCATGCAGACTCAAATGCGGACCCAAAATGCGACACGAGTGCGGACAACCGAGTGCTAATTAAGACTACTAATTGCATAAGAAGCAATCAGCTGTACAAGGTTTCTAGTGTCAACAATAGGCCAGCCATCGACTTGTAAACCTTGCCTGTAAGACCCTGTACCCTCGCTTGCAAGTGACATGAATTAGGGTCAAGAGGTCACGAGCGTTAATGTCGCGGTTACCTCGCTGATTGACTTTGTAATGTCTGTTGATGTTATTTTACATTTTCATTGCACATCTGGACATGACACCACAGTCGAGACTAGCAGCAGAACATTCTACATGGACTCTCTTCATTACATCATAGAAATGAAGAGATTAGGTGCGTGTTGTAACTTCGCAATTGATTGATTGATTGATCGATCTGTGCTGAGATTGACTGTGTTGTTGTGTGGTGTACTGTGTGACCTCTGTGGGTCCCAAGCAGCAAGGAAGTGTAAACAAACAGTTACAGTCGCCCTGTAACACGGAAATGGATATCAGTAAACAACAAAGAGTTAGTCACCTGGGCGAACCCAGTCAAGTCGCCATCTTTCCTACTAAAGACAACTCATGTTCTTGCAGTTCATTGCGCCATCTGCTCGGGTGTGTTTGAGGACCTCAGTGAGACCCTCGGCCATCTGTATCCGTGGCGACTGCGACAGATGGAAACTTTATTGCCGTTACTGGCTGGAGCCTCTTGGCTTGTTAAGGAAAGTGCTTAGCGGTTGGTTTGAAGATAATATTTTATTCTTATCTTGTGGGTCGCCATCGTGGAATTCTCAAGCGTTCGTGCTCTCAGACACGCACACAGACCTACACACATACTTACAGCCGATGCACATATATACACAAATGTGCTCGACATGTACATACGCGCGTGCAACCACATACGGGCAACCACATACACGAACGCATGTACGCATTTACACACAGGTTGATACATATACACACTCACACACATAAACCCATACACACACACAAACAAAGCACACGTACACACACCCACACTGACACAGATAACGCAAGGTAGATGCCACGAATATTTTTATCTCCTTTACTTTCGCTTTTATTTGAAACAGATGTTTGATCACCAGCCTTGAACCTTTTACATTTCTAAGCTGTAAAAGGGGCTGAGACGTGTTCACGGACCCTATTTACAAGAAGCTATGTTGGATTCTGTCATTGCATTATTATATTCACCACGAGAGGTGTGATCAGTGCGCAATCTGTGCGGGCGCCAGGCTACGGGAGCGGCGACCAGTTGCTAAGTGCGTGCCACCAACACACTGCGGCGAAGACTGTCAAGCTTAAGCTAATGATTAGTTAATGATCAGTGGGTGTGACTGCACCACGAGATAAACAAGGCTGAGAGTGTGAAGGGGTCTGTGAGGCTGGGGTCGACTGGCGCCATGTCGCCCCACCTGCACCGCGGCACCGAGCAGCACGTGCACAAACCCGTCGTCTGCTTGTGAAAACACTGCCACAGTCTTTTTTTTTAATTTTAGGAACGATGGAAAATCCATTAGCTGTGTCCGCTGTCCAGAAAAGCTAGGGCAGTGTTAAATTTTATATATTAAAAAAGTATTTCTTAAAGAAATCTGTACTCGATGCTCCATGTTCCGCGCATGCGTAGTTATTCGCTTTTTTTCTGTCTTTATTTACTGCCGCAAAAACTCAAAGTTCTTAAAAAGAAATAAAAAAAGTACTTCAAACCTTTGAGCAACAAAGTGTAAATACAACCGCAATTACACAGAAACATCAACACACGTGTGTTTAACACGCTGTTGATACTCTTACACCGGAAATGGTGAGTCACCACGTGACTGTAGCACCGGAGCGAGTCGTATGCATCACAACTGAAATATTTGTCAGAAAGAAAAGCTTCATTCATGGCGCAGGCGCTCGGCAATTCGAAAAGCCTGAGACGACAAAGTGAGGTGGCGAGAAAGTTCGTGTACAGACACCCCGACAGCCTGACAGGAGGAAGAGAAAATATATAACAGCATTTTCAACACCTACCAACGGCAGACAACTCTCCTGTCGTTATTTTGTCGCGACTCGGGACTTCCGGCGGGAGAGCAGCAGGGGAAAGTAACCCACACCGACCTCCTGTAATCGGTAAAGATAATCGCACAGACTACACAAATGGCAGCAGTAAATTATGATCAGGAGAATCGCGCGCCACATCGACAGGTAAGTGAACAGTCAGACTCACATCAGCTGCTGTGGCTGGTGTGGCTCAGACCTGGTGTGCATACACCCGGGTGCAGCTTTTTGTAGTGCTCAACATTCCGGATCACTTACTCCCGGCACTCCAAAGATTGTATTTCAGGCGAGCCATGGCTTGTTGCATGTGATTGCCTTCCTGCACACAGCTGTGACTGTAATACACAGGCTGGGCAGACTCCTGCCTGACTCGCGAGTATTAAATCGAAAACGAAAGTAGGGAGTTTGGAGGAGATTGCTGTTGGAGAAGTTGTTGTATGTAGTTTTAAGATGTTTCAGTCGTCAGCATCTGTTAGCACGCACCACTTGAATATTTTTTGGTGGTCTAATGAGGGCAAGGGAGGAGATTTATACTCTTCGTATTTGAAACACTTCCTAGTAAGGACTCACGTTTCGCTGAAAACAGAGACCGATGACTGTTGTCCAACTTCTTTCTTTCTCCGTCTCAGTTGTCTACCCCTCCCCCTCTGTGTGTGTGTGAGAGTGTGTTGTTACAGAAAGTGTGTGTGTGTCACTGTGTGTGTGTATCTCCGACTGCCGAGGGCTGGCGAGGGCTCACCCGTGTAGTCGCTCACTCAACATCTCCGTCATGCATGATACGCATCTGACGTACCAGGCTTTGTGCGCCTTGCCGCGCGCGAGACAGCGACGTCAGTGAGTAGTCCGCAGGCTGGCTCACAGACTTGCTGATAAACATCCTGCTCAGGACAAATCTGCAGAATTAATTAACTCAGGTGGTTACATGTGTGCACAGCGCTTGCACTGACGTCAGCGCACGTGGAAACCACTTCCTCTGGCTCTGGTGTGCGTGCGCGTGTTTTCTGATAAATAAAGGACGACAGGCAGTCAGATATTAAGTCAGGTGTGATTGCTGCTTTTTTATTTCCTGTATGATGGTTAAAAAGTAATGTTGTTTCCACGTAGCAGGCGCCAAGTGTGGAAGGTGTGTGTCACGTGACTGAGATGATTGTCTTGCAGGCCCGGCAGCTACAAGAGTTGTTCCACGGCCGCTTTTCCTTTGAGGAGGCCGGGAACTGATCGCAGCCAAGGGAGACTTGCAAGAAGCTGCAAACTTTGTGCTCAATGGTAATCTTAACAACAACTGTAATAGATGTGAATGAATGTAGCAATGTTTTATGTGTGTATTTTATGTATGTAACGGCTTCCCAAACAGTTTTTAAAATCTGGAAAGGTTAATAATATAAAAGATTGGAAAACATGTCAGTGTGAAAGTTTGTTTACAATGGACAGATAAGTGTGGAAATTTGAGAAGACTATTTTTTAAACATTCTTCCTAACTTGGATAAACTCAAAATCTATCATAAGGACATGTTGTGTATATGTTATGTTCACATTATGCATGCATGATGTATTTATTATTGCTACACCATTCATATATTATATACACAATCTATGATACTGTAGTATGCCAAAGTCATGTATATATTGTATACATATTGTACATACATTATTATATATTGTGTCATCATCATTGTGTATTGTGTATACATTATACATGTGTCGGATATTATATACACAGTATGCATGAAGTAAATATTTACCTATTTTCATTATGAATGAATTATGTAAGTGATAATGCATGTACAGTATGCGCTTATGTGTATCATATATTTCTGATTATTTATAAATATGTATCAGATATGTGCTTATGTAGCTGTATGTTAATGTTGGTGACCATAATAGTCTGTAATGTTTGCGCAGTTCTGTGTGTGAGTACCCGCTATTTCATGCTACTAGTATGACGGGTAGGTTCATGTCTGTCTACAGGGGATGCTGCTGAAGTCACGGCTTACATCTGGGTCGGAGAGAGGTGAGTTTCCTCGAACATAGAATAAATATAAGGGAAGGTCAATGAATGTTTTTGAAAAAAAAAAAAAGGTTAAGATTTTTCCTAGCTTAACCTGAAGGTTTACTTCATTAACATTTTTCCGATGTCAAAGTTCAAGAGACAAAAGTCAAAACAAAATGGTTAGCGAGAAATTCCTCAAAATTTGATCTCCGCTTGTAAGAGAAAATAAAATAAAAGAATAAAGGTGTACTAGGCGCAGTCACAGGTTAGACAAATAGTGTTTAACATTTCTTTAGCAAGGTACTTAATGCAAGTTTCTAAGCAAGCAAGTGTTGTGTGTACAGTGAAGAGGATGTTTCAGGACCTGAGGGAGCTGAGGCAGATCAACGCTGCCCGAGTTCGAGAAGAACTGACCAATGGGATGCCAGCTTCCACTCGACTCTTCGCCTGCACAGACTGCAACCGTTATTGGTGGCGGAAAGTTCCAGAAAGGAAAGAGGTGCGAATAGTTTAATGTATCACAGTGTCAGACAAAATATCACAAACCTCCTCAAAATTACACTCGTTCATTCTTAGCAATTGTTTCTGTGACCTATCACCGTTAGGTTTACGATTGTTATTGTAAACAATGCTGTGATGTTGCCTTCACGTGTGTATGTATTCACAACTCCATGTTAGAGAATCTTCGAAAACAACATTTATTTCTCGGTTGGATTGATTCATGATAATTAGTAAATGCTAAAAATCTTTGCTTAAGGATTACATATGAAAACCGTGTAGTGTCCATGGTGCTTATTGGTATCCATGGAGACCTCATCTCAGGTAGCATGCTGTACTTTGTCTACGCTCTAAACTACCCTCAGGGTCCAGATACAATAATAAACCCAAGGTTAGCTTTGCCACCGCTCTATAACTACAGTTCCGTGGGTAAAACATCTGTAAGGGAGGAGTCTGGACACTCATTAAAAATTTAGGATACCCTGTCGCTTGTCCTCGAGTTCCCAATGTTACCTACAGGACAAGCAACCCTCGGTAACTACCACCCAGATGTTGCAGATATAGTGGCATGCCTACACAAAACTCAGGTGATAGATGAGGTGATAGAAGAATCATTAAGTTTGTAAGTCACCTGTCCATGTGTCTCATAGTGTTCTGTGAATCACACTGCCTACCTTGTACTGCAGGTGTCCAGGTGTAACAAGTGTCGCAGCAAGTACGACCCTGTACCCCGGAACACGAGTGGGGGCTGGCGGACTTTGAGTGCGACTGCGGCAACTCCTTCAGGTGAGTCTCTGGCATTTTCTCTCTTGTAGCACACATGTACGATCGTGTGCTGATATTTTGTTTACTTACCTGTGAAGGCATTCTACAATCGACACTAATCGCGGCAAGAGGACTTCAAAATAATTATGTTGACACTTGACATCCGAGGTTCATCAAACGTGACGCGTTCTTGTTTACACTTTGTAAAACAATTTGTTGACGACTGCTGTGCTCTTCATATATCAAACAGTATTATAATCACAATAATGCTTTTTATTATGACTACTACTTAATTTTCTTCTCATAATTATCATCATCATTATTGCTCAGAGCAACGGGGCTCATGAATGAAACAACCCGGATTTGTCTGAGATGTAACGCCTACGTGTACCCGGCACGGATTATTCCTCCATCTGAAAATCTGGAGAGAAGACCGCGGAGAGGTGAGAATGTCAAGGGACATAAGCTACGACACCAGACATTTAGTTTTACAAATTTTTTTTTTTTTTTTTTTTTTGAGATGTCTGGTATTTTTGTAGATTTAAACGATACATAAACGTGTAATTTTTGAAAAAGCTATTTATAAACGCTGTCTGTGTTTCTGAATCGGACCAATCTGAGTCCTGATACCTGTTTACGTGTCCGATGTATCTGAGCTTTGATAAATTTCATATTGTATTTCAATGATTAATAACTTGACAGTTATTTCATCTTTTTTATCAAACATGTTTTAGCACCGATGAGGCAGTTCCTGCAGTTGCATGAAGATCAAAGAATTTTAAGGGAGGTGTACTACCCGAGTCCGCGACACCTCAGCACAGGTTCCACGGTGCCCACGTGTCTCACCCAGGGTGACTTACAGGAGAGGTACAACTTTCCCATCGTCCTCCCTGTGATAAGGGAAGAACAAGGTGGCAGTGATGACGACGACAACGATAGCAACTGATGGAGTCTTCGCGAACCTCAGGTCTTGCAGTTCCTCGCGATACCTCCTCGTTGCCTAGCAACCTCAGGTTGTTCGTCTGTTGCCTCCCGACCATCTGTTATCAACCTCTTGTTAAGGAGTATCGCTGTTTCAGAGTTGAAGCTTTGTGGTTTTTTTTTAAAAAAAAATTATAACCGCCTCTGAATAAATTCATGCAAAGGGGAGACAAAAGAATGGTGTTATGCCTTGCAAAAATGGAACAGATGAACGAACGCGATGAAAAACTCCCGCAAAATTCCAATTTTAAACTACATTAGTTGATTAAAATATCGGACAAACAAACTAAAACAAAAAGTCACAAAAGTTGAAATAAAAACACAAAACAAAACAAAGAAAAAAAAATCCAGAACATCAAACACCTTCAATAAACCACCACAGACTTCGGTGAGGTGAAAGTTTTATTTTTTTCATCGCTCGCTGTTGTCTAGCACAAAGGTGTGAAGACCTGACTGTTTCCCAGGAGGTACAACCAGCAACTTTATTTGTTTTCTCTAACCAGACTGATTTCCTAGACTGGATGTGATTAAAGGAACCGAGATAATTAATGCTCCACTCGGTCAATTTAGCAAAGGGAGTACGGGTAAAGGGAGATTAATTTATTTTTCTGACTTCCAGACTAATTCTCTTCTCTCACCCGTTACAAGGGACGTCAGCAGTTGTGTTAAGTTGCAGGATTTCTAACAAGATTTAGGATTAAAAATACATTTTCACATTACCTGAAAGGGGCTTTGGGAACAAACAACGCAGGAAAAGAATAAACACATGTCAAGTACTCGTAACATACCTCCTCCTCCTCCTCCTCCTCATATCTGTCTGCATGTTTATACCTCTCTCCCAAGTCTCTCTCCCTTACATAGAAACTAAAACTGATCGCACTTTTTAATCAGGATGTTGCTAACTTTATTTACTAATTTGCTAATGTGTCCCTCATTTCCCATTCCCTGACAGTCTTGTAGCACCCCGGGTATTTCGTTAGTCAGTCAATTAATATTCTCCATCATCAGTGATGATAAAGGACAAAACAATGAAATAGGTTGGGGTGTGGGGTGGGGGTCAAATCCTACCAAAGGAAGATAACTCAGTCTTGCTGTCTTCCTGTTCCGGCTGAGTGT
Organism: Pomacea canaliculata; assembly: GCF_003073045.1. Taxonomy (NCBI): domain Eukaryota; kingdom Metazoa; phylum Mollusca; class Gastropoda; order Architaenioglossa; family Ampullariidae; genus Pomacea; species Pomacea canaliculata. The sequence goes on from NC_037598.1 coordinate 24,707,795, forward strand.
TATCATCAGTGATAATTGCACAGACTTCAAAATGGCGGCGGATGAGGGACAAGCAGAATACGACCGACAGGTAGGTGAATCCTCTTCACTCGCGATGCAACCAGCATCCACCCTGTTGTGTAGAGGATGTGAATGAGGGTGTCGGGTGGGTGTCGTGCTACATGTATCCATATTATTAACAGTTACACTCGACACTGGAATGTTGTTGCTGACATCTGTAAAGTCTTGCTACTTGGGTCACCTGACCGCCGTTGAAACTGTTAGTAAAGTCAGGAATGTGACTATTTCAGTCGCTAACACCTATTAGTTTAGTTGATTAGTTTATTTTTCTTCTAATCCGTCAAGATGTGTACTTTCGTTTTTAAAACATTTCACTAGACGAGTTTGTGTGTCGCTTAAAACAAAGACAACTTTATATTTTTATCATTTATCCTTATTCCCCATCCTCTCTAGCCCCTGCCCTCTCCCCAGTGTCGTACTTGTGTGTAAGAGACAGAGGGAATGAATGAAAGTATCCTCAGCACTCATCAAAGGGTGTGTCACGTGACTGATCTTGCAGGTGCGGAAGCTGCGAGAGTTGTTCCATGGCCGCTTTTCGTTTGAGGAAGCGCGGGAGTTGATGATAGCCAATGGAGGATACCGAGAAGCTGCACAATTTGTACTTTCTGGTAATCTTAATTAACATTGCCTTTGGTATATATTTATATATCTGTCTGTGTAAGCGCCCTCGAGAACGAGAGAGTATAGATGTGTGTGAGTGTAACAAAGATTTATCAGATGAAAGAATTATCTTTTGACGATGGTCCACAGTTTCAACAACTGCTTGTTATCTGCTTTAACAGTTAAATCAGGAAAAGATAATAACTGTATGTTTAGCCAGAACACAGATCATTATTTTAATGAGATTATTTTAATGAGTCATCGTCACACCTGAGTGTGTGTGTGTATGTGTTTATCTGTGTGTTTGTATGTGTTTACATGTGTTTATGTGCGTCTGTTAGCGTGTTCTTTCAAGGTTGGGTTTACTCATGTTCGTATTGTATCAACTGTTGACAGCTTTTGTGAAGTCATGTGCTCACGCCCTTGCTTATATTGTCTTTATGTTACTCTTCTTTCATTTGTGACTTGGGTGATGTTTTCTCATCTGTTCAGGGGATCCAGATGAAGTGACAACTTTTATTTTTGGTCTGAGTGAGGTAAGTGTAACTAGTGGGTAAGACAAAGTAATGTTCATACTATTGAGATAATTTGTAGCCTCAGACACGACACCCAATGATCACTGAAGACTGTAGACTCGGTGTCCAATTTTAAACATGAGTCAAATCATGTTATCAATTAAACATGTCTCATTCATGTCCGAGGCGCAGTGCCAAGTGTGACTCAATGTTTTTAACAACACTAAATGCCGTAGGAGCTGTTTGAAATATACAAAATTAAAAAGGAAATATTGAATGTCAGACAAGTGAAGTCCATGTTGCAGGACCTGAGGGAGCTGCGGGAAACCAGTGCTGCGCGCGTGTATCATGAGCTGACCTCTGGCATCACCACCTCCACTCGTCTCTTTGCATGTAAAGACTGCGACAGGTACTGGTGGCGGAAGGTCCCACAGCGGAAAGAGGTACAAAACATATCTCATCTCACCGATAATGCAAGAACCACTAACAAGGAATCCCTCTGCATATCTTCCTTTGGTTTCATCCTTTTTTACGAAGTCTCTGCTCATTGTCATCGTTCATTCCATATCTTGACGAGTCCAAGATAATCTGTCAATACTATCGAACACTTTTTTTCGTCACCTACATCTCCATATTCAGTACTATCTCATCATCTATATATTGACCAGCATCCAAAGTCTGTTTCCTTAATCAACTTAATGTGGGACCGTGAACTGTAAGTGACTCACCGTGTCTACCCGGCATGTACAAATCAGAGTTTGACTTTTTTCCTACCACTTGTTATCATCCCTGATAAATTACCTAGACTGGTGGGCAAATTTCCAGTCGAACCTTACACCGACCATATTTTGCTAGAATGTCCTGCCACCACACCTGTCCCTCAGGTAACAGGTCACAGTTTCCTGCTCTCAACATTCGTCTTACATGTCTTCAGTTACAATAAACTTTGTCTTTGTTTACATGAAGTGACACTAATAATAACAAGTATTTTCTTGCTTGAGGGGGTAACTACACACCGACTCAGTTGCTGACAGTTCATTGCAGGTGTGTCAAAGTGTTATCAGATGTCATTTGACACAGGACTGACATTTCACTGCAGACATTTCAAAGTATCATGGGGAGGTAGGTGACATTTTACACAGAAATGAAATGTCATTGCAAGTGTCAAAGTGTCATGGAGTGTCAGGTTTAAAGTAATTCTCACTTCGCTTCACAGAAGAGGGGGGGGTGGAAGTGTCAGGAGTAGATGTTAGGTTTGACACAGTCCTGACATTTGACTGCAGGGTGTCAGATATGTCAGATTTGACACAATAGTGACATTTGACTGCCTGACATTTGACTGCAGGGTGTCAAGGGTAGATGTCAGATTTGACACAATAATCACATTTCACTGCAGGTTTCAATGTGTCAGAGTGCGAAGTCAGGTACGACCCGGTACCCCGCGATAAGGAATGGGGTTTGGCTCTGTTCGAGTGTGACTGCGGCAACTCCTTTAAGTGAGTTCACATCGTGCATGGTTGCATGTTCTTGTTGTACATACAGCTGTGGTTTAATTTATTTTCTATTTATTTGCTGTTAAAAGGTGACTTAGACCTTTACATCCGGTCATGTGAATAACTTTACCTGTCGGCTTTACGTTTTGGCTACAGTATAATTGAGACTGGTGTTTGGGATACATTATAATTACGATTGGAATTCGGATACATTATAACTAAGACTGGTCTTCAGGACACGTTATAACTGAGACTAAACTTTGTAATACATTATAAATGAAACTAGTCTTCTTATTCTAGTCTGGGAAACATTATTGCAACTGTCTTCTGTTGATAGTTTAAACCAAGCTCATACCATACACATGTTTACTTCAATAGAACTGTCCTGAGATGTTTTTCTATAACACTATTGTATTACTTGCCTTAAAATGCTGGCAAAATATCATGATGATGATGATGATGATGATTTTATTCTCAGAGCGCAAGGGATCATGAATGAAACAACTCGGCAGTGTTATGAGTGCTTCGCCAATCTGTACCCCACAGAGATTATACCTCCATCCGATGATCTTCAGCTAAACCCGAGAAGAGGTAAAACAAGAAGAAAACAAAAGTCTGTTTACTTTTAAAGGACTGTTTGTGTTACTGCAAGCTCTGCTCTTCCCTCTCCAAAACATACTGTTCACATTGACTTTGGTTGACGCCCTCTGACCCCGACAGGAAGCTCGTGTCTCGTGTTGCAAACACATCTAGTCAGTCGTTAAAGATGCTACTATCCTGTTTTCCCCTTTCTTCAAGCTCTACTACGATGTAAAAATGTACAAGTCTGACCTGAACATCATGCCAGATTGTATTCACAAAATGAGAGGAAACAACCTCTCCCTCCCAGAACATCGTGACCATGCCAAGAAGAGGTCAGACACCTGAGGTCACGTTTGTTTACGAATAAAGCCAGTTAGTCCCACTTGTTCCATTGCTGTATCCTTGACAACGTGACACAATAGATTCTTGGCCTTAAGAATTGGGTTTTTTTTATGTGGATGGTGTTGTTTGTGCATTAAATTGAATTTTATGTTTGTTTCTTCCTTTCTTCAGCTCCAATGCGCCAGAGAATTGTTCAGAGAATTTCCAGAAGGGTGTACTACCCAAGTCAAGTACACGAGAGCACCGGCTCCACGGTGACAACCTGTCTTACCCAGGGTACCCTGCGGGAGACTTACAACTTTCCCATCGTCCTCCGTGTGATAGAGGAAGAACACAGCGATGATAACAGCGACAATAACTGACGAATCCTTCCCAAATCGTAGGTTATATAGCTGCTGGCCATACCACTTCATCTCCTGGCAACCTCATGCAAGGAAGCCATCTTTGTTAACAGTTTTAATTTCGTTACTTGTCATTATCGTTGAATAAACAATTATGCCGGATAAAAATAGAGAATGGTGTAACATATTGTAAAAATAATAAAGAGATGGTCGACTATTAAAAATAGAAAACAAATACACTACAACAGCAGAAAAGTAGAAAGTAACAAAACTAGCAAACAAATAAATAAACCTCACTAAATCATCAAGAAGAAGAAAGTCTGTTAATCGATTGATATTATTGGTGACAGAGCGAATAGCAACGACATCTCATTTAGAAATATGTCAAGACTGGTTAGTTTATCTTTTTCAGTGACAATATCAAAGACCAACTTTATTAATCCCAGCGATAAATTATACTGGAGAAGTTTGCTTTGGTATAAACACAAACAAAACAATAAGTACAACAAGTGCTGCTTACAAGATGATGGGGACAAGGTTGTGTATCATAGCAAACTTTCATTTTTCATGTTGTACAACCAGAAGGTTCATTTGTTGTCTTTACCCAGACCTGTCTGATAGGGTGGGGGTAGTTGGGGGATTGAGTAAACTGCCCTTCGGTGACTCAGTGAGTTTATATGTCTGCAATAGGTCAGGGGTGAAAATGTGTTTCTGTGTCTTCCACATTAACTCAGGTTTTCACCGGTGACAACAATGTTCACAAGTTTGTTGTAAGCTGAACGATGTTTCAACGATATTTGATTCAAAGTAACTTGAGATTATCATAAGAATTACACACCAAAAGAATAACCCAATATTAAGTAATATAATTATCCCCCTTGCTCATATCTCGTTTATAATTTTCTTCAACACAATCAACATTTATTATCATGTCAGTTTCATGTCTTCTATTGTTACATTAAAGTCTCATTCTCTTATTTCTCCTTCTCTCTCTCTCTCTTCATGTCTTTTTTTAATTTTAAAATTTTTTCCAGGTTTTAATACTTACAATCATTAGTTATTATCATCTTTTCATTAGTATCTTCTATTTAGTCTTACTCTCACTTTCTTTCTTTCCTCTGGCCCCGACTCTCTTAATCCCGCACTCATTTCTGACTGTAGTTGTCATCAGTTCACTTCTGTCCATTCTGTTGGAAATAAACTGTAGCTGGTAATACTATTGAGAGTGATGTCCCTTTGAGGAGATAACTCTATGTATTTGTGATTTTACGTTGACCTGTTGTGAATATCGTGCTTTTTATTGAATAAAGACTTTTTCATCATTGTGGTGAATTATTTACTAGTGAAAGTGAAAGTGAATGAGAGGCGACTGTGTGTTAATATTTGTCTTGTGTTCAGACATTATATATAATTTGTGTTTGGACTGTTCGTGTTTTGTGGTAAGAGTGACTGTGTGTCTGTGACACCACCACAGTCTCTAACAACCAAAATCAGCGGCAAACAACTCTCTTATTCTTATCCACCTTGTCACTACCCGACTTTTTTCCTTTACGGACGTGCTTTGACGACAGCTGGTCGTCAATGATAATCGCTCAGACCAAGATGGCAGCTGCACCCGATGACGACCAAGGGGACGCCAGTCGACAGGTAGGTTGTCTGGGGAATTCTGTTCACCTGTGTGATATGGTGTTGTGTGGGGGATGTGGGCCTGTAGACTTGCTGTCCTCTTATGTATACTGTAGCAGTTACACCCGACACTCCATTGTTCTTGTTTGTACACCTCAGTGCTTGCATTGACTTGCATCGTCTGACTTGCAGGCCAGGCTTTTGGGAGACTCGCGGCTAAACATTGTTCAGTTTGAGCTGGTAAACATAAGAAGTGAATGTGAAGAAGTGTTCGGACAGGTGGTTAAAATAGTTTGAAATTTATTTAGTCGACATCTGGATAGTATAGTTCTTCATATTTGACGAGAGATCTACTTTCGTTTTACAAGCTTTTCGTGAGAAGAATTGTGTATTGCTTAAAGCAAAGACCAGGCCATGATTTCTGTTATCACCTTTTAATCCCCCCCTCCAAACAGTCTTTCTATTGCTTGGTGTGTGTGATGTGTGCGTACGTGCATGCAAGGGAATGAGGAAGTGAGAGGATGTGTGTGAGAGAGAGAAAGAGAGTAAGAGAGATCGCATATGCTTTAACTCAAAGTTTACAGAGCAACAGAACTGGCAGGTTAAAGCTGTAGATTATTTGCGGGTAAAGTACTAGTTAGAAATTCAGGAGAAATGTGTATTAGAGGGAGATCACAACATGGTTGTAATTTAATTTTCTATGCTTTCACGTTCGTCTGTCTGGTTTTGGATAAAAATGCTAAACAAGTAGTAAAATTATTGCGGGCTACATAAGCAAACAAGTAGCCCGTGAACAGATGTTGGTCTTTTGTGAAATGAAAGAACAGGTGGTGTATGTTTGTGTGGCACACCTGTCCATTACAGCCATTCAGAATAAAGGAATAAAAGTTATATGAGAACTGAGCACGCCATGTGTTAAATATGTGTGACAAGTGACTTACTGCCCTTGCAGGACCGGAAGCTGCAAGAGTTGTTCCGCGGCCGATTTTCGCTTCAAGAAGCGAGGGAGCTGATAGTGGCCAAGGGTGGATTAGAGAAAGCTGCTCTCTTTGTACTCAACGGTAAACATAAGATACTTTAGTGTTTATGTGTATATGTGTGTATGCGCATGCGCTCCAATGCGTGTGTGCGCGCGCGCGTGATATTGCGTCCTCTACCTGCAGGTATCTCTGTATACACGGTGTGTGGTAGTGTCACGTGGGTTTTAAACATTGACAGGTTTAAATTTTTTTGAAAAGTTGTGCTGATAAAGCAAATGTTTGAGTTCTTTTTAAGCTGCTGTTCTTCCAGTTATTACATCAACATTATTGCTCATTACTCTGTCAAGGCAATCCAGATGAAGTCACAGCCTTCATTCTTCATCGGAGAGATGTAAGTGTCACCAGTGGCAACCACAAGTTTACTTTCATGTTTCTTTTACCACGGATGTAATTTGCAGACACCAATACGACAACCCATGATGACTGAAGTATATAATGAGTATCTTAAAAAATGAAACAAATAATGGTAGCAACGCGAGTTTTCCAAGAACTACTAGATGATTGTAATAACTCTCAAGGAAGGTCTGTGTCAGATTCTGAAACACAAAAACAGAACTCAAAGGAGATCAAAGAAGCTAAGCCCAGGCTGTTTTATCAAGCTGTCGGAAGTAATGTAGAGGTCGCTGTGTGGTCGACTGTACAGTGAGTGGATGTTGCAGGCTCTGAGGGACCTGAGAGAAATCAGTGCAACGCGCGTGAAACAAGAACTGACCAGTGGTGTCAGCGCCTCCATCCGACTCTTCGCCTGCGGAAACTGCAACAGATACTGGTGGAGAAAGGTCCCAGAAAGGAAAGAGGTACAGACAACAATTAGAGTTGTTACTGAAACTATAAAAAATGGTCATTACTCCAAGTCTTGGCTGGTTCAGCACCAATCGACATGACAGGAAATTCCTTTTATCAGTCACTTTGATACAAACAGTTTTCTGTCAAACTCTCGTCCATCCATCGTCCTGAAGGTCAAGACAACAGCTTCCATAGACTGAGAGCCTCAGGGAACACGAGAAGTGACTTATTGTGATTAGACACGGCTTGAGGAAAGCTCGCCAGACTCTCATTGATACCACTCTTACCTCCTGATTAATTAAACACAAACATACTGGGTAGACTGTTTTGGTTTTGAATTTTTGGGAGATCAGTCAAGTTTTGCTGCCGAGCCCAGAAATTTTACTTAAGATGACTAAGTGTTCTGGAGGTGAAAGTTTCGAGATGCTCCTGACCTCTGGTTGCAGGTATCTCAGTGTCATCAATGCGACGTGAAGTATGACCCCGTGCCCCGGGAGCACGAGTGGGGGCTGGCGGTGTTTGAGTGTGACTGCAGCAACACCTTCATGTGAGTCCAGGTTATTTCACGCGCACAAGGTGTGGTTTGAAAGCCTTTTTTAAAGTATGGTCTACATTCTACATGATTTGGCTGATTTCCCTTCTCCTTCATAGGTCTGGGTGTCTACAGATGGTAATTCTTTCCTTTTTAACTATAAGCAATAAATAATAAAATTATGTTTAAGAACAAAAGTATGATTATTGCTATGCTGATGGTGATTATTTTTAAAAAATTAAAAAAAATTATATTAATTATATTAAAAAAAAATCAAGAAATGCTGCTGCTGCTAATGATGATGATGGTGATGATGACTGGTTTCAGCTCAACAGGTCTCATGAATGAAACAGTCCGTAGTGTTTCAAATGCAAGAAGGATGTGTACCCAGCACGAATAATTCCACCCTCTGTTGATCTGGAAAGAAAACCACGAAGAGGTACAAATAAGCGAAAAAGTATGTTTTTTAAAAAGTTGGATGATAACTAGTTAGGTTTACACCACAGACTGTCACAGAAAAATGTGACTTGATGTAACCTTTCATTTCATACGGTCTCAAAGTTTTTACTTTAGCCTTAATTCCTTACTTTCTTTAATTTTGTTGTAAATGTCAGCATCTTAATGGAGCCATTACAAATGTGCTATCATTTTTTTCCTTTCTTTTAAGTCTACTAATCTACAAAACGTATTTTCAAACGCCTGAGCTCATCTCTGTAACAGATTGTATTTACTAGTGATATACAAGTTGTATTTACTAGTGAGATACACATTGTATTAATTTCTGAGTAAACCACCACTGCCATCATTTCCAGAGGTATAGCCTAGTCAATGAATCCCAGTAATCATATGATTGCAGTACTGGATGTACTTGAGTACCCTGTAGAACGGGGTGCTTTAAGTCCCAAATCTCACTTTAAGTGTGTTTTTCTGTTTTTCTCCAGCCCCGATGCGCGAGTTCTTGCGCAGGGATCAGACTATTTTCAGACAAGTGTACTATCCAAGCAGAGTGCATCATAGCACAGGCTCCACTGTATCCACCTGTCTCACCCAGGGTGACCTACAGGAAAATTACAACTTCCCCATCGTCCTCCTGTGATAGGTGAAGAAGATGGCAGTGATGATGACAACAACGATAACAACTGATGCCCCCGTGAGCATCTGGTTGTACAGCTTCTTTGCCTTATCACTTCTTTAACAACCTAGGTTGTACAGTCCGTACCATTTCATCTTCTGTCAACCTCATGTTAAGAAACCATCGTTGTTTCTCATTTAATCTTTTTATTACTTGACATCTGTTAATGAGTAAAAATATTCAAAGAAACTTTTGAGAGTGGTTTTAAGTAGTATCAACGACCAGCAGACAAAAATAAGAAGAGATCGAAAGTAAGGGAACATGATGATGATGATGATGATGATGATGATGATGATGATGATGATGATGATGATGATGATGATGATGGAAAGATTCTCCAGGCAGTCCCCTCAGAACGTTTTCATGCCCTGCAAACCCTTTTCCGTCCCGTAGGCCAGACACAGTTAAAATTATTGTATCAGCGATTCAGTGACAATGGGTAGGAGACATAAATATCTGTCTATGGCTTAAGTTCTTCGTCAGCTCAGAAAACCCACCACAAAGGTCAGATGTCAGCTTAGGCCACAGACTTAATAACCATTGTGTAATCTTATCGCCGAACATTCCTCTGGCGCAGGGGAGCAGAACTAAGCAAGCACACCTCTAATTTCCTCTGACAGTTAGTCTGGTTTGACAGTCCAGTAATTTCAGACAGAATTAAGATACAAACATACCCAGAGCTTTGCAGCCAGTACAAGCAATGGGTTAGTGCGGTTGTACAACATTCCCAAGGATGGCTGTCGCAATCAAAAGTTCACTGTTGCAAAAAAAAAAAAAAAAAAAAAAATTGTAGAGGCAGATGTCCTTGTAAATTAATACCAGAATATGATGCCCTTTGTCATGCGTTCTATGAATAAATGTGCGCGAGGTTATTGGAGCGAAATAATGATTCTTTATGGGTTATTATACGGTGAGTAATTCATATAATGGTTTTTCTATGTTTGTATGACTACCTTCTTCCAAGGGTATTTTTCAATTCCGATTATACAGGAGCAAAAATTCAAAATATTTCTAAAAGAAAGAGGCCTCGACATAATACCTCGATGTGCCTTCGTAAAACAGTTTGTAAAAAAAAAATAATTAGACTTATCTACAAGGTCTGTACATTATCTGTGGAATGCAATGACCTCTTTGCACGCTTAGGTTTTTGCTTAACTTCCTCGAACCCCCTACTTCGTTCTTTGTAAGGCTCTTTATGTGCTTTAATCCTTTTATTTACTATTATCTTCTATCTGTAGCAAATCTGCAATGTTTCTAATTTAGTGTCCGTTTACATGTGCATGATCGCACAGCCCGTAGCTAGGTACCGCAGTTATGGCCTCTTGGCTGTTTAGCTCCATTGTTTTACTGCAGCTGTGAGCGGTTGAAAGTTTAGAGAACAGGAGATAACCCACGTAAGGGATACACCGCCATTTGTATCTGTGAGGGAGGGGAGGGCATCGAGGATCTAAGCTGCAGTTATATCCCTTTAATATTTTAACAAAACGGCTATTTCTGGTCTCAATAATGTGTCCTGATTTCAAAACTTTAGGAACTTTAGAAAAATCTGATTTTTTTCCCAGTTAAAATATAGTATAATGCAGTTCTCTCCCCACGAAATCACCTCGAAGTGGAAGCACTTTCCTACTAACTAAACCAACCAACCAACCCTTGTTCAAAAAGGCAACAACCAGTCAACTATTTAGAATTTATCTAGCCTTTTTTAATACAGCTGCAAAGAGAATATTTGTTATATGTATACCAACTATGACACAACGAGCAATCTTCTCTGACCTACAACTCTTACATCTCACTTGTTTATATTTTTACTCTTTATTCTTGTTTATCCTCGCGGTTAAGCTGATACACTGGCATTGGTAGTTAATATGTAAGAGTGGGAAGGTAGCTTCAGGACGCAGGAGAGTGGAACGAATGGACTTCCTGCCATGCAGCAGCCATGGGACAAACCCTGATATCAAGGCGCGATGGAAAAGGTCACGTGATCGATAGCCAGGGGCTTATACTCTTGCAGACGGCAGATGGAGGGTTGTAGGTCTTGAAGCCACCACAAGATGTTGACAATGTCGCAGATGAAGCTAAGATGGCAGTTTTTTTTTTTCACTTTTTTTTTTTAGTATCTCTTGGGTTAGCAAGCTCGAAAATGCATCTCCACCGCACCGTCCTACCTTCATCAATTTCCACTGTCATGTTGGGAGCTAGTACACCAGCTATCCCTCGACCATATTCATCAGCATATCTACCTTGCGTTTCACACAGACATACCAGAATGAAGAGACATTCTATTTTGGTTGAAAGACTTTCCACTCATTTCTTGCTTTCATAATAACTTGTGTCAAGCTACATTCAGTTATAAAAAGAAGTCGATGTATCCATGGTACCAACAAAATTAACATTATTCATATACATTTGCGCTTGGTAGATGTACAAGAGTTAGAAAGGGTTTTCGAGATTTTTCTTAACGACAAAAATGTCAACCGTAAGAAAAGCTCCTGGTCATGTTTAAACCACAGGCGTCAACAATGAGACAAGGTTTCTGTAGCTTAAACATGGTCAATAGTTGAAGTTTTGTTCATTACCTATTATATGTCCGGGTGAAGCCTTTTTACCAGGTTGTAGACCATGCTCTGTCAAAAAACTAAACAAAAAAACAAAAAAAAAACAAAAAAAAAAAAACAAAAACAAAACTACCGTAAGTACAATATTTGTTAATCCTCCTCTCACACACAAAAGGTCAAAGGAGATCCATAGAACATAGAACCACTTTATTTCAACAAGATGCCTCAAGATCACGTTATGCACAATAATTCGTGGGGATCAAAGAAAGCTGTACAAGTATCCTTACAAAAATTTGTTGAAATACAAAGCACTGCTTTCTGTATTACAAACGTATCACACAATCTGAAACAAGTAAAAACGATCGAGACGGAGATGGTCTTATGCAGAAATAGAGGGAAGTAACTCTTTCACGTTTACTTCCGATTCAAAGCAGCAGTGACCTCCCATGGACCATGTAGCCTTGGTCGAGTTCGTTTGGGGTGCCAAGGGATGCCAGTGCTCTTCATTTTGCTTTCATCGCTCCGTTCATCTGCGCAGTTTAGTACCATTCTTGATAATAGTTTGGATTTCCAGCACAATAATTTATGTCTGCAGAGTTGTTTACTTGAACTTCAAAGGATTAGTTCCATTCGTGAATTACCTCACTACCCATGCAACCACAATACTAGTCTGTGTTCTAAAGGATTGATTATTGTACTTCTGTTTTAACTTAATAGACTTGAAAGACAAATGCTGCTCATCTGTTAATCGTCTAGATAAGAACATCAACATCCATCATTCGCTTATCTGACTGACCGTTTAACCTCTAAACTATCCACATTGACCTACTTCGCTGCCAGCACCGCACCGCTCATTTTTCTACACCAGGCTTTGACTAAGACACAGATGTAAGAACAAAGGTCAATTTTATACCAAACGCCGACCTTCCTGTCTGCCTACGATATGTTAAACACTCTGGCCTGCTTTCAGTCCAAACTGTTTTGAGACTAAGATTTTCTTACTCCAAGATCAGCAGTTCACACAAGTTCCTCCCGTCAGCATTATAGAAAAAAAGTTTTATTGGCAGTACCATTTTTATCAATTGAAAGAAATGGAGTAGATGAAAGACAATGACGCCATCCAAGCTGAAGCATATAATGGTAAGGATCAGGAGACAAAGAATAAAATACGAAAGTTAATGAAAAACATGTACAGACAACTTTAAAAATACACGAGCAAGAGTATGTCCATGTTCGTGAAACCCGCCATGGTCTATGTGGGTACTTGTTCAGAGGCCAGACCGCCCTCGCTACTTGTGCGGGTGGTTACATACAAGCACCGGGCAATGCGCGTGGTGCAGCACGTCGTTGGAGCAGCTGCCGAGGATGGTGCGTCTGATCGTGCTCACGCCACGTGACCCCATGACGATGAGGGACGCGTGTTCGGCGGAAGCGTACTTGACAATCTCTTCGGATGGACGCTTTCCTACCAGCTCCACGAACTGCCCCGTCACCTGTGGATCGGATATTAACAGTTATTTAAACATGGCTCTCGTCTTGTTAATATAATGTTAATTAATACGGTCTCTCTTTCACACACAGGCCAAAGGGACGCAACTAAGGATCTGCGATAGCTAGCAGGTGGTCTTTCCTTTAGATGCCAACTAGTGCTGTCCCCGTCAACCAACAGGTCTGGAATCCGAGGAAAGATGCGTGACCATTGATGTCTTCTTTTCGTACATAAAGCTGCTTGTAATGTTTAAATGTCGAACGGCAAGAAAAATAAATGAGAAAATATGACAGAAAATTGAGAGACTGAAGTACGAACAAGAAAAGACAGCGAGTATGTAAAAGCGGAAAGGGCAGAATTTTCTCAACCACTCCACGTTTTTCTCATTTATTGAAGTGTGTGATAACATCTCCTCCGATACCTAACACACAATCACACGGCCAAGACCACAAGGTGCGGACAATCAGTTGGATTTTTCCGCGCTGTAGACAGCACGTGACCTACCTGAGCGGCCTCTAGCATCTCCATGGCTTTCTCCCTCAAAGCATCGACCTGGGCCCTCGTCTCCGCCCTCAGCTCCTCCAGCCGCCCTGGTGTGGGACCTGCAACAAAGGGGCGCAACTTGTTATGCCTTCCACACTTCCGACGCGTTTATCGACTCTTGTGGTCTGGAGGGGCGTTAGCTTACTCAGAAGTGAAATCTAGTGGGAAATAAAAGAGGAGGCAATATTCGGCATTATAAGAAGGAAATATTGTGCACATAACCTGGAACCCGGAGCTCAATAATACAAAAAATATTTTTTGTAGTAAGCTGAAAACTGGAACTCACTTCGAACTGATTTTTATTCCCCTATTTGTTTCTCGTGAATATTACGATGTTTAGACACAGCCTACATATCCTCCACGCACACACAAATATAATTATGACAAGAAAGACTAGTTATTGCACTGACGACAGGATCAATAAATAATGAGAAAATGTCACAAGGAAATGTTTTTACATGCACAATTATTTCATTTTAACAAGTATTTAGATTAATCTTCCCCGCTTTTTTTTTTATCTGTGCTCCTATTGATGTTAGAGACATATTTGCATTAGAAAACAGAGCTGAATTGTTGCAGAGAATTAGATTATTGAATATTTATGACTTCGATCATAGGCCTCTCGTTTCTTTAGGAGTCTTTTTGTACCTCCCTTATCTCATCCCATTTTCTCTGTCAAGTTGGTGTATCGACAGGAAAGTTCAATAAAGTCGTAGAGGACTGAGGTGTTAAAGCCCTTAACGAGGGTATTTCATCAAGGTTGCCGGTCGGTAACCTACGGCAACATCCAATCAGCATTTAGCAGCTTTCTTACTGCGGAGCGCTAGCCGGAAGTTGGGGGATGAGCCTACATGCGTGGCTTGGTTTGTAGCGTTCTTCACTTTGTCTTTTACAAGCTTTGTCCTTTCAGCTTCATTAACATGGAGAAGAGGCCATTTAAATCAAAGAGAAGTTCTTGGCCACTTTCGCGGTTTCCTGCTCTTGCCGAAGTAGTAATTTTAGGTAATGGGTAGAGGAGACAAAGCAGACCCATGAAAGCGAATCGCGACTTAGTGAAAGAGTCCTGCTTGGTCTGCCTGAGTCTAGCTCTTCCACCGTTAGCTGTGGGCTGGCGGAGAGAACATCTGTCGGCTGCTACTATCAACACTTTTCTTCCCGAGTCAGGATCACAAGAGAGAGAGGTAGGAGGGAGTCGTTTTCACTCATTTCAACCAAAGATGCACAGTAGCTTATCCAAAACAGCATATTTGTTGATCAGCATAACTAATAAGCTAACAATAATTATATCGGCTTTTAATGAAATAGCAGGCTTAAAACAACAACGATTATTTAAATTTCTTATTTATTGCTTTCTCTCTCTCTATATATATATGGGATATGGAAAACATATTTCGCAGTGAAGTAAAAGCAATAGGCAAAAAACATCACTCTGCACATTTCTGTTTCTCCTACGATTCGGTCCTGTACCAAAACAATATTAATTGTTTAATAGTTTAATAGATATTTATTATTAATACATTTATGCTTTGTTTCCTCCGCCCGTTGTTATTTCGAAATCAGTGTCTGACGCTGCAGTACGAATCTTCGACATTTTCTCCAAGTCTGGCAAAGAAGTTCGAACAGTGACACTTGTGTGCTCAGACTTTTTATACCCACGATGTAATGTTGGGATGTAGCTGATAAAACACATTTCATTTGTGGGAAAATCTCATTACGAAATGTCGGCTGCATAGACTGTTGAGTTCTCTCTTCGTACCACGGACATCATCACAATTGTCGTCTCGCGAGTTTTTGACATTTACCGTCTGGAAAGTAGATATTATTAACTTTTTTCTTGCCTTTTAAAAATTTACTGCTGCAGCAATTTATAACACAGAAGTGATTTTTTTCCTCCTCTCTTTTTACACTCACGTGTCTCGGTAAAAGCAGGAACGGCTTACCCCTACTTCCGCTTTGGCCACCGACCAGCGCGTACTGCGCATGTGCTGAATAATTGATGAAATACCCTCATTGTTCCTGGAAAGCCCTTGTTAATGCAGTGCCCATGTTGTCTTCCATGCTGCAAAAGCCCTGAAGTTAATCGGGTACCTACTCCGCATGCATGTTGCACTACACGTGTGCTCGAAATCGGGTTCACTACACTATCCGCTCCCCTTTTACTGTAGAAATAATTTTTAAAAATATTTTGAGGGCGAAAGAAGGACTAACACAGTTCAACACGTGTTTGAAGCCTTCCATTTTAAAGACTGATGATAATGAAGGCGACGACGACGATGATACTGGCGTTAGTGTGGAAGACAGCTCACCTTCTAAAGGACCGATGTTGGACCAGTTTTCTGGGCAAAACAGTACCCTCACCTTGGTGTTCTCTTTGTGAACATACTTGAGATAGTCTGTCAACAAAAGAAAGGGTTAGAATAACACGAGCATCTGTCAAGTTAGAGGACATTAATAAATGATTGAAATGAGCAAGGTAATTTGTAGAAACAAGTGGAACACAGTTTCCTGCTTCTTCAAAAAAGGGGACATTAGCAAAGATATAGCCAACCAAAGTAGTAGACAAGTGTACAGATTAGTAGAGAACAAAAAAATACTGTTGGAAATGTAGGTGGCGTGGGGGGGGGGGGGGCAGTCTTAATGGGCATCCTCGTATGGTATGGTGTTTGAGACAGACTACTTTTAACAAGTGTTACATTTATCGCATACTTTTTACAAAAATAAGTCTTTCGAATAATTTAAGAATGAACTGTTTTAAGAGAACTAGCAACAACAGTGAACAGTTTTTGCAATTTCTTTGTTTAAGCTGTTCAGTTCAGCAAAACCCTCGACCAGACTTCCGGGGTATAGATAAAAAAAACTATACAAAACACACCAACAGTAATTCCGGCATTTAGTTACTGATCTGCAATGCGCTGCTTCACATCCATTCAGGGAACAGCCAGAATATATTTTGTATACCCATGGGGAACATGAACATGTATCAAACCCTAGTCTCGGTCTTAAATCCCGACAGCACTGTTCGCATTCTGACAGCCGCGTTTTAAAAACTCCAAAGAAGACAAAACTATTGCATGTTTTTGTTTGCATTTTCTTTCCTTCAAAATATTCGCGCTGACCTCATCCATCTTTGGCTGACATGAGCATTCCATGGCAGACATGGCCGCCTCACGTGTAACTCTAATGAAGGAAGTAATCAAATCATTCAATCTGCACACACTGGAGGCACACGCGAACTTTTGTGAGCAAAAACTAGCGAGCTAATCAGCTGGCGGCGATAATTCGAGAAGACCAGCACCTGTGAGACACAAGAACAGCCCTATTGTTATTGATTCAACATCAGGCCTCAGCTTGCAGCAGGCAGTAAAATATGGCCGAACTTCCAGCAACTGTCTAAACAGGCTTCAACTTGAAATAGAACAGAAGCAAATTGAGATAAGTTTAACAGATATTGTAGATGCATCATTTGCATTTTAAACTTTGAAAACATAAACAAATATCTGCGGGGGAAAATGATAAATTCTAATGCTGTCCGTGTTATGTAATATATGTAACAAATAAGTAATAGTATACACCGATTTCAAGCCACTGGTACGTATTAAACTTAAAATTTATTTATTAAATCACATTAACAACAAAAAGTACTAATGTTATGATGTTCAGTAAACACTTGCTACTAGAAGTCCAGACGCAGTTAAAACAGTCAAGCGTTCCGCGGCCATGTCTACAGCTTTCCGGTACTTCCGGTTCAGCGATAAAACTCGACTTCCGCTGTTTTATGATCTTAAAGGACTGTAAAGGCTTTTGATATCTAGGCTTCAAATCTTCTCTGCACGCAATATATATATATTTGCCCAGTTCAGAGAGAAACATAAACATCATTCACAGATATGCACATCAGACTTCTTGGCGTGCTTCCACACTTCTGTTAAATCGATCCTCACGCAGCAATTTGTTCTGGCGAATATTTTATAGAATAAACACTAATGGCAGCTGACATAAAAAGGCTACGAAATGCATTTAAGATAGTAATGCAATTTGTCGACTGCTTGCAAGGCCCCATGAGCAAAAGGGAAATATTTCCTGATCAGCCAGTAATACGGTTACTATTACAACAAAGCAGCCAGCTTTGAACACAGATGCCACGTACACAGAAAGTATAGCGTGCTCGAAACGAGATCTGAACCGACTGCATTCACACTGTACGACCATCCACGAGTGGTAAGGATATTATACTGATATGTTATAAAATATAAATGATAGTTTAGACCAAAAGCTTGGTACAACTGTTTCCATCACTAAGAAATACACTCGTGGTGCCCCTAGTGCCGGCAGCGGTGCTTACAATATCATGTCCACTGAATCGATTCAAGGGTGCTCTGAGCTCAACAGTTCTCCTTGAAAAAGTTCTTGTCTTACCCGGAAACTTTCAAAGTAAACTGTTAACATACAAACTGAATGTCTGGACTAGTTCCAAGAAAAAGCAGTAATCACGAGTTTCGCAATCACTTCGCACATTATTAACAGTTCTGGACTGTATCACTGACAGCTTTGTAGAAGAAATGATGGTTGAGAAAGGATGGAAATCACCTGCATCTTGCCAAGTGTAATTATGTTTTTTTTATTACACATAATATTACCGAGCATACTCGACCCTACGCTGCTGCAAGAAGTTTTATTGCGGAAGAAAACATCAACTGATGGTCCACTACGCATGTAAAAATAGTGCGAGGGCTTAGACAAACTGTGCATCATCCCATCGCACCCTCTCGAATTCTCTCTCGTTATGTCATGAAGAGCCTGGAGTCTGTAGGTGTGCAGAATGCAACAACTTGTTTGAAACAGATTCATCTTACATGACATCAGCCAAGCTGGCACTAAAAGAAAGAATTTCCAAGTGTGCGAACCTCCACCCTTGCACTTTTTACATTTCAGCCAGTCTGTTCATCTGTGCGCATGCATTTATTACAGGCACAAATCCACAGCCTTAATGGCAGTTTCTTTATTTGCTTTAAATAAAAAAAGTATTGTTCTTAACTTTACGATTCATTTAAAAAATATCTACATATACACACAAACTTTTCCGCCTACTAGTAAAACATTTTACAGGTTTAGGATGCTGCGAAACTGAATCAGTTCTTTAATTATTTTGTCATTATTAATTATTCTTGCTCTAACATTTTGGAGCAATGTTTTTGTGTTTGTGTTTGACAAGGGAGCGAAAAACGCCAGAGCGCGAGCATGCGTGTGAATGACTGAGCGAACGACCGAGAGAATGAGTGAGTGTGCACCTTCCTCAGCCTCAGATGTAGGCGGGTACTGACTTCAATCCAAGTTTGTGTCTGGCAAACCAAAATAAAAGAAAAAAACCTGAGCAGAACAGAACGTTACGGGTGGCATGGCTCTGAGCTGCAGTCGCCTCAACCCCTCTCTCTTGACGAGGGTGCAAGTGCGCCCCAGCAAGTGCACTTGATTCCCACGTGCGAGGTCAACCACGTCATTGGACTTTCAAGCGTTAAGTGCAGGAGCTGTGGATGGGGTGTGTGTGTGGGTGGCGAGAAGGGGAGGTAAATAGGAGGGAAGGTGGAGGTTGTTCTGGGGAAAGCGTGGTTGGCGTGGGAGTACGCTCGTGCCACAGGTGAAGGTGAGAAGGTGAATGTGTAAGCCGATGAGCGTGCCCTTCACGCGAGACATCTCCTCTAGTCACGCCTGGCACAATGTTTGTGACCAAGAACAACAATGAGAGGATATTTGATTCAAGGAACCTTCATCGGTTCATAGCTGTTACAAATGCACACATCAACACCTGAAATGTACTTAGCAGTTAAGTGTAAGAGTCACGACTTTGAGCAGGATGACTGCATCCACAAGCACCTGTAAGAAAAACCACCTTTGCTGAGGGTGAACATGGATGTGGGGGAAAAGCTCGTGCGAACGAGTGCAGCATGACAAATTAAAAGACGAAGTGAAGCCGACGGCAGTAGGTGCCCCTCATTCCCACACATACCTACACTGGCATGTCAGTCAGACTGAGTTTGGGCAGAGTGAATTTACAAATGAACCATGTCCAGGCGGTGCAGTCATCTGCAATGTGACAGCCAAGCGACATAATAATGACAAGGCGGGAACCACGCGCCGACCAGAACAAAGATAAACAAAACAAAATGCGTTTGAAGGGTTCTAGCATTTTAAAGCCTTCTGCTAAATTTTAGCTTGAACCTTTCACCAAGGACGATTCAAGTCAGGACCCTAACAGCTTACACTAGCAACAGCTGCAACAACTGCGGTTGTCTGGGACTGAGTGTAGTCGCCGTCGTCGTATCCTGAATGGATCTCCATTCAAGATGCATGTCAGGCACGACAATGTATTTTCATGCAGTTCCTCCCCCACCTCCTCCCTCCGCAAGATTTACGATGCAGGAGATAAAGCAGTGTACATGGGGCAAGCTTAGCAGGTAAAGCTTCACACCTGGTGCCCAAGTTGCTCTACCCTGTGGTAAAACACCCTTAGGTAGCAGATAGGTTTCAAACACGTGTATCTATTTTCCTCCTTGTTCATAAGATTTCCAGGTAAGTTCTTTCTTGCTCGTGGTCTTTCTCACAGACACACGCATCATCTCTCTCTGCATACCCGGGAAAAAAAACCAACAACAACCGGGAGCACTAAGATTCTGACTATATTGTTGTCATGCGCGTGTTCGACCACTGCACTACGGAGCATGGGGTGACTGGGGGAGGGTCAGAGGTGGCGACTGTTCAGCTCTAGGTCGATCATTCGGTTCAAACTGTCGTCCTGATTACAATGAGTCGCAAATGTTCAGTGTAATGTACTAATGAGTATGTGAATATCTTAATTGCCCTTTAGAAAGTGGAAAGAATAATTCATTCTTAAGGTGAAGGTCGCGCAGAAAGATCAAAGAGATTAGTGGAATGTGTCTTTGCACCTGTATGTCGAGGGGAAGGATGTGGCTTCTCTCACACTTCTGTTTGCTTTGTCCACTTGGCATCTGTCCAGCCTGTGACCATGTTTACCAGACATTGTTACGAATAAACACACTAAATAAAGTAATACATCACACAGCAATGGGTGTCTTGTATAAAGGTCTTTCAGCAAAACACTTACAGCGATAACCAGGGGTCACGGTCACTTCATGTTGTTGACACCTGATAGTCTATTCCTTTTAACAGGAACTTCGCACAACTACGAGCCGACATTGTTTTGGTGCAACCCTTGAGCATTCACGAGCTGTTTATTTACTGGAGCACCGGAATGCCAGCGCATTGCATTTCAAACTAATTATAAGGATAAGAGAAGGAGAAAAAAGCTTTGAAAAGGGAGCCACTTATCCATGGGTGTCAGCTGGCAATAACCTTTCTCCAAATGCAATAATTGTCTGTAGTTTGGGAGGTTTAAAAATTTAGCTGACTGTTGCCAGCTGGCAAAGGTAGCAAAGTTAATTAGTTCCATCCTCTACCTTGTGCCTGAACGTGACATCCATCAACGTCCACGTTTCCGTCAAATCCTGAGTACGGGTACACTGTCATCTTCCGCCTCCTCACCCCATGTGCACACACACGAACACACGTACACACGTACACCACATTCTGTGTACCTCAGGCAAAAATTCAGGAAAAAGTGACCTGGAAAACGGAGGACTGACATTTAAGAAGAGTTTGGTCTATGAGTTTCCTTTCTGGTTCATTTTTGTAAGCTCTACCTCTAGAACTTTTTCTTGTTGCTTTTTTCGCTGTGAAACTCCATCTTGTCTGCAGGTTGATCCGCAGGCTGTACTAACGACTTGTGGCTCAACACAGGGAATACCAAGGTAGTCGGTAGGCTATTAGCCCTCGTCAAGAGGACTTTAAAATGTCAGTTTATAAAACAGATTTACTGGGCTACTCATATTCTAAGATGCTAAGGAGTTAATTAGTTTGGTCAATACTTATGGCGCAAGTCAGAATCCACCGATCTTTCTCTGCGTAAACAGACATAAAAACTACCCCAGACTGACACCAAGGTCCTACTTTTACTGCCTAGT
Organism: Pomacea canaliculata; assembly: GCF_003073045.1. Taxonomy (NCBI): domain Eukaryota; kingdom Metazoa; phylum Mollusca; class Gastropoda; order Architaenioglossa; family Ampullariidae; genus Pomacea; species Pomacea canaliculata. The sequence goes on from NC_037598.1 coordinate 24,729,467, forward strand.
CACCCCCATCCCACACTCATAACTTGGTAAACAAAAGGGAGTGTGCTGAGTTAAAACACTGCACCTCACGACGGACACACCGGAGCAGTGACAGGTCATAAGGTCGAGGTGTCAGGAGCTTATATGACAACCACAAAATTCCAGAACTCAACTTCGATCGTTTTCATCACAAGGCCCTGAGTTAGTAATATGTTGTGTAGTGCTCACTGGCTCAGCGAACTGAACAGCTGTTTCCCACCTGATCTTTCTTTGTGTCCCCTATTTTCGTCTTTTATTACTTGTCTACATAGTTGTTTCTCCTTCCGTTCTTCTCCTTCTGTCCATGTTATCTTTATCTTATCTTTATCTTATCTTTATTAGGACATTGTGGACTGGATAAATGTTAGAACTGCATGCATACCACACTCCAGGACACGCGTATATACAGCTGCTACTGACACTAGGCTGCTATGGTTACTGGTTCCATGTAAGCAGTTTTGTAACAGTAGTTCTGTATGTCCATTATTGGGATGTAAACGGTAAGTTGCGTGTAATGACTAACCGGAGTGACCAGTTTACAGCTGTAACACAATACCCACATTACCTAGCACACTCCACACAGCTGCAGTGATGAGGGTGCATACACTTGCAACATCTGAGACCACTGCCCACAGCAGCCACCATTAACGAACAAAATAAAAATCCTCAGCATATGCCAACGCATTCAGTCGAAACTTGTCGAGCAGGTGACAACGCGTCAAAGGGCCGATCACACGTGACCACGTCCCAGCTGCTACGTGCCCGTTACGTAGTGTACAGCATGTCAGCCACTCGTCACAAGACAACAACTAACCGTCCTTGCTTATAAATACCGTGCACTAATCCCTCAGATAACTGTAAACCTTCTCTGTCTCACGTAACGCGCACTTCCTCAAGGCTGTGGCCTCGCATTCCACTCAGTTGACAGACGAGACCCAGAAGCAGGTCATGTGACCTTTTAACGAGGGGGTCAAGTCCGGGTCCTGTCATTCTTTTTTACAGTTTGCGACTTCCACCCGAAGCTGATCGGGTTTGGTGGATGATTGGTGTGACATAACCGGCGCGCACACACACATGGAGGCATGCACTGAGGTGACTTCCGAGGTGTTCAAACACTCCAGTATCATTGTCATCTTGACATGTCACATTGTGCACTTGCGTCATCAACCATTTCCCACTCAGCCACATCCTTCTTTTTTTTTCTTCCTGTGCTTGTGGATGTTGATGAGTGTACACACGTGATTGTGTGTGAGAGGTCATAACCTTCGTAGCATTCTTAGTGTCAACAAATACAGGAAACAGTACTTGCCTCAAGTTCCCTTCCTGTCAGTCTTTTTATAGAATAAATCTTACAGTGGAGGTAGTAGTGAACAAACGATCTCTCTGTATGTGTTCATCCAAAGACTGACTATTCTACAAACCGCTGTCTGCTACCATGCCAGAATTTCCGTCTACCATCAACAACACCAGAATGAACTAAGTGTACTCACAGTCAAGTGCATAATCACTGTGCTTGCTTGGATCGAAGCAGACGACCACGAGGCGTTGCTCCATGTTTCGTGTCGAGGGTGAACCGTGAATAAAGCCGGTAGCGAGAGACTCGATGAGCAGACGACCAGTGAGTGCGCGCGCAGCCGCAAGGCGCAGCCACCACTCGACGAGCCGCGCCTCGCTCCCACTCGGAAGTGTTCGGAGGGTCGGAGGTCACACACGAACTTTGCCGAGTGTTGTTGAGTGCGCTGTGCCAAATAAATAGTTTGCGTACAGTCGTATGCGGGTCAGTCTCTCGTCTTCAAACGCACGATGACTCACGCAGCGGCTTCGCGATGTCAGCTAGCGGGTTCGTGCAAGTTAAATCCCTCGACTGATCATTTTGCGATCTGACCGAGCCTGCGCTTTACAGCTGTGTGGTGATGATGATGGCTTGGGAGGCCAAGCGCATCCTGTGTGGCAGACAGTCATTGAGGTAGGAAGCCGGTCCTCGTACAACTGGTGGAGACTGAAGCTGGTTTCGTGTGATACAACGAGTGAACGCGGCGATCAATATTTTACATTGACTGCTGCAGAAATCCATATCTAATTTCGAGGGAGAAATTACACCCTCCAGCCAAAACAATTTTATTTGTTCCTTGCTGAAAGGCCTTTTCATTTCGACATTTTCCTTTGACTTGATCGAACAGTATGATTTAATCTTGTGGAACATAGATCGAATATTAATATTTATAATATATTTAGAGTATTTATCATAAATATTTAAAAGCTTATCCGGAAAAAATGGGATCATTCTCCAGAAAAAATCGACAACCCAATTCAGCCAAAATGCTTCAGCGCCTGCTGCCCTTGAAGTAAAGGTAAAACAAAAGTGAAGGTCATCCGTAAGGTCATTAGGGAGAGGGGGGAGGTGTTAGAGATCTCACTTTTCTCGGGGTCCAGCTTTACATGAGGGCGGTGCCCATCTCCTCTCCCTCCTTATTTCCCTCCGAACCCTCTATGCCGTCTGTGGAGTCAGGTACCCATTCCCGCCTTCAGGTCGTTAATCGGGCATTGAACCAGCGCGCTCTCAGTTCGGACGCCAGAGCTCTGACCATGGATGTGTAGGTGGACTGCTGTCTGTCTGCCAAGACCAACGATTAGCCACTTGCAAAGTTCTCCGCTGTCAGTCTCGGCGAGCCTAAATAATGTGACTAAACCGGAAGCTTTGTACAAGCATGCCTCATTTTAGGAGTTAACTGGAAAAAAAAAAATCAGTCAGCCAGCAGTCGAGTAATACAAGTTTCGTGCTTTAACCACTCGGCTATCCGCTTTCCCAAGTGAAATGAACCTCGCTCAAGTCCAAATTTTTTTTTTTTTTGTTTTTTTTTTAAAAAAGAAACAGATTACTATAATTATTAGATAAAATTGTAATTGGTTTCTCTTCGTCGAAGAATAGTTGTCAATTATTTCAGCTTCTCGATGAAGTTGACAGAATTTGGGAACAGCTCAGCCCATACAGACCTAAGTTGTCATGAACCATGACACCCGAAAACACTCTAACCTTGTTATTAATCATTACCCACCCCACAGTTTAGCTTTTTCTCCAGCTTGTGATTGGAAATGGACGACCTAAAGTCGTACAGCACAAACATATTTAGTTCAAGTGCATCTCTTTATGTCTGAAAAATTAAATACACATGAAGCAATCCTGTGATAACAGGCTCCAATCTTTTTTGTTTTTATTTGATGTGGCTTTGTGTGTCAACTGACAAAAGCTCAGCATGGACAGGTATTTGTTAAAACTGTTTTTGAAGCTGTTATGTGGTGTTACATTGCCACTATTTTTTTTTCACACTCACACACTGGCATTTCACACTCTCAGCTCTTGTTCTCGCTATTTGGTTCCTCTTTATATTTTCTGTATTTCATTTATTCTTCGTTTAGTACGGTTGTTTACTTTTTTACAGTTCACATGTTTGTTTTCCTGTCCCTCGTACGCTGTCCACGTTTCGTTCTTGTTCTTAGGCGCTAAGAGCTTGCTCCTTAGTAATGTAGGTATGCGCTTTACAAATTTTACATTTACCGAGATGGTGTCGTCAATATCGCCGCCACTTCGACGCTCTGCGCTGCCGCTTTAAATTCTGGAGCTTCGCGGCGTAGTCGACCACTCATTGTGGCACTGATGTCTGACATTTACGCCTTAGGTCTTTCTCGGCGTATCTCTTATGCGGAAGCACAACACTCTCTTCTCCGAGCGAGTCAAGATGTAACCAGAGCGCATTGACACATCGTAGAGGCTAACTCGACCTCTGTTTCAATCTCGTCGACCTCGTTGGTCCACGGCAAACTACTGAAAGCGGACTAAGTATAATGCTCGTAGAGCCTCTGCCCACCAACGGATAGCATCGGTCCTCTCTATGTAACTAATCTTCTGTCGTGGGCTTCTGCGTGATGACAAATGTCCTTTTAGGCCCTTGGTCCCCCATTAGGATAAACATACACTGCCCTTTGGATGGACTAATCAACACTATTTTACTCCTCACTTTTTACTCCTAACTGTGTGTTAAATGTCTGTATGGTATGTGAGCAAAGACAAATTTCTGTCCTCCTGGGCAGACAATAAAGTCTGTTTTGATTTGATTTTGATTTGATTTGATTATTTTTATTATTTCCACCTTTGAACTTCCGTCATTAGCTTGCGAAGAATTGACGATACAAGGCCCCTACTTCTCTCTCACCCCCACCATCACCAACTGAAGGAATAGACAGAGAGAATGACAAGTAAAAAGTGAGAGTCATGAGGACATTGAAAGAACAAACAATCGAACTCACAATGCGAAGGTCGAGCCAAAGCAGAGTGAACACAGGTGGAAGAAACTGGAGGAAAAGTTCAAATACAATTGTTTTGATGTTACCGTCCACGTTCGCCATTCACCAGTATATAAAAACAGACTTCTTCTTTGGCTTAAACTTTATTTCAAAAAGAAATTATGATAATTATGTCATAGTACTTGGTCGCAGTGACAACAACTCTGCATCGTGTTACAATTTTCGGGAAAATGCATTCAGTTTACGTGCGCACGAACCTCAGACGAATCTCATAAAAGAGTCAATTAACAGTCTTCCACTCTTTCAGTTTGTGGATTATTAATTGGTTTTTACAAATTTTTGTCTTGTACTGAGAAAGATTCGGTCAGCAATACACAGGAGTGAAGCGTGCTTTGAGCATTGGTCTTCAAAATGTCACGTGAGTACCGCATCAATATTTTAAAAAACCAATAAAACAAACCTTTAAAAATAACATTGGTAGTCCACACTTTACGAATATATCTCCTTTATAATACAGCTTTGCCACAATCACTCGATATCAATCAAACCATGTCGCCCTAGATCGAGGATGTGTTAAACAAATTATGGAAAAAAAAAAAGAAAAAAAGAAAGAAATACAAGGAGCACAAAGGGTTTGCAGTGAACCTTCAGATTGTTAGCAACACACCTGTAAGGCAGAGGTCACACTCTGAACTCACTTTTTCTCGCACTTTTCTCCTTGTAACTACGATGCTGGGAACACCTGCTCTCTATCCCTCCCTACCCCAACGAGCCAAATCGGTTTAGTTTGCCGAGAAAACAGCCTTGTCTGGTTTCCTGCAAAAACTGTATCATGGCTCATTTCCATTGAAATGATTGCTCGTAATCAAAAGTAGGCCGAGCACCTGGCATTCGACAATACGAGATGCGATAGAATTTTAAACTTGTCCTGAAAATTCCGCATGCATGTCAATCTGAGACAGGATTACAAGTGTGGGGAAAAAAATGCACGTGTCCCATGGCAGGAATGACAATGATTACTCTCATGGAAATCTGTTAAGTAGGCGATAACACTTATCCTTTAAGATTACAGTGCTGAGACCTAAAGCATTTTCCTCTTAAGTTGAACATTTTGTGCATTAAAGGTGAATGATTATTTCTCTACATTTCATTTTTTGTACATCACAAGCAGAACTATTAAGAATTTACACCAGGAACAGTTAGCTCTGTTTAATTTCGCATTGCATTACACAATATTGCTTCCCCGACAGGATGCAGCTGGGCATCGAACGCATCACCCCCGTTCTAATCAACTCAGAAGAAGGAAGTGTAGAGACAATAGCTGTCCTATCGATCGCCCTTCTCAAATTCAATATTTGTAATTTGTTTGTGAGCAACTGGCATGTCGACTTCCATTATAAAATGTACTGCCATACAGTAACAGTGCTGGCTGGATGTCACTCCATCTGTGCTTCTGGAACAGTTCTAGGAGGCCCCCCCAAGTCGCTCGATCAGTTTACAGAATCGTGCACCGTTTATCAACAGGGCAGAACAGTCGAGGGCGCGGCATCACCGCACCGACTGTTGGCAATGCAGGCTAAAATATTTGCACAGCAAAGCTTGGCAAATGCTGTAAGAAACAACGATCACTGGCTAGGCTGATCGACATGAACTCATATGACACGAAACACACAACACTGAAATAACCAGGATGTTATCAAGACTACAAAGGTGTGATTAATTCTCGTATATGATACGTCGAACATTAAATTATGTTGATGGCTAGGAAGGGAACCACCTCCACAAAAATAAAACTTATAAACAAAGAAAAGATTCAAGGCGTGTTCATAACGCTCAAGAAGACTTCAGTATCAAAGGATGTTTGATTACAGAACATACTCATCCACTAATTTGACAATGCCTGACACGTGATGTAATTTAATGCGGCACGTGCCAGATGTTTTCCGATTATGGAACTCGCACGCTTTTTAATGTCTCAGGGAAAGGAGAGAGTGAGGAATGAGACTAAGAATGTCCTTCCCCCTACCCGAAATCCGCCTCCCGCGCTTTTCTTTTCTTTTCTTTTCTTTTTTTTCTTTTTTTTTTTTTTTTGGTGCATCAGAAACAAATCTTTTTGCAAGGAGATGAGCTAAAGCTTCCCGGAAATCCCAGAAGCCACTGAGAGGTGCATGTCAAGAGAGTTGTATAAATACTGCTAACAATGAGAGTTTTTTTTTAAATGCCAGGTGCAGCAAGGAACGAGTCTCAATCCAACCGAGATAATCAAATGAATGATATTCTCAAAGGTTGAATAATAAAAAAGGAACCGATAAGAAATGATTAAAATTAAACTTATACCTGAGGATCTATTTTCGCTATTTTACTCTGTAACCGAGCTGAAGAGGTCACTTGTTTTCACTCAAACTAATGTTACCAGGAAACCATTAATGGCAGTTGTCCCCCTTAGTAAACAAACTTCAACCGAATGCAGGCAACAAACAAATAGGGTAAGGGTGGGGGAGAACAGCCACTAGAGCCTTCGCTCTTGTATGAAGGGTCCCGGAGAAAAGAAGGGGGATGCGGTTGGTGGGGCAACGGGGTAGAAAGTAGCAATTGGGGGAGATTAACTGTCTCAAACATAAAGATTCAAATTCAAGCTACAAAACATGTGCAGCACTTTGCCGCTGTATCTGTCTGGGCAGCATCTGACACACACACACTTACATACGTTTTAAACTCTTTTATAATCAACATGCATGGGTACACGGCTAGACAAAGCATGGAGGGTCAATGACACGATAAGGAGGGGGCGAAGGAAAGGTCAAGGGTCAAGGCGAAAGGTCAGTCTGTGTCGCCGGCATCACGGGTGTCGGCAGACGAGAACGGGGCAGGAGGCGTGATGCACGATGCTGTCGCTGACGCTGCCCATGAAGGTCCGGCGGATGGCGTTGAGGCCACGTGACCCCACCACGATCATGATGGCGTTAATGTTATGCTGGTACTCGATCACCTTGTGCCACGTGTCCTTCCCGCCCAGGATGTGGAACTCTCCTTCCACCTGCACACAATACGGCTCCAGACCTCAACAGGAAGTGCATGCCATCTAACGACCAAGCTCGCTGGGGGTTTATTTTCTGGTTTACGCAATAACAAGGCGACCAGTGTTGCGATTGCTTCCTCCCTCGTGGCCAAACGGTTGCTATGGTGACAAGATTGCTTATGCATTTGGCTGTTTTCTTTCGACTTTCTGCCTTTATTTACAATCTTCACCACCACCCCCACCACCATCAGAAAAAAACCCCCAACAAACGGAAATTCAAATTTTGCGATTATTTTTAAAGCTACGTTTAAACAGAGTTAAGAATACTTTGACAGCATAAGGCACTGTTTTTATAAACGCTATCTGTCACACTGAAAAAAGACGAGGTGAAACAAATATGTTCATGAAAATGGGCTACTGTCAGCGGTGCCTGAATGTTTAGAGAGTTGAATAGTAATGCGATAGATGATAACAGCAGTGGCAGGTGGTCGATACAGGAGGTTGGGAGGGAAAAGCAGGGATAGAGAGACAAAAAGCAAACCTAGTGAGCAGATTCCAGAGGGGTAAACAAATTAAAACTGTTGGGCAATAAAAATTAGGCCTCCTCGATTCAACAGATCTCTGATGACTATACAGTCATGATGAAAGAAATATTACTCCCTTCCGCTGTATATAATATCTGTATAAACCTAGCTCTTGCTTGCAAGCTTTTCATTCTATTAATCAGTACACAATGTTGAGCTCTGTAATGTCGGTGATTAACCTTTAACATCCTTCACCCCTTGGCATTCCCTTATCCACTCTGCTACACAAGACAGACTGCACACTAGGGAATTCTGCGTGAGTATGAGACATGGGAGTGCGGTGGGTGGGAGGACAGGGGAAACGAGTTGGGGAAAAAAGGGAAAGATGATAAAGAGATCGAGAGATCGATAGATTGAATAGGAGAAAAAACAGAATTGCTGGGAAAATATGGCCCTGAAACCTTACATTATTCTCTTCCATCAGCTTGGTGAACTTCTCCTTCATTAGTTTGATCTTGTTATCTTCCTTCAACTTCAAGTCGTGAATGCTATCTGAGAATAAAAACAGAATACAAATGTACCATGACTATTCACAGGCCACCTATATGATAACAATATTTGTGGTATCACTAGAATACAATCTACCTCTCTACACTTATTTCTACTGTTGCTAACCAGGATCGTAATACCAAAATACTCTTACTGTGACCTCTCGGGTATAAAATGCTAATCACTTGGCAAAGGTAGAGGTAGTCCTCGTTCGTTTATTATGGAAGGAGGCGTTACAGACTATCCTTTATCGGGGCCAGTTCCTTGAGAGGGTGGTGCACAATCCCTCTCCCTCTCTTTCTCCTATCAACCCTCCAAGGGAGCAGGTGCCCACTGAGAAGTTGGGAGGAAGGGAGAGTTCGAAGCATTGTGGGACTGTGCCATTACCGGTGCCTCTGGCTTCAGTTTGCACTCTGGAGAACTGCGCCATCACTAGGCTCTTCATTTCTTGCTTCAAGATAACATAACTTTTTTTAAAGCTTGTTTTCGGAATTAATTCTCTTGATGAAGCACATGAGGTTCACGTGCTTATTTTCTGCAACTATCTATAAATTATTTTCTTTATAACGACTGCCCTCTCTACCCCATTTTTTTTCCAAAGCTGAGAATTGGCTTGACGCCATCTTCTGTCTGCTCCTGATCATCCAATGGGGTGGTCTACACCTACCACCAAGACAACTACTCACAACCAACCCAGGCACCATGGAACCGTGTTAATAACATTTCAAAACTGGCTTAGAGTTGTAGAAATCTCTACAGTTTTAAATGAAGTTCAAAGCGTGTTAATACAAAATAAATAGTACTAAGACATTTTCATACGTTTTACTGATGTAGAAAAGATATAATTTAAGCTGAGCGTTAAGAAAAATATATTCTCAACGTTTAATTAAAATGTTTAACAAGTGAACGCTTCTTCTATCAGAATCTAAGAACTTTTATAATTTCAGCCAAGCGTGCATCGTTTTTTTAGTAGTACTCTTGAACTAAAGAGGATTTTTTTTTTAACCTTTTGTGCTTGAACGTCTAGTCATCTTCAGTTTAGGGTTAGAGGAAGAACTGGTTATCTTAATGGGTTATTATATGAGTGATTGCGCATGATAGAAAATAACCACCGAGAGCTAAGCTCGTCAGGTGTCAGAATCTCCTGACCTACCTTCCTCCAGGGAGGCTAGGTGGGCCCAGGCCTCCGAGCAGTGAACCACGTGCAGACGGTAACCTGGCCGGTGAATCTCTTTGATGTAGTCTGCAAAACACAAACAACGTGCAGGGACTGATCATAATTATTGTCCTCTTCTCAACAGTTGTCCGCAAATCGTAAAGAGTGGAAGCACACATAGTTTTGTGTTCGTGACACAAGAAAGACTAGCAAAAAAAATCTTATATGATATGAACAGCAGAAACACAGTGAATAAATTATTGGCTACAAAGTTCATATATTAATTATAGCCAATCTCGCAGCAACTAACACGCACACACCCTCTTCCATCGACAATGCTCATCAACAATTGTTGAAACCTATGTCAACCTATTTCTGGTGCCGTGCAGTTCGAGAAGTGTAATCTTCATATTTTGTGAGATATTGAACTAAGTTGAGACTGATAAGGGGAAGTGCCCCGGATGTAAACATTAAGTTAAGCGTTAGATGTTTGTCGTCTTTAGAATAAGGTGTGTTGATGTGAGTTGTTATTAATGGTATGAGTGTTGTAGTCTGTAAAGTCCTGAGTCACTCGGCAACGAAATAAGCAAGATTTGGGCAGCCTCGGGCAATCGTCTTGTGTTGTGTTGAAAGAACGGGCATTAGTCTGGCTGAGTGAGTTGTTAAGCCACCCGTGCCGTGACATATATATTCTTACAAACAACTGTCTATCCCCAATCTAACAGCTACATAAGAAACACTGAGCGGAAACCAAACGGCTCATGTCTATGGTCATTTTGTTGTTGCTGATTTGCACACATTTTCAGTTCTGTTATTGTAGTGCACAGAATCATGTGGCACGACCGGCTGTCACGGTGTAGATCGATCTATTGCAATATTGTATGTGGGCTCCTGCATTGATGTGCTGCTTTTTGTTTACAAAGCACATGACCAGCAGACACGTTAACACTAACACACCTGCTTTTTTTCTTTCTTTTTGGAAGACTCCTGTCAAACCAGCTTCAACCCGAGCCTGACACACACAACCCATGTATGCACACCCTGATTTCTCCAACCGCCTGCAGTTTTCACTATGGTCGCCAAGTGACACAGATTCATGGCTAGTACTTGCTGCTATAACTGAGTCAATGTCCTCCATGTTTCTTCGTCTTTCATGTCATATAGCATAGCAAAACTGAAATCCGGTTTGTTTCAGTCCTATCATATATATCTCCACATGCGTGGCATCTATCATTGGTGTTTAATGTGTTTTTTTTTCTAGTTCTTATTCAAGTCTAGCATCTAGCCGCTAGTTAAACGAACCCAGTCGTATACCAGAATTGATAGGTTACTTATCAAAAGATGAGATTAGGTCAGCGTGGTCCATGCTTTATAACATCGTAACATTCTGATCATCAATAAGCTACACTCGACAAAGAAAGATGCTCTTTCAAAGACAAGGAACCATGTCCACATGTCTTCACAGAGACGCCCGGTTAGCTCAGTCGGTAGAGCATCAGACTTTTAATCTGAGGGTCGCGGGTTCAAGTCCCTCATCGGGCGTTCTGAGATTTTTTTCTTCCTTGGGTCAGTGGTAGAAGTATACTTCCGACAATTTTATAGGCATTGCATTAACGCGCAATAGCGGCCACTATAACATTAACGAGTATTGACAAAGTGTGCATGATAGTTATGTCGAGCCACCGGCCAGTTTACTACTGTTTTTATCGCCTTTGGTCAAAATAGGTGATACTGTCTGTTAACAAAAGCTTGTACACCTGCATGACCCAAGATGACATGCATGCTTTACACGATCAGCAAATCACTCGAAGCAAATCACCCTGCATCCTCAATATTCCTAATAATGTGTTGGTGTGCGAGTTTTATTTATCTATTCCTCTTATAGCCTGGCCTCATACAAGTCATCAGGCAACGCAGCTCGACATTCATTTCACGTGCAGGAGACTTGCATACTCGATACTTGCCGGGCTGATCGTGTTGACAGAAACTATGTTATGAATAGATTGTATTCTCTGTATTATTATTAAATTTTTCCTTTGTTATAAAATTATATACATAATACATAAAACATACACATGTGGAAGTGCGTCTCTATAAATTTCATCATGAATTAACAAAGTATATGTTCTTGTTAATTAAAAATAATTGTAAACATTTTGGGGGCTGTGGTTATTTTCTCCAAAACAGGCTTTCCAAAAAAGAACAGACAAGAATCTTATAAAAAGGCCAACGATATTTACCAGTCTAATTTCGAAACAAAGTAATTTCAAATGACCACTCTCGTTCTCTTTTCGACATAGAAAACATAAGGCTCAAAAAAAAAAAAAAAAGCTTCATAACTCGTTTTTGGAATGGACGAATTCAAGCCCGGTTAGCTCAGTCGGTAGAGCATCAGACTTTTAATCTGAGGGTCATGGGTTCAAGTCCCATATCGGGCGCATACTTTTTAGCTTTTGTTTCGAAGAATAGTAATCTTGCCATCGATTTTGTTTTCACGTCTTCTTTTATGCATGATCCTTCGTTGCATCTTGCAATCTTCAAGTCAACAAACATCAGAATAAAAAGTTTCTTACAACACTACTGCCACAAGGAACAGCCAACCAGCTGAAAGGAGGGGTAGCACGAGGCGTCCAAAGCTCTAGTCTAGATACACACCTGCGCACACACACACACAGTCCTGTGTCTAGTCACACACCTACACACACACACAGTCCCCTGCGCGGTCCACACTACACGCTGTGCTGTGTCGCGAAGCCTCGGCTTTTCACGTGATCACAGCTGGGCGGTGGTGTGGGCACTGACAAAGGGGCCTGCACGTGGTATTGTCAGCTGACAACGTGCCCTCACACACGTCTCCCTTCACTTCAGTGATCACTGTCGCACACACTTCAAGTAACCTAGTAACCCGTCCAGTGGTGAGACAGCAAGTGTAGCTGTAATACATTTAATTTTCTTGTGGCGGAAGTCTTCATCTACTAAAAGAAAGAAGTCACATGGCTGCAAGAGCCAAAAACTGAGTAATGAATCACTCCAGTCAACTGTCGTTTCCTTAACAGCCCATTTCAAAATAGGTCTGTCTTCACTTCCTTTTTCGTTTTCTGTGCCATGTCCCAGAGGAGTCGAGAAGGGACAGTACAACTATTTATTTATTAAGGTGACCAAGTTTTGGACCAATCCATGGACTTGGGGGGAGGGAGGGTAGGGTAGTGTAGACTACATACGTCTCGAGAAGAATTCATGCCTTGTGAACATTCAGTTTCATTACTACATGCGTGCGTACACCAACAAGCAAAACGCAAGACCGTGCAGGGACTGGAAATGCGGACAATTTTGTAAATCATAAATACATTCTGTACAGACTGCATCAGTTCAAGAAACAAAATGTGTGTATGGACATTAAGTTTAATTGCAATTCCGTTTACTAATAATTTACATATTTTTTTTTTTTAGTTGACTTCTACATGAAGTATGGAGTCATGAAACAGGATTATTTTTTTGTCACCAATTTCTTTTTCGAAACCACTTTTACAGTCTGTGGATGGGAAACTGATTATGGCGAACATACCTTCATGAATTGCCTGGTGGTACTCTTCATGTAACGTTCTGCACTTCGAAAAAATTAAGTCATTGGTTTTTGAAGATACCCGACTTCGCAAAACTAGTTTGTGCTTTTCTCTACCCTTGTATTCCGTGATTGAAGTTTTCCCACCACTACCATGGGAAACGTTGACACGCACACGCTGCAGATCACCACAGAAGCATCTGGGGCCGCAAACAAATATGAAAATTCACGCTAAATCCCATCACTGAACTGACACTTCCTTTCAGCACTCATGTTGAATCACAGAGATCACCGCACGAAAATGCAGAAACAACAGGAGGAAGAAAAAGCCGCCAGGATGACTGTTACCTTATGTGCAGATGTTTGTTCTATGTTGTAGAACACTGTAGGTTACGTGTTATGTATCTGTGAGACAAATGTTAAAAAGCTGTCATTTGAAAAAAGAAACTTTTAATACAATTGAAAAAAAAAAGAAGAAGAACCGCCATGATGCTCTCGCATCCAGAAGCAAGCCGTGCGTAGACAGCCACAGGCAGAGCCCGGCGCCCTGTTTACAATCTACAGACCAGTGTGACTGAGTAGGGACAAAGCACAGAGCACAAAGAGAAAGCTTATCACCTGATTTCTCGCAAAAGCTGCTGCATGCGGTAAAGCACAACCTTCCTCAAAACATGGCGCACGCGCGCCGAGGTCACATTATCGTGGTGAGGAGATACATTAAAAAAAAAAGAGAACCAACTAGAAAGGGGACATATTTCTGAGTGGTGACAGTTGTACCAAAAGGAAGACTTTCCCCGAAAAACGGGGACGGATGGTCACCTTATTTTATTAAAGCAATGAAGTCATTATAAATTGTGTGCGTGAGATGTACATGTAAATCACATAAAACACACACACCTTTCACCACATTGAGGTTTGGCCAGGAGATAACCCATAGAACACATCGATAACTGCCCACTGTACCGAGATTTAAAAGTAAAAATAAACGCCCAATGTGGGGCTCGAACCCACGACCCTGGGATTAAGAGTCCCATGCTCTACCGACTGAGCTAACCGGGCGAGCTGAGCGCTGGAGTTAACTATAAGCTTATATTCCTAATATCTCACTTTCTAACACGTTTCACTTTCTAAGCAAAGTACCTTGTTCCTTTGTGTTTGTCGCCGAGATACATATATTATGATGATGAGTCTGAAGTTGCTACCTAGTCTGAAACAATGCAACTGAAGTTGCTCAAAACAACTGAGGGTTCAAAGATCACGAACTCGAGAAAGCTAAGCGCGGGCGAGTCCTAATAGCGCTTTCTCGGGTTACTAAAAATAGATTGTGACGTCACGCAGCAGAGCATCATGGGATTGCTTTGCGGCCAAACACTGCGCGTTGTTCTTTCAGTTTACGCTACGGCGACTGACAAAGAGCGACATTTTTTTTAATTAATCTCTGAAACAATGCTGAAAACAGGAGGAACCAAGCACTGCTGTTGAGGTTTATGTAAATCGGACTCCAGATATCCAGAGCAGTTACCGGAGGGGACGTTTTTTTATTCCATTTCCAAAGCCTGGTAAGACCAGTGACAACATGACCCAGTGTGAAAGACAACAGGCAAGTTAAAGACTGAGAAAGCAAAGCGCTGGCAGTTTTTATGTGGGCGATCTGATTTCCAAAATGTGGAGAAAATAACCAGGAACACATATATCTGCTCTCTGCATTTTCGTGGTAGAAAAGGCCCAACATCTGAGAGCGACGAGCCAGTATTAGCGACTTCTGAGGCTGCGAAAAGGACTTTCACCGAAAATGATTGTCTACATGTTTGACACATCTGAATCGTTTGAGAGCAAATTTTTATCAGTTTATGTTCATACACTTCAAGTCTATGAATGTCCCTATATTGCCAACAAAGGATATAGATAAAACATCTTTGCCAAGAGTGTTTAGACAGTTTAAAAATGTCAGATACTCTGTAGACCGCACACAATTCTTTTGTCAGACACCCAGGATTATGGGCAGCAAGGCAATGTGTATTCCTCTTAAAAGCACCATACCACAATAAAAGAACTGATTGCATTCGCCCCTAAAGGTGCTGCATGTTTTATTGATATATTTGAGAAATGTGGCATTCTACAACACATTGAACAAGGAGATGTTTTGCTTGTGGACAAAGGGTTTAAAGTACATGTATAGCATTTGCTTTTGTCGAGACCAGCTTCTATAAAAATCCCTGCATTTCTAGGTAAGCGAGCTAGCCTGTCTGCAGAACAGGAGATGGATACAAGGAGGGTAGCCAAGGCAAGAATTCATGTAGAACGCTTTAATGAAAGACTGAAAAAGTTCATGCTTCTCAGTAGAACTATCCCCCTAAACCTCAGTTGTGTTGCCTCCCAAATGGTTTTTCTTGGATGCTGTTTGGTAAATTTTCAGAGTAGCTTATGTATTTAAAAGCAAGTGAAATGCTAATGTACCACATAGATTGGTCAAAGATAGAAATGTGGGAATATTTTTACCAAAAACAGACTGAAAAGAATTTTTGGTGTTAAACTGATGGTCAGCCTATCAATACATTCAGGGGCATATGACAGAAAAGTATTGTAAATAAATCTGTATAGTAATTAATATTATAGGTTACAAGTACTGTTCTGCTTCATAGTAAACAAAGAGAAAAATAAAAAAATCAAAACCGCATTTTTACACTTTCACGTTTTGTTTTTGTAAACAAAAAACTGCGCAGCAACGCATTCGCTGCAAACGCTGGTGTAGTACATGCGGGGAATACATGTCCGCTTTGCATTCCCAGAAGCCCTTGCGCGGCTAGATCGTGACGTCATCTGTGGAAAGCGCCATTTCACTGTCCCTCATACCTAACCTTTACGTACCACAAACAGGTAGCATACTGTTAAAGTGGGAAAGTAAAAATGCCTTTTCCACCATTTTTTCTAGCCGATCGGCAAATATCCGTAAACAAACACATGTTGGTTAAAGCCATACAGTCATTCGCCAAGAATCCATCAAAAGAAATAATTAAAAGCTACATCACTTACTCAGGCAGAAATGACAGATCGATGTTTACAGTAACTATACAGTATTTTTATTTCCTGCGAACTTATTATGGAAGTCAGGACAATATATATTATGTCTCTTTTTACTTGTAATAATTAGTTAGAAGCTTTCAGATTCTCTTTTCCCAAATCAATTCTTTCGATCGCAGATCGCAAAATAAAGTAAGTAAACAACAAAAAACAAAATAAAATTAAAAAAATCTGAAATGTACTAAAAAGGGTAAAATGATCGCTTTCCTTGGGTCTCTTGATTTTTTATACGTATAACATAAAATATAAAAGTGTGAAGGGAAATATTTTATAATATATAGTAATATTTTATTTCAATGTATTTAAAAAAAATACTTGCCCCCCAAAATCGACAACTATATGTTCTTTCGTTGACATAGTCTACAGAGTACTATTACAGGCTTATATATACTGTAAATTAAATAACACATTTTGTTCATTTGCTCTGCCTGTTATCGATCATGCAACATGTACTAGAACTTTATAACAGAACAAGCAAAGATTGCGATGAGAATCCTGCTCATCAAATCATGACCATATGATTTTTTTTTTAAAAAAATCAGCCATACTCATGTATACCCAGTGCAACCTTGGGCGTACGTGGACACTCCGATTTTAATGTAAAACCTGGCTGCGAAAACGAGACCTACCTAGTCAAGGCTGCAAGTAGGCGTAAAGACCGTAAATACGAAACAAATCCTTTAATTCTTTCCCCTACACCCAACATCCGATAGCGAGCGATACAAGCACATGCACACGCACTTTAATCATATTGTTTTTAAACCAGTATTTCCATACGATCGGTGCCAACAGGAAACAGTTACCTGAGGCTTACATTTAGGTAAGCAATGGCATAGTGCATGCATGCTGGCAAGAAAATGGCAGAAGAGGCAGCAGGCGGCCACTCACGTGATATCGACCTCTGGCGGACAAGGGAAAGTGATCGCCTTGAACACGACAACAGAGATAACATCAAAAGAAGGCGAGAATGGCTTAGGGCATCTAGAGAAAAAGAGAGGTAAGAAAAAAGAAAGACTGCTATATTATCTCAAAGGATGTTTCGTGCGCCTTTGCTAGACAGGCAAGTAGCCGCTCTAGGCGAGTCTCTCGAGAAATGAAACAACAGGCGAGCGAACTAACACACTAGTTACCAGTCGCTTCGAGCGTGTTGACAAACAGCTCACACGGCGCATCGATCATCGACAAACAGAACTGAAGAACGAGGACACGGAGGATAACGGTGCATGGCTTCCGATGCATTGGGAAGGTGGAAGATCTGCTTGTCTGTCTCCGATAAACATCCGCGCGCACATTTATCACCTTCACTCTTCTCCTTTCCACAACTTACTTGTTTTCGAGCTCTTTGATGCTGAAGAGATTGTCTAGAAGATTATTATCTCGCTGCATAAACAGATTCTGGTGAATGTCAACTTAATTTATGCACGTAACCGATTTAACAGAAATATCAAAAGTAGAGAGGTGCTTCAGAATCGTTCATAAGCGGTCTACACTGGGCGAAAAGTGCTTCCAGCTGGCGATTTCAAGTTATGGGGTGAGGGAGGTATGGTGTGAGGAAATGAAAATGAAAACCCCAGAAGACCAGCCTTATGAGTAGGTGTCACGTACTTATATTTTGTGTATCGAAATGAGATCTGAATTGCCGGACCTTCTGATCTCTGACCTGACTTGGTGATAAGTATTGTACCACTGTACCCTCGCGGCGCCCCCTTTCCTATTTTCTGCTTATGACCGTCCAATGAAGCTCGTGTTGACTTGCTACCGAGAAATAACAGCCCACTTCACTGGAGATAAAACTTTGTAACAAGTCTAGATAACACCCACACAGCTAGATGCGAGGTCAGGGACAGTTTCAAAACACTTCAGGATAGGGCACATCCACCAGCATTGCTGCTGAGAGGAAATTTTCTCCATAATAGCCCAGACATCCACTGTAAGAGGGCCAAGAAGACACACTCAATAGTTTTCAAGCCTGCTGTGATTCTAAGGAATGGCTTTAACCGGCAGCAAAGCCACAGGTAAGGACCCTGATAAGATCCGCTGTTTGTGTGTTTGTTGCCTGGCTGGTGACAAAGAAGGGTCACAGATGGTGTTCTGTGAAAATCGTAAATAACCGAAAGTGACACCAGAAGCAGCCGCCCTATACCTCACATTTGTGTCCTTTGACCGACTACACGGCCCCTTGTGCTGCCCAGTGTAATACGAAATGAACAAAAACCAACCTTCTTCCTTTCAAATAATCCCCATCCCACAATAAACAGGGAAACGAAATGTATGAAGGAAGCCAAACCACTCCAACTTCTTCCTACCATTCTCCACTCACCCGACCTTCACAACTTAAAAACAAAAAGCAGGAAAGAAAAAAGGGCAAAGAAAACACGCGCTAACACATGAAAAAGCAAACTGCAGACTGCCAACAGGCACAGACATCTCTTGCATAAATTGATTAGCTCGAACCCACACGAATATGTACAAGATCGAGTAACTGATGGGGTCAGTCATGTGACTCACATCAAATGTGTTTTGTTCGCGCTACTTTCCGCGTTGAGCGTCCACACGACCGTCACAGACTACTGGCTCCTCATTAATTTAACCATACGGCACACTGTCATCACAACGGGACGCACTCGACGTTGCAGCACACACGCCAGACGTCAACGGCATCGCGGCACGTGACACGCGGCATGGCAACGAGATGACTGCCACACTCCCACCACCCCACTCCATTCACCTTCACATCACCTACCCTCCCACAAACACGACAAGAGGAATTTCTGTTTGCTCTACTTGTAAGCATCAACCATCATCCTCCAAGACCTTTTGAGATAACTTTAAGCAAATGCTCATCTGAAGTCAAAGATTATTCCCTAAGCGTACACACCAAATAGTAAGAACATAAATCCCATTTTCCAAAGCTGAAAGTTTCAGTTAAAAAGGCATAATTTTCCGGCTACAATATACGATCATCATGCTGTGAAGGGAGGTGTGGAGGAAGGGGAAAAAGATTTACAAATCGCACGCGCAGAAAAGATCACACTTGCACGATCTTTTAACCAGTTTGTCCCTTTTGTCCAGCAACCTACATCTAAAATTGAGCTTCTGGCAGACGGCTCCGGAACTAATTTCCTACGTCTCAAAGAGGCAAACACCATCATCGCTGGCTGGCTCGGTGGAAGACTGGATGAGCGAACAAAGGAAATAAAGCGAATGCGGACCGACAGCAAGCAGGAGTGACTGTTCCAGGTCATGCAGAGGTCACATTAGCCAAGCCAGTCTATGGTGGCATGGCGAGGAAAGAGGGGACTGTCATAACCTGTCACGACCTGTCACGTGCAGTATGCGATAGCTTTTACCCCCTTCCCGCACTAAAGAAGCATTTTAGATACCTATCCTCAGTCAAATGACAGTCTTAGTATGCACGTGGTCCGGTGAAATGTACTTTTTGTGAATGGTGTACTGGCAGCATATTTGACCGCGTACGTGTGATCGAGACTTGGATTATTTTTACATTGTAAGTGCTTGGACATGTCAGTGAAAAGAGCAGAGAATCTGCGCAAAGACTTCACTGAGCAAGCATGAATAAGCTTTATCTACAGTGGGCGAGTCCATCTATTCATTCTCTCTCACACACACACTCAGAGAAGAGAGAGCACAGCGTGCCTAGGAAGTTTTCGGCCTATCCACTGATCTTATTCTTTCGTGAATTATAAATTTTAACACCTTTACGGCCTTACAAAAATATTCTAGACATACAGGTTTAAAACATCTTTGTTGTAACCTGAGAAATTAACACCTCTTTGGTCATAAGCCCCGCACCTTGCGTACAATGAAAATAATAATAATAAAGCAAGAACTGCTCTATGCCCTTCAAAAATGTAGGTGGGGAAGTACGTCAATAAATAAACATCTGAAAGAAAAGTCTAAGATTCCTTGGATCGAAGCCACAAGCAAACAAACATCGCTAGGGCACTTGTGCAAGATGTCTTTCATCGTGGCAAAAACGCGTGTTAGAGGGCGCCACTTGCATCAGGTTGTGAGTGAAGAAGGCAGAAGCTGAGTCGGATGTCCGCCACAGTCAAGGCCAAGTGAGAAACAAGCCACCACCCCAACTCTAAATATACACTACACGCAGATGAACACATGTTGAAAAGAACGAGCACAAACACTGATAATATTATCTCAACTGCTGGTCACAAGTTTCTCAATTCTGAGTGATAGAAATCTTTAACCAAATGACCATCCCCATCATCCACAGGAACATTTAATACAAAGAATGCAAAACAGGTAAACCAAATGCAACAAATATATTAGAAAGAAGGATTATCGAAGTGCTAAACAGGTAATTTACTTCTTGTGCCACCAAAAACATCCCTAATTAGAAATAAAACTGATTACTCACACAAGTTACCTCCCTTGGAATTGCGATGCTCGACGACTTGTCATTATCATCCACTACTACATAAAGTCATCGATAGCAACGTTTATTTCTCTGACTTAATTTGTAGAAGGCTGCCACATAAAAAGACTTTAATTTGTCTATGTTTTTTGGCTGTTAATTTATACGGTTTGCTCTGAGGAGGATTTTACAAGGGTTTGAATGCTCACACAGCAGTTGACCTAAATATCATTGCAATAAATAAACATTCTACTGTGTCAAAAAGTAATTTAAACAAAATCCATCTGAACATACATGCATTAATTTATCATCCACATAACTTCTTCCTACGAAAATATGTATAAAAGCCCACAAATTGACTTGGATATTAACATAAATAAACATGTACATAGTAAAAAAACAAAAACATTACTCTTGATGACATGTACATATTTACATTTCTGTTTACATATTTAACATGTACGCAAAAACCAATTCATACATAAATTCAATCTATTTGTTAACATTGATTTTACCCTCATCTATATGTTTATCCTAAGGATATGATTAGCTTTATGTAACTGGGAAACCTCTAATTTACTATAAGCACTTTTCTGGGCAGTTAAAAAAAGATTATGAACAGTCCCAGTCACAAATATAGATACTACAAAGACTTTTAAATTACTGTTTTCAAAGAAAATAGTCTAAAAAAGCCGATTTTAGATGTTTTTTCACCCCTTTTTAGAAAAAAATGCAGAGCTGTATATTTACATTCAAATTTAAAATGAGCATTAATAACTTATCACACTCCATTCTGGGTCTCTCCCTCACACATGCACCAAGAACAACAAAAGAAGTCACTGTTCATTAGATCTCTAAGAAGAAACTAAATCAACTTAAATTTTTCTCAGCAATAGAGAATCAATAGTGCAAGTGTTTTGGTGTGTGTGGTTTTAGATTTTGTCAGACTGCTCTGGTTTGACAAAAGGAATTTCCCATCAAAAGATTACTAAGCTAAAACGCAATATATTTCTCCCTGCAGTACATAAAGATTTGTCTTTGGTTAATTGCTCCAAATAACAAAAGATTACACATGATCACTGATTACCATCATAGTCATTACAATTATGGAATTATCATTGTCATTTGCTCTATCAGTGTCACTGTCATGCTCATTCTCCTTTTAATGTTAGTCTTTTTTCTTTACTGAATTTTTGGATGGGATATAAAAGACTTCATATCTGCGTAGGCTATTTATTTATGGGGTAAGCACTTCTGGCAAGGTGAGTTTAGGACAGTTTAAATACACATAATAGCTGACAATATCATTATGACAAGAATAAAGTTTACAGTGTCAAGCAAGATAAATGCAGAGTATCTTTCCTTCTAGTAAAGTTCATCCATATGTTGTTCCTTATAATAATCATGAAAATGTTATTATACCTTTAGTATAAGTGTATTAATATTACAAGACTAAGATGTAACTTTTGTGACTTACTTTTTTATATTGCATTATTTCACACTCCCACTTTAAGTGTAATCCCTACAGTAAGTATAGCAATCCATGACAAGCAACCAATCATAGTTATAGTCCATACACCATCTACTACAAATGCCTCAATCTAAACAACAGCTCCGCCCGTTTCATCTCTTACACCTGTTGTTGCAGCCATTTCGTCTATTAAACATGCCTCTGCAAAAGGTTACCGACTTATGGTGAGAAAAATCAATATCAAACCCTTGCAGAAGATTTTTCCCCCACTACATTCCTAGCCCGCGACAGAAAACCTTGAGAAAACACGGTTAACAGTTAGGAGAAAGGCGTTAAATCGGCTTTACATGGCGGTCAGGTCGACACTGGAGTGCTATCAAGCACTATTACAGCTACATATACTCCAGTACTCGCTTGTTTCACCTGCGTATTATCCATCTCAACAATCCACAATCAGAAAGCAAACGACGCTCCTGTAAGGTATATTTTACTTTTTATGACGGTGTGAAAGCGACTGGGTTATCTCGCAATGGGTTTGGAGCAATCAGTTTACTAAGAAAAAAAAAACGTGTTGCTGAACTGCATCCCTAGATTTATGGGAAGTAACAGTTTGCACGCGCAGCTGTTGAAGTGGATGGGGCGTGTAAAGGGGGAAGGGGGCTCTATGGACAGCTAGTACGATCAGTAAAGACCCGACTGCTTGTGTACATAGAGGGTAAACGTGGAAGCATGATAGCAGTCTCTGTGTGTGTTGTTCAACCGACAGTGAATCCCAAAGTAGCAACAGCCATAGCAAGGGCGTGAGTTTAAATGTCAACATTTCTTGGCCAAACAGACATTATATTTTCCAGCTTCATTGTCAGTGTTCCATAAAAATTGCACTTGTTGGATTCTTTGGCAACTGGGGACGTGGCCATTACTCAATGCATGCAGCCTGCAGGCAGCTGCCTAGTGCACACACATTTCGCGAGGTGAGGATAGACAAGTTTGTGTGCAATTAATCAAATGCTTTGACAACACACACAGAGGACAAACGTCATTTGCCTGGAAGTGAGCCACGAGTTATGAGTAAGCTCCCTAGAACACACACACACGTGCACACATATACATATAGAAATGCACACATTTTTAAATTTGTCAACTTCCTAAATTTTGCCGAAAACATGCACCACAGAAATGCATTACTCTCGATCCTCCCTTTCCCCCAATAAAAACCCCCACTTCACTAGATGCCAGAACACATCATTCAGTCAGACCTGAAGCCAAGACAGGTCTACAATCTACTTATATATAACCAGCACAACCTGTAACGAAGATATAACTGTATCAATGCCTGCAGTCTCTTCGCTGCCAGCGGAAGAACAGTGCAAGTGAAAAAGGAGGGCTGGAGTGGGGGCTAGATGACAAACAAAATGAGTCACTCACAGTTGAAGGCAAACTCGCTGTGCGTGCTGTTGTCCACGGATATCACAACATTCGCAGTAGCGCCGCCCGGCTGCGTTTGCTGGTGCTCCATTTCTTCCAATTCCTCTTCGAAGAATTTATGTTCAACTTCGTAGTGTGCAAGCGGTTGTGCAGCAACGAGGTCGTCTGCTGATCCTGGATCGCCCGCTTCTGAGGCCTCTGACGCCAGTTTGCAGGCTTTTATACTCACGACAGAATCGGTGAGTTTTTTAAAAAAAAAGACGCACGCTCGCAGTCGTCTGCTTCGCAGTCTCGGCCAGCCAACCTCGCGTGCGCCGAGAGCAACGCCCCTGTACAAACAGCAGCACAAACCCACGGAAGTTTCAAACAAGTTGCACACAAAGAATACAAACATTTGAACAGTTAATCATCCTTACCTTCTTCTTACTTGGTCTGAATGATTTTAATGACAATAATAAAGAAAAACCTGCTGTGGAGGAACGTGTGCCTGGCCTTGGCCAATGGCGCGGTTTGGCGCTACACAGGAGGAAGTGTGTTTGCGTGTTTATGCCAGTCAACAGCGTATGTGTACAATTAACAGCAAGGCCAAGGACTGTGTGTCGCCACACTAATGCCTGCACTTTACTGCGATGGTGTAAAATGGTGGAACTCATAACTCTTTCATGCTAACTGTGTCTGATTGGGTCAAATGTCACACTGACCCTCTTTTACGCTTCACCTCACTCAGCCTCTGTAACGTTTGCACTATGTTTACTGACCTAATTAGACGATCTCTCTCTCCATCAGCCTTCGTTTAGCTGTATACAGTGTGTACCTAAACCGCACAGCTATAACCACAATCTAAGAACCATTCCCGCCTCACCCCTGACCTCAGAAACAAACAACTATATAACCCTATAGAACAGCAACACAGTGAAGGTCTTTGTTATTGTCTCTGTTGCTGCACGATTAGATCCCACCAGCTCGTCGACACAATAATATATCGTCAACAAATGATAATGGCTATGGGCGGGCGGTATAAAAATTCTCATGCACAAGATGTAGAAAATCAAGAACACGCACATTTAGCCTGGGGATCAACGATAAGAATTCCATTAATGGGCTGTTGGTGGGGGAAGATCTGATCTAATTCTTACACGACTGGAGTTACAGCAAAGAAATGGAGTGACGAGAGACAGTGGCACACACAGAGAGAATTAAGATAACGCAATATGCATTATGGTTCCTTCCTCCATATAATGCTAATTTTAAAAACTATCAGCTTTACTCCGACCTTTCCCATCACCACAAACAAGCGCGCCTCTAGCAGGAAGTCTAGTCTGCTCTCCAGGAATGTACGCCAGCCCGGAAACACTGCTGTCAGCGAAACTTTCATAAAGTTTAACGGTCTTGCAGTGCCGTGGCCCAACACCCAAACTAAGTTGCTAATCACAATTATTTCTCTATAGAAGAGTTTACTGCTTGAGTCACGGGAATTTGATAAATTGTAAAATTTGGTGCCAACTTACCACAGTGCTACACTCCGTTCGTTAAGGGGGGCCTACTCCGATTTTTTTTTTTACTTTCAGCTGTTTTCCCCCTTTAATATTTGTCGTTAAATTGTCACGTTATACAGTTGTTTGCTAGTCTTTATATAGTCTTTAATTTCTTTTATTGCTTAGCACTGCTCTACACAACCCCTGTCGGCAGTTTAAAAAAGTTTACATGTTTAGTTGTTAATATCAGCAGAATAAGGAGCAATGTGTAACAACCCAATCAAAAAAAAAAAAAAAAAAATCTCTTGTTAACATGCACACCAGTATAACTTCCAATGACATCTTACACCTATTTCATGCTATCTTTTAAATGATTTTTGCTCGTAAAAACAGCGCCTTCTTCTACATTCTGTCCTCACCCTATTTCCTCTTGTGCGTCTAAATAGTAGATAAGTCACGACCAGTCGAAAGACCGGTTTGCGATATGCGGTGTTTATTACTAACCGATCCGTTTTGCGTCCTTGATACGGGCAGTTTTAAATTCGAAGGTTCATGTTTACTTTGACATTTTCATTTTTCGGTCAGTAGGTGCATGAACTCACGAACGTTGTAAACAGCAAGGCATATGAACACGCGATAAAAGACAACGCTATTAACACATACTGTCATTCCACGCAGAAATAAAAAAAAAACCACATATATGTCGGTGCTGATTAATCACCTGACCACCTTTCGCATGTGTGCTAAGCTTTTGTTCTATTTCATGGGTGTTGTGTCTCGTTTAATGTGCTAGTTTTATGTGGCCTCTATATCCAAAAGCACATTTTTAAATTACAAAATGTTGCTAAAACCGAAACTACAGTAAGTGGCTTTTCATGACCGGCAAAGTAGGCTGATAGTTCAAGACTAAGAGATGACTCCTCACCTTTATGGCCTATACTGATAAGATATAGGCGCAGTTGCATTTGTGAGCATCTCCAATTAAAAACAAAAACAGCGCATATGCGAGTACAAAAGAGCTGCAAAAAAAAAAAAAAGCCTTCTGTTTCTTGCTATTGCACTGATAAAGCGGCTTTCGTTTACAGTGAGGTACATGAAAATAGGTTAATTTGACCTCACCTACATAGAGTGTAGTTTTAACAATCGAGGATTAATAATGGTCGTATATATTTTTTTTAAACTGCTGTTGCCGTTATAAGCCGTATGTTCAGAATGATATTTCAGTGCATAAGTGAACAAGTAAACAAAGGAAAGAGGTGATGGAAATGAAATGCGCATGCACTGGCACGCGCCATGGTGGCCAACGAATGTTTACATCAGTGTCTGAAACGCAGTTTGTGGCACACGTGGCTCAGTGTAGATGTGTAAAATACGATGTTTACATCTTCATCAGTGAGTACTTTGTTAGTTCGACCTGGATACGTGCAGGAGAGCACTAAAATGAGCGTGCACAGTCAGCATAAAAAATAAACAACCATCTGTATTTACAAATACATTGCCGCTGAGAAATCTTGTAGATAAAGATGCATTCGTGTGTCTGATGACCCGCTAACACCACTACTGACAAAGAATCTCTGATTGCATGGCGACATCTGCTGCCGTCCTTTTTTAATTTCATTCCAGACTAAAATATTATTGGAAGGGGAGGGAACATTGCCCCACAAAAGTTCCATGTCAGCAAAGATTTTCAATAAGTCCAAGGATTTAGTAAATCTATATAACTGAGTCTAATCGTCCACAAACAATCCTGAAACCCATTATTTCTCTTCCTTTCTCTCTCTCGCGTCCGCACATAATCCATGGAGCCAAGCGCTTAAGATGGCGGGGGCTGAAAGTGGTGCTGTATTGTTTAAGCGGGGAAACGAGGAGGATTGTGACAGTGACACATAGGATGACAGCCTTGATTGCAACATATTGAACATAATCCATGGAGCCACAAACAAATGCTCACAAGAGGAACGAGTCAGCCCACCACTGACTTACAGCAAGGAGCTGCAGACAGCGCGAGAGCTCTCGTACTGACGGAGGTGCCAAACTCCACATTTACAGGTCTACTCTCAGTCACATATTTTCAGCAGAGAATCAAGATTTACGCAATGCCAGCTTTTTCGAGCTACGATCTAAAAGGTCTTGTTCAGCCCTGCTCTGAGATGTCTACGCTTACAACTAGCAAAGAATTAGCCTTAAAACATAAAACTGATTATACTCACGTGTTTAGTACAATAGAATATCTTCAACTAACAATCAGCTGAAAACCTTTTGTTTTGCTTTTTCGCTAAAATATCACAAGTGACAATCGACAGTGACGTCAAACATGGCAAGAAGTCGTCATTTTATTAAGATTTGACGCAAGCAGCCACGTGTTGTGCGTCGTCTGCTTCCGGTGACATGGCGGCTGTAGGAAAACACAGCCTTACACGTCGGCATGTCACATGAGGCTATTTTACTAAAAGGTCATCTGAGAGCGTTATGTTGGCGTTTCTCTTTGCACTGCTGACCCCCACATGCCAGGGTCGCACGCAGGACATTCACTGGTCGTTGATAAAACTAAGACCACGAGGCCGGCCATGCTTTGACCTGTTCAGCCCGGAACCAAACTTGAATTGGTTCGTCGATGACTTGTACTAGCTGACACGATAAACTGACCTCGTGCGGTAAAATAATCTTGACCCTGCTGGAGAAACCTGCATTTTGACAGATGATAGGCTGTGACAATCACGCATTAACTAAACATTACAGTCGCAGCATCGTTGTGGTATGTGAACTATATTATTTATAAATTATAAATAATTAACCTGACATAAAGCCCACTTCACGTTGTTTCACAAACTACATTGGTTAGACCACTTCAAATAAATCAGGTGGTACATAGGACTCGACTGTTTCTTACAGTGAAGGTTTCACTCACTTTCATGTAGAAAAAAGTTTCCCCTTAAAGTTATCTCCCCATCTGCATAAACGAGGCGACTTGAACAAAACAAGGCCATCCTGACATCCAATTTCCCTGGGTTTCTAATTTAAAGCTTGATTGAGAACACAGGTTATACGAGTAGGATGCAGACGTTGATAGATGCTGCTCTGATCTCTACCACAAATCGTGGGTCTGAACTTACCCGCCTTGATCACCAACGCTTGGTGAAGGCAGACGTAAAAGGAAGACCTTTAACCCAAACTTAATTAGTTTTAACCTCGCTTTTAGTACGTGTCTAGGGCTGTCTGCATTGCTGCCTTCTCAAAAACCGAGTCTTATGAACATAGCAGTGGAGTGTCTTGGTGGTTGTGATGGCAGTGTCCTTGTCCATTGTTAGCACCTTGTGACCAGCGCCATTGCTCGCTGAGCCAAAAAGCCTTGTATTTCTGGGTACTGATCGATGACGGCCAGTCGCCGGTTTCATCGACTCATTCATCACTCTTCAGCTTGTCATCCTGTTCAGACTTTGGAAAACACTCAGAGAGCAGTTCATGCAGGTCAGTTTTGTCCTTTCTGGTGGACAACCTACGACCAACAACATTTCTTGAGAAGGATGCATCAATGAATAACATGTTCCTACATCTTTAAGCCTACAATCAAGAAAAAACAAGATGGCAATTATTTTGTAAGAATTCAGCCTTCAGTTTTTATGGTAACCCAGAAATAGCTAAAGCTGCGCGATGTATCAGACATATCTGATTCCCTTGGCAATTCCAGAGATGTCTGGTGGCATCTAGTTAGAAATAGGTATTCCAACTGTTGTAATTTGCCTGAATGATGTAGTTCATTCTTCCAGTGCATTAAAAAAGTTGGCTTATTGCTATTCTATTCATGCCTGCCACCACACAAATTATTTTTTTTTTTTTTGCTTGTTAGATCAAGCCTCTATTTCTTTTTCCATTTCTCTCTATCTCTTTGTCTTCTTTTCTTGAAATTCCCTTTTGCATGCAAAGTTACCCGGGCTTCAGCCCTTGGACTAAAACTATAAAATTAGGCAATTAGGCTAACTCGGGGGAAGCCACAAATCAGAGGCAAAGCTGGACCTGTACAAGCAAGTCATGAAGTTGCAGAATTCCGAGATTGGCAGCGAACACTATGTCCCTTCCTTTTTGAGTCCGATTTGTAGTTGCAGAACATCTGTTGTTTCTGTTTCTCTGTCCTTGTGTTGTTATTCGTTGATTGTCGAGTTTACAAAGCTTGTCATTTCCAAAATATAAATAAATCATCAGTTCTAATTTCATTCTGACATCGCCGTGCTACTTCCTGCCATCGAATAATCACTCTGCAAATCTCTCCTCCCCGTATGGATCCGGGTGAGGGATAGTTATCTACTTCAAATTTCATGACCGTGTATGTCCGCCGTGTCAGACATCACGTAGCAATCACGTAGTTATGATGAAGATACGGATCCCGATGTTTCTCCGATTTATGGCAATGTAATCGACATTTGTGATAACAATCACGAGTCTGAGCAGCACCTGATGTCTGTCTACTTCTGTACAGTAGTCAGTCTTGTAAACGAGCCTGAGTGTCGTGGTACTGTTGGGCTGACAACAGAAACCGTTGCCTGCTTCCGATTGAGCTCCCCGCTGGGTTCGGGAAGCCTGTGAAACTAAACCATTAGCAGCATTCTCTCGAGACGCTCGGGGCAAACGAAGCTGCCGGGGTGAGTGTCGGGTGTTCCCTATGCGATCTCTAAAGCCACCTCTTTGTCATGGCGCTCTCTGTAGCATCCATCATGTCGGTGATGAGGGTGCACACTTTTGGAGCAAGGAGGAGAGAGAGCAATAACAGTGTCGGTGACGACACAGAGGCTGGATCGATAGACATGCTGAATCGTGCGCGCATGCGTTCGTAAGTGCGCATCCACTTAAACCCACTGCCATATGTTCGTAACAGTTTACTTAGCATGGATGTAGTGTTATACCCTGAAGCTCCCTTTTTTCTCTCGATATCTCACTTAATTACTCATCGCATCTCCTCCTCCACACACACACAGCCTCCTGATAACCTTCTAGGAAAAAAATATTTATTTGTTACATTGTTACTACCTCAAAATAAAAAAAAAAAAAGCAGAATATAAACATGAAGAAACCTCGTCTCTACTGTGTTTCCTTGGCAACGAACATCACATGACCAGACATCGCCTGACCAGTAATTTTTGTTTCTCTATGCAATGAAGGAATATCAGAGCTTAGCTGCTTGAGATTTGACAAAGTGTTCTTTCCCACATGCCATTTGTCATCAAGAGAATTGCTGTTCAAAAACGTGGTTGTTTTTTTTTTTCCGTGTCCCTAAAGGGCAGACTTGAAATCAGTGTGATGAGAGGAGGAAGTTGGGGTGGGATTTAATAAAAAAAACAAACCCATAAATCTCATCATACAAGCTCGTGCTGACTTCTCCCCACCCACCCACTTTTATTGCTGTGATAGCGAGGGTCGGTTTCTGCCATGAACAAACTAGGAGGCTGCTGAAGCAACAGCAAGCTTTCTCTACCCCCATCTCCCTCCTGCTGACATTGCATGTCACGTGACTGCAGGTGATGCGCTGTCTGCGACACTGTAGCGACTGGCTAGGTGGGTCAAAGATGGGTCTTTGCTTTGCACACATGACTCGGCGACAAGTGCACAACATTCCAGTCACTGGATAGTATTAGTGTCTAGCGGACAGATACAACATTAACAAATCAGTTTAGCTGATCTGATTTTTATTAATCGTCTTTTTCGATTATTTGTACTTCATTGGTTTTGTGTGTGAGACAGATATTACAATCCAATAACTTAACTGTACCGATGAACCCTGTGTCAGCCACAGGATCTGAACAATTTAATTATTTGTTTACTTTATGCAATAAAGGGGCTTGCCTTGTTGATATACATCGATGACAACATCACAATATTCATGCACTTCACAAAGTCTTCTTCCTACGAACCCATAAACACACAAATACACACATACGGACAAATAAATCATCATCATCATCATCGTCATCATCATCTCTCACAGAATATTTTTACCACTCGATGACAACAATGATAAAATCTAATCTAATCCCTTCAAAAAAGCATAGTTTGTGTACCATACCTAACAAGAGAGAGAAAGATTGGTGGTGGGGTCAGAGAAAATAAACACATTTACACTGTAACTGAAAAGATATAATCATGTGACAGATTTAAATGAGAATAGCTAAAGCAGCAGTTCTAGTTTCAGTACACACAACAGCTTTCAATTTGTAACTCAATGTCGATAACAAATCTCGGGTATTTCATTTCATGTTCACTTGGTACAATGTCCTGCCTGCCACCTATTCGTGTTAAAAAATACTATAAACTCACAGTAAATATTATTGTCATCCCTCCTTTTAAACTTTGTTTATCATTTATGCCAAGGACATTCAGCAAAAACATAAAAATTGAATATCAACTCGATTTTCTAGCCAGCGGCAGTTGACCGGTTGCTAATGACACAGTGAGAGGCCTTGCCTCGGCTTGAAAGACCCACCTTCATAAATAAGAGTCTCCATTGCCATTCTAGAATATTCCAGGCCATGTCTCATCCTCAAGATCAATAAACATCAAGAAGTTTCAACATCACTTACCTTTACAGTCTTGGCGAGGCAGGCAAGTGTGATGAAGATACACAGGGGAGAAGGTATATGTTCCTGGCTCTCCTACCGTCGGGTTCAAGGACAAAGACAGAGCGTTTCTGCTTGATGAGAGAGAGAGATAATTATTTCCTCTCTAGCAGACTGATGCTTGGAGGTGTACAGACCGACTAGTTCTGCCAACTGTCAGTGGATGAAGTCTTTTAACAAAAGCGCAAGCCACACCCTCTGTAAGTAATATGTCGACGTCACCCTCAGGGTTGTCGGAAGGCCAAGACCAGAGACTGGAACCTGACCACTGGAGGCAGAATGCATTTGCATTCCGTTCTGCGTTCTTAGGTGCTTGCAGAAAACGCAGGAGCCGGCGTTTTCTCCATGTACTGGCAATAGTCTAGGTCTCATTCCACGGCCGAACAGTCAACAATCGATGTGGGCCAACGGTCACAGTCAAGACCAAAAGATTCAGATAAAAATCCAATTTAGCACAAAGGTGTGAAGGAGAGGAAACGACAGCAATGAGGCAGAACTGGTATGCATGCCATGACCAAAGCTGATCGATGTTGCTGAGCCAGAGAAAGAAGGGATTAGGGGTGGGTGGAGGGCTTATGTAACCTTCGTTGACTTTCAGGCGCCGACCCTGTGTCAAGGCCACTGGGGTGGCGGTGCGGCGAGTGCTGTCCCACAGAGAGGAAGCTGCTGGATTGTACAGGCTGTTTTCATGGAGGAGGAGGAAACATGGAGCATTTTGTACATCATTATCATCACTAACATCCACCCAACCTAAGCTACCCTTCTTCACACCCCTCTGACCGTTATGATCACGTGGTCAGCAACGCGCAAGCCGCTACAGTTCCGATGTGAGGTGAGCGGTCTCAAAAACTGCTTCTCTCGGTATTGACATTTCCCGTAATTCAACACATTATTGAAATCGAGAAATCTTGCATAAATTAAATATAGCGGCAATCACATAAAATCCTGCAGTCGCAAAAGAGGGAGGAACTGATGGCATAAACAAAATATCAGATGACAGTAGGCAACGCAACCAGAAATGGATTGCTTCAACAATATTTCACAAATGTCACAAAAGCGCAAAACATTAGTGCACACTAACGGCTAAAAATAAGAATTTAAACAGAATCTGACTAAGGAGAAATGTTTGGTCACCTGTCTTTGAAGTTTTAAAGTATTATTCTTTCTTGCCATAGCAGATATCTCTCAGTAACTTACTGGTCAAGTCCTTAATCATTTTTAAGTAATCTACCTCCGCAGCACCCGATGCACTTCACCCAAATCTCACATTCTCTGGTTAGACAGTTTGTTGTGGATATTCTCGATTCAACCAATGTTTGCACATGAAAAGTAAATCATTAGACAACCAATAATAAATCGTCAATATTTTTTAACCCTATTCATTTTTTGAATAAGATGAATTTGAAATGATAGTTCTTACTAGTAAAGAGGAGACATTTTTCAGCACCACTCGTTTCTCCAAGAACCAACTTTATCTTTCGAGGAGAGTTTTCCAGCCGGTGAAGTTAAACACAAATGAAGTGCACTGAAGAGGGGGAATATTTGCTTGATTTGTTTTGTCAGACGTAGCGACCTTGCCTTAGGAACGGGGCCCACATTGTGTCGGTATTGATCAAGGGGGTGAGGAACGACAGAAAGAGAGAAAGATGAAAAAAGATGAAGAAAGCTACAAAGCGAAATAAAGGCATAGAGTGAGAGAGATGAGAGAAAGATAAAGAGAGATACAAAGAGATATATTGAGAGATGCATCTGAGGAAAGTGTTTACAAAAAAACGTATTAGAACATAAACTTACTTCTCCAGGTAATGTAAGTCTCATACACACAGACGATGTGATTTATGTATTCAATCATTCATTTAATTAAGTTGTCAAATATAATAAGAGTATATTATTAATAATAATTAATTAATATTAAAGAAAACTTCTATGGCACACTGGCAGCGAGCTCAGAACACTTTACAAAGGATATACAAAGGACATAGAACTTAAAAAATAATCTTATTTGTTATAAGGAGGATTTGACTGTCTTCTGAAGTGAGAGGACAATGGATGCTCAGAGTTGTCCATTCAGTCTTGTGTTTCTGTTTCAAAGTCTAATATTTCAGACATTTCAGACCTGTACACAATGAAAGCAAGGATGTCATATGATGACCATATTACAAATGTACTCGTGTATTCAGACAACTGTGTTCCAAGCCGAAAAAGAAGCCTTCATATATAGAGCACAGTTTGCAACCCGCATTTCAAAACCACACAAGAAGAAATATATGTACATAGGGAAACCTCCAAACAGTACATCCCACAGAGTAAGCTTGCTTCGCACTGCAGAAGCAAATAATCTAGCAATAATAAATAATAAATTATAAATAAACAAAGCAATAATAGTATTGTAAATATTGTAAATATTGAATTGAGGAACTACACTCTCAAGATCTGAGGGTCGTTTTCAGAACATCGTCTCGGTTTCTTAGAAGCAGAAAAATTTACTGAAAAAAGTGTAAAAAGAATCAAAATAAGTCTTTTAAGAAGCACGACATTTTTTTGGAGATAAAACTAAAGTAAAATTACGTCTTGACTATTAAATTATTGATCCGAGGGAATGGACTGATAGAACAAGGGAGCGCACCCCGGTAAGCGAGACACATTAGAGCCACGGAGTTATCCCGCCGCTTGACTCGTAAAGTGAAACAGCGACACGTCTCCCTGGCCTTTACCCCCCTTCTCCCCTCTGCCCACGCAACAGTCTTTTCTTCCAGGCCATGGGAAAATATTTAAAAAGTATTGTACACAGAATGTGCACAGATCGTCTTCTTTCAAGGATCAATCTCGCTTTCCTTCCAGCGAAAGCTGAGGCAGAAAATGTGAGAAAAACAATAAACTGCTT
This sequence comes from Pomacea canaliculata, assembly GCF_003073045.1. NCBI lineage: Eukaryota > Metazoa > Mollusca > Gastropoda > Architaenioglossa > Ampullariidae > Pomacea > Pomacea canaliculata. The sequence goes on from NC_037598.1 coordinate 24,763,931, forward strand.
GAATGATACGTTTGTGTGTACAGAGAGGTGTGAGGATTGTTGAAAAAAAAAATGTTGTGAATAAATTCAACCAATCCTTCCATCAGGACACACTGGAGGTGGCAGTAGCAAGGGCATGCAATTATGAAGCTGCTGCAAGGGAGGCGATGGTGTTCCTTACACCACCATCCCCGCCTCTTCCTCGTCCCCGGAACCATCAATCAAGCGGACTGGGTTTTGTACCAGGTTCTGGACAGCCTTGCTGGCGTGTCCTAGCCAAATGAAGGCCTCCTGCTGGGGTCGTCTGCCTGTACATTTTCTTTGGCTGGTTCAGTTCCCTTGGGACTCACTACTCATAGACTTGCAACAGGAAGCACTTCACAGGACAATCCGCGTTTTTTTTTAAACAGATATAAACAATCTATCTCTCTTATCGCCTATTTCTCCTATTTGTTCTTTCTTCTGAGCTGCTTCTACCAACCCCCAGCTCCACCGGCGAGCAGATGTTACCTCTGCATTGTGCATTGCAGCTGTGCACGATGGCAGACTGCAGGGTATTTCCATCTGTGACGCACACGATTTTTCTCAAAATTCAGTGCTCCAAGTGCACTAACACGTCTCCTCCTAGGGACATGACCGGCAATAATTTATATTATAATGACGAAAATAGCAATGGCTATGTTGGCGATTTTTTCATGGCAGTAGAGAGAGAGAATAATAGAGAAGCAAGATTTGTATCAACAACTCGTTTGACGACCGCTAGAAATATGCATACACACGTAGACACAAGTGTGAAAATACATTCTTTATTCTTTCTCTCACCAACACACGCAAGTGATTTACGATTATCCTCTAAGACTAGATAAGGCTGGAGGCTGTATAAAAGGGACGCTAGTAGCGAAAAATGCAAAAGTAAAGAAAATCGCGTTGTCTCCCATGGGCAATCTGCTAAAATTACATTAGGCTGAAGCGAACAGGAAAAAACAAACACACAGCAACAAAAAAGCTGTTTATTCACAGCAGTCAAATGAAGTGTCTAGCTCAGCAAATCAAAAAAAATTTTTATTAAAGGCATTCTAAAATACAGATATATTTATTTACGAAATGAAAGATTAAGTAAACAGTCTATTAATGCCAATAAAAATCCGTGTGGACAACGAACAAAGCCAAAGATAGAGAAAGCAAATGTTCAAAATAAAAAAGAGTAAAAAGAAAAAAGAGGTAGGAGTGAAAAGAAAGTAAACTTTAAAAAGATCGATTAAAAGAAAAAAAATAGGGAAAGAAAATTGATGAAAGATAGAATAAACGTAAAAAAAAAGTAAAATAAAATGTAAATGTAAAAAAATAAAAGGAATGAAACAAACCTAATGATCAGTCAATAAATAGATCATTATTTCAAAACGTGTCAAAAAGCAAGAAAAATTCAACCATCAAGAAAAGAGATTATAACACCACGACCTGGAAGGAAAACAAAATCAATTTCTTTGTAGTTCATGCTTTAGCACAGTTGAGGGACAGTCAGATACCGAGTTGTAACCTTCGTTAAATACACCTGGTCCTTTGCTGATTGATCTTCGCCGGCAAAGAGGCGGCAAGTTGGACCTGTAGCCGGACACGATCCATGAGTTGACAACACAAGCATGTCTTTTTCTTGTTTCTCCCTTCATGATAACGGCTTTGTTTGAAGACCACTTGAGTATTTACAGGGGGCGAGGAGGAACTTATCTACCCTTCAAACTGACATGACTAGAGGAAAATAAAAACACTGATGAAAACCTCTCACTGACCACTGTCCATCGTTTTCATTTGATGTCATCAGTTTTGTGGTCTTGTCTGCTAGCACTCAGGATAGGCTCGATGACCTCACCCTACCACAAAACACGGAGGATTCCTCGTACTGCTCCAGAGCCGGGTATTACATGAGCGATTATAAATAAGCAATTGCTTTATAACCCTAAAATGTGAGCGGAAGTGATTCATACTTCATTTAAGCCCAACTTGCTATTTTACTTGCCCTGTCCTTTAAAGGCCTTTCATTCATCAAGGATTCGAAGTTTCTTTCATCCGAGTATGAAATCTTTGTGTGTGTGTGTGTAAACAGCTGAAGAGTTGGACAGGAGATAGAGACAGATTAATTTCGTCAGGAGAAGGCTTAAATTTATTGAGTTTATGGATCGGCAACATTCTTCCAGGCTTCAAGTCAGTATTCAAAAAACTCGCGCAAAAAAAAAACAAAAACAAAAAAACAAAAAAACAAAACAAAACACACAATCTGTCGAATTTCCTCCGAGTCCGTGCTGATCACACAAACACAGAAGGGCTTTCAATGGCATCTTCAGGCTCGTCATGCGCACCAGAGGTTTGTGTTCGTGACAAAGGCGCGTAACTCGATGAGAGTGCTTGGTGAGTAGATATTGATCTTCATCAATTGTGCCTTTTCCTTATCCAACGATTGATGGTGGGCTACTTAGAGCCCATCTACTGCCCGTGGGTAGAGAGCCTGGGGAGGTGTTCATTGAGATTCGTGTCACACTGAAATGATGTGAAGGACTCCATTTTATTTTCATGGTTTTACTGCATTTCGCACATTGTGGCGCATGGTGGCGTGTGACAAAGATTGCTTCACTCATGAACATCGACAGGAGGACAGACGATGTCATGGTAAATGAACAACAACAAAAAAAATTGTTTCAGGTCACGTGGCCTCAACAATGGGAGAGCTGAGCACCACATCAGGGCAAGTGCACTGGGGTCAGCTGTAACTGTGTCGTATTCGAATGCACATGAAGGCGACATTTATCTGTGTTGTCATAGACCATATTATTTGGGGGCTTGGAACTGCAATAATTTTTTTTTTCAGTATAAATTATCTATCATTTCTTCTGGGAGAATATGGATAAGTCTCATATTTCTGGTGTGTACAAGACTACATCCAAAACCTTTTCGTACAAGATCTGGTGTCCAGTCCCAAATTTTCTAAGAAGTTTAAGAAATCTGAGCAATCGTTACTTTTTCTCTTGTTGTTAGATCTTTAAAAGCCGAAGAAATTAATAACTAAAAAATGAAAACCATCCATTTGTGTATTTCTTGGTGATGAAAATGTCTGTGCAGGCAGGTAAATTGATTGTGAAATGAAACAATATTTTAAAAATTATTTTCCCTTTAATTGTTTAATAATTTCATTTTACTTCTTTATTATGATGATTGATATCGGAAGGTAAAATGTAAACAATATCCGTATTTTTTTTAGATGGTTTTCCCGAATCATTTAATCAATCAATTTAGTCCTTTATTATGACTGTTGCTACATCAATGACGTAGATGATTGACTGAATATTCGATTATTCGTTCTTTCTTTTTTTAATTGAAAAGGTGCATTGTCTCATAGCTTGTCGCAAGAAAACAAACAGGTCATAGCCAAGGACAGTCCTGGGATATCTTGCGACGTCAGCAAAGAAAACAAAACTGTTGGCAAATATTGGTCGCTCCATCGAGTTATTAGGAATCGCGTTTCTCGGTCGCAGGTTGACGCAAACATCGATGGCGATGGCCGGCCACACATCCAATCCGATGATTCCCAAGGTCACGGCTGCAAGCAGCTCAACTCTGTCAACAGCAAATGCAGGAGTCATGTTACCTGTATCCAGGTCAATTTTGCTCCCTCCGGACATAGACCCGATCTATATCCATGGAAAATTTAGGTACACACTCTTTTCTTTTCAGATCTTTGATTAAATTAAAAAAAAAATTGCTTTAGTCTTTGCAAGTCTGGAGTTGAGAAGACAAGGCGAACTAGTTAGATGTCTTATTTATAAAAGATTTATTTCTTCTTTTAGGGTAGGTGACACAGTTGGGTGGATATCAATGAAATATGTCATTTCTATGAAAATGAACCACGATTCTGAAATTCTAAACTTTGGACACGCAAGCACACACACAGACACACATGAGGACAGGGAAAGCTTTTACTGATATACAGGTGTGACATTCATACCAAAGAGCAGCGCTGCTTCTGTGATTTACATGACTGCTTTGCCGATGACAAGAGAAAACCATGGCAGAGAAGAAAGTAATACATTAATACTGTTAATAATAGAGCATCTTTTCTGTATGAGTACGGATATGAAATGCTCTTGGAACTCCAGTCCGGAGAGGCAAGAAAGTGCGCGCGCAGCAATAGCGTCAAACGTTTTCCCGCCATGCATTTCCAAGGATGTCAACTTCCGGCAAAAACACACAATCGATAGTTTCTCTCTTAAACACTGAACACCCCTTCACTCACTTCTTTCAACAAAGAGGCATCGATCTCCTGATGTCGCTTTGTGGACTGCAAGTCGAAAAATCTATGGCGAACCTTTCCCGCGTGTGGATCAAATTATAGGGCTAACCAAAGCAATTTCCTTTCCTTTATGGACACGGATTGCGTCAGTGTCTTTTCAGATGCCCCTTAATACAGTGTTATCAATCTCTCCCTTGTTTGTACAAGTATTTATGCTGCTGTATCCAGTTTATGACTGACCTCTCGTCTGTCATTGTTCGCACTGCCATCTCTTGTCCCCTGAAGGTCTTGCACATGAAAAAGTTAACAAAAATGACACGAGCTTTATTTATGTCGACGGGTATTGACAGCACGTGCCTGAGGAGGAGAACGTAGAGGTAACGACTTTGCACAAGGCAGGTTGCCACACTCGTAGGACACCAGCAACCTCTACTCTCAACAGTCAAGTGACGTAAGCTGGTCTTTGGTCACGTGACCCAGCATGACATCCTGTGGAAGACAATCCTTCAAGGTAACTTGGAGGGCAGCGGAAACTGCGGCGGTCAGAGGAAGAACTGACTTAAGGAGGTCAAAGACCGGACAGGTCGTCCTGTACACGACCTGTGACTGTCGCCCACAATAGACAACAGGTCCGGTCTACCCTCTACCCATGTAATCCCCAAACCACAGGTGGTGGTCTACCCATGTCATCCCCCCCAACCACAGGCCGGTCTATCCATGTGATCCCCCAACCACAGGTGCCGATAGTTACTCTAAATAATTTAATTTAGTTGTGGATTCGGCTTTGCCAGGAAAATCTTCAGCTTGTTTCAGTTGGTTTAATAATGGATTAGTATACACATTCCTAACTTTCTGAAATAGACGATGGAGAAATTTTAAAATTATAGAATACATAAGAACTCCTTTTGGTTATGGAAAGATATATTTCTGATTATCACATAGCCAGAAAATATTTTTATCATGTTCAGAAAAATAAGCAAAACCTAATGATTTGGGAAATGAATACCACTCTATATTTTTCAGTGTTTTTTTTTTTTTAAAAAGAAAGATGTAAATTAGCTCTCAAATTTTACTGAAAAAGTTTAAATATTTTGTCTGTATTAAAAAAATCGTTCTACATTTTAAAGTAAGTTGATTGCCAAAACGAAAGATACATAAAACAACAACAACAACAACAACAACAACAAACAACAACAACACAAACAAACTAATAACAAGGAAAGGCATCAACTGGAGCAGGTCGATTTGTCAGTGTTCGGATCCCCCAGTGGTATATTTGGTTTCTTCACCTTGCAGACTGTAACTGATGCAGTGACAACTTTCCCCACATCGCCACCTGGCACGCATACCACACGGTAGTCCGGGAAGACGAAAGATAAAAGTTTAGATGATTTGACTTTATTTTTCTCAGCAAAGTAATTGTAGAGCTCACAGAGTATAAATATGGTTCACTGCACAACCTCACAACCTTTCTGTTCACACTGTGGGGGGTCTTAGAGAACCGAGGGCACTCAGCAATATCAATCACATTAAAGGTATGGACGGAGCGTTTAACACAGTTTCTAGGCTCAGTGATTAAGATTAACGAGTTTCACAGGATGTTTATGAAATCTTGAATGCTCTTAAGAGGGAGGCTTTCAGTACATACAGACTGTAACTGAGTAGGAAAAAAAAAAGGAAAAAGTTTTCACACACTTGGCTACGGTTTTTATTGCATCTAACCGCAATTTGTTAACTGTAAACAACCGAGCATCAACTGCAAGGCTAATCACTCGACTAAGAACCAGCTGAAAGTTTATGAATTAAATACTCAATCAACCACTCACATATTTAATGGCACAGTTGTTTGTTTTTTTTTTTGAGGCATCAGCGCTGAATGAACACTGCAAAAACATCCGCTCTCAGGACACCTGCAAATATGATAAAATTTCCACTTTTACTGCAAAGCCAAATTTGGCAGGCGACTGCATTTTCCTATTCTGCTTTCACATGTCAGTACCTTTGGTTGTATTTTGTCTTTCTTATATAAAACAAACTTCATTTTGCGAGCTCTCAGATCTTTACCTGATTTGTAACGATGTACTTTACCTTGAATTTGTATGCGAATTATTTAAGTTCGTCTGTATGCCTCTACTTTTTGTTCTGTGACACATTACCTCTCTATTAATTTAGCTCTTTCAGTCTTGCATTTGTTAAATGATAGTGTTGACTTATAAAGGTTTTCAAGGATGCAACATATTTTCTTCTCTGAGATAAGCACAGAATAGTATTTCTTCAGATCCGTCAAACAACTTGGGTGTCCATGCGTTCGGATATGACCTCTGAACTCCCATTGGCTACAGACTTACAACCGTAACCATAGTTAATTTAGTCCTTAAAATCGATCTCTTTTGCTCGTGGTTTTCTAGTATTTTTATATCTCACAAAATGGAAGGAAAGAGGATCTGGAGTTATACACAGAGACTGAGAGAAATACTAGTTTGGACTAAGCTTGTAGGGCTTTAACTTGTGTGACTGACACTGTTGTAAATATTTGTCTTACTGTAAGCTGAGCTTTGCCAGGTGACTACTGTGGTGTTGCCGCTGTAGAGAATGGCAGGTGTGGTGTAGTTTTCCCATGGACACGGTTCACGGCTCAGATGTCGTCGACCACAGCCAGCCAGCCCACGTCGCCAGCACACCCACCATAGCTCTTGTTGATGAAGAAGCGGCGAGAATGGACATCAATCCTGAGGACAAAATAATGCATCCGGACTATGCAAATATAAGTATTGCGAGCCAAGGAGAAAATTCATCGTAAGCGGTGTTCAGCATTAAAACAACCAATAAATTCATGCCAATCGTTGGTGTCGAATAAGTTATCCACTAAAAAGAAATCCTGCTGAGTTTGGATTAGAATAGACTAAAGGTAATTTTTGTTTAATAAATAAAAAATTCTTTTGAAACCTCATGCAGGATCTGTTTATTTGAATACGATCATGTGTTGTTTGAAACTTGTAAACTTGCAAATAACTCTGGTCAGAAGTTGCAAGATTGCTTTTTGTGTTGAAGTTCCAGAGTCTTAAAGTGCAAAGCAATACATTTAAGTATATCAGGGTTATAAAATAGAGTGAAGGCCGGTTGGCACGCGTACACTCTCCTTCAAGAATGCAGAAAGAGCTCCTGGATACATGGATACATAGGGACACCCAAACCTCATTCCCAACCAGTCATTCTGCTTGTTTACATGAGCATATTAATTTAAACTACTTTTCTCTGCTATACTTCTGCAATTATCCAGATGATTCTTTGCTACCCTGATAAGAATCAGATATAGCTTTAGTCAGGTCTAGAACTGGGGATGGTTCATTACTCCAAAGACCTAACATCTGAGCCTTATACAGCAACACCATCTTGATTGAGCATCTAGTCTCTCTCTTTCTCTGCCTCCCTCCATCGGGGCTAGCTGGTAAAAACAAATATACAGGTAGTTATGTAACCTTTCGGTCGTTTGTGGAAGGTGAGGTGGTAGAGATCACAGCTGCCCAGAGCTTTGTGAGAACGATACCCAAAGTCTCTCCCGATCTCTCGAAGAAGTCAGGTACCCGTTAAACAGCTGGGGTGACTCACTGCCTATTGAATCAGCCTATGTTCCGCCTCAGGGTTTGCACTCAAAAAGCTATAACTACTCGGTTTCCACCTTGGAGTAATCGTTTATTACAAGCAGGTGTCACAAACAAGGGGTATTAGTGGTGCAGCCACCCTTTCTATCCTAGCCATTAATGCGCGAGAAATGTTTTACCAAGGTTCCACTTCTTGAGCCTCATCCATAAAGCAAGGTCTTGCCGAGAGCCTGGGCTCAGTCTTCTATTACATGGCAGCAAACAGAATGAGGATTGTCAACCTGCTGTGCTTGTCACCAAGGCTTTGAAGTGAAGCTTGTGATTGATTGGCTTCGCAACAAATGGCGAGACCATGGGCTCCGCGGCTCTTTGCGATTTCCACTCATGTCTTATCTACAGGAAGCTGTTCAGATCACCTTATGTAAAACTAGGAAAACACAGGCTTTGTTAGTTCTGTCGCTGGTTTAGTTTCCTTAGATTACAGACATTCTGAACTTGCATTTTTAGGACTGATAACCCTTCAACTATCACGACACACCAACCTCATCCACTGTGTATGCACGCGCTAGGGCACAGATAGAATTATAAATGTAAAACATACTTTTTTTTTGGTCAAATTACTCTAAAAACAAATGTGTTATTTATTTTTTAAATGTCGATGTTTATGATATTTCCCTGCTCTGTAAGTACACGCGTGACGGAACCACAGAATAGTCTTCAAGACTGAACCGAATGAAAAAGCTTTCAACTCGCCACTTGGCGCTAACCTTCACTCACTAATTAACTCATCAAACTCAAAATTGCAAAAAGAAAGATTTTAATGAAAACACTGCAGCTGACCTGTTTGGAAAGTACATGGTCTGTGATGTCAGCTTGGTGTTTACCCTCGTATGAGACAAAATACAATCGACGGTTTGTGTTCCTTCAAAAAACATTCCGAGATTTCTTTGATTGCACTTCAAGAAACTGTTGATTCTAATCAAACAAATGGTACAAAACTGGTTTTTATCGAGCACCAGTGGATGCTGCAGATGACCACAGGGCTGCTGGGAAGGTTCAGCAACTCACCCGAGTATTGAGAAACTGTTGTACTTGGAGGAGTTTGTAGAAAGATCAGTCCACGGTGACTGGAGGATGCGTGAAGGATGGAACCAGTTCATGTAGGTGGAGCCTGTGCCATTGAAAACAAGGTTCACAACTTCCTGGCCGTTGCTGGCAAGCACTACACGCACCTGTGTCAGTGACCAGAACATATTTAGCAAAACTTATTGTGTTGGAGTTGAGGTTATTAAATATCAGATAAGCCCTTTATCTATCTAGCTTTTATTCAGTCCATGTGATGTTCTGAATATATTCTTAAAATAAAAATTTCTCTAACAATGGGAGAGAAAGCTAAATATTATGCAATCTTTTACGAGTTTATTTATAATTTATTTGATGCATTACTTGTTTCCAAGATTGACAAAGATTGGTCCAAAAAATGTTGTGATAAAGGAAAGAAATATAAAATTCTAAGAAAACTAGATGTAGTAGACGTAGACCAAAAGGTACGTAGACCAGAGACATAAGTTTTATGCGGGAGAAACCACGAAAATGCAGCCAGTCGCTGCCATGGAAACGAACGAAACATTCGCAGTCAGGAAATTAGAAACATAAACTTTTGCAGACAGCAATATCCTGATTATAACAGACTAGCAATCCATTAGTCCAGCAATAACAGCTAAACACAATTCTGCAAAAAAACAACAAAAAAAAAAAAAAAATGTCTGCCTGTAATGATTTCCTGAATAATTTGCACATAATGATGATTGGAGAGTGATGTCCCTTAGCTGTACAGCTGGAGGGAGCTTTAGCTCTCCTTTTTTTGTTTTGTTCCTTGTAGTGTCTTTGAGTTTTGTCGTGTTGGTGTCTGCTGACTACTGCTGGTCTGTACTTTTAGTTGCTTTTGTCTGGCACTGTGTTGTGGACTGTTTCCTGAGCCTGTAGCCTGTAGCTGTAGCCTGTAGCCTGTAGCCTGTTGTCTTTTCCATCCTCTGACAGTCTCAAACGCCATATCTACATCTCGACCTCGGGATTTTCGGTTTCTGATTGAAATGACTACTACACTAGGTGTCAACGCTTTCTGCTGTATGTCTATTTTTCTCGCAACATTCTCTCCGCTGCTTAAGATTGTGGACCAACGTGAGTCGACAAGCGTGCACTTTATTCTCTGGCCTCTGTCTACAACCCTGCCTCCTGCTCCATCCATTTCCTTCGCTGTCACAGTCATATGCGAGCCAAAAAGATACAATTTTATATTGTTGATGCCACCACCACCACCATCACGTCCACTACCATTACTGTTCCTACTGATACTATTATACTACTACTACTACTAACTACTACTACAAATTACTGCTGCAAGTCAAAAGATAATCAAAGAAGATGCGAAGGCTAGAAACGGATACAATGTATTGTGATAGTATAACTGAGTTGTAGTGACTGCATTTATGCTGATGGCATTTACCTTCAGAACACAATAAACTCTTTGTTTTGCGATTATTGTTATTATTCTTGTGCCTGTGTTTTATATTGCTTTCTCTGTAAAGCGCTTTGAGCTAACCTTTGATAGTGAGGTAAAGCGCTATAGAAATTCATTTAAAATAAGCTAAAATATACAAATATTCACTTAAAAATAAACTAAACACATTATGTGAAACGATAAACACTCTTTTTCTGAAAAATATGACCAACTATTAAGCCATTCATTAAAACTCTACAACTCAGTATTTATGTTGGCTCTACTACTATCAGAGACTGAATGATGTCTAGACTTTCAATGAAATGGAAGCAGAAGTTGTCTCTTGTGTTTGTTTGGTTTTGCTGTATGGATGCTTGATAAGTGTCGTGTTTTAGTATTGTAAAAGGGATGGGGTTATGTACAGTGACTATTCTTACCTTCTTTACAGCAGCTGTAGACCACGTGTCCAGCAAACGACTTCTAAACAGAGTCTTGCACGCCCTCGATCCGTTCAAAGTGACACATCCTAACTGCATCCCAGTTCTGCCCAGCAGGTAGTCATCATACTGTCCGGTCCTGTTCCAGGTGGCGTAAACCTTCTGACTACTTCCGCTAAGAATCCTGAAGACCATTGTCCAGTTACTGTACTCTACTGTGTCTGTAGATAGAGAAGAACATGGAATTGTGTCCATTCTGTGGTACTCTCTTCAGTCAGACGCTGTTAAAGATTCAGGAAACTATTCACCCAGATTTTGGGGAAACAATATCTTGCGCTAATCTGTATTCACTCTTTACAAAAATTATTTGCAACCCACTGATCATAGTAACCTTTAGAAACAAGCCTGTCATCTAAAAGAGCTATGACTACTACAGAGTGAAAACTACTCACCGGTCGGGACCTGGAAGTATTCGCTGTTTGGATTCTCTTCATAGACCACTCCGCTCTCATAGGCGAAGAGGGAGCTGACACAACATCTTCTCATGGCTGAGTTATAGGACCCGGCCCTGCAGGTGGCGGTTCTCTGACACAGGGCCACACATGAAGACAGACCCCGGACCCCGGTCCGGACGGACAGACACGGCATTTGAACATCCACGCCTTTGAACTTGTGGTACACCGCACCGGGAATCTGCACAACACTTATCGGAACAAACAGCAAGAAAACTGCAACAAGCCGGAGAAAAAACGGACTAGAGCATGCTGGGAATTGACGGCGCCATGATGAATTCCTGAAACTTCTTTCTTCAACCGAGTGATGAGATGACCACCAAGGAGGGGATCAAACGGAGTCGTGGGCTGCTGCCGACAAATTCTGATTTCTCCTCTGGGCAGCCACATAAATCAGTTTCTTAAAATCTGCTTTTTCTTTCATCACAGCATATTCCTTGGATTGATTAATGATCATAATTATTTAGGAGTGAAGGCGATGTCGTATATTTTACGGAAAGTCGTAAACTGCAACTTCAATGAAATACTTTGATCCTTCAAATGAAGTAGTTCAAAGTATTGCGATGAAACGAGATCTCGTGGTTCTTTTGAATTAGTTTTTGGTTCCAATCGGGAAGGAGAAATATTCAAAGTTTTCTGTCGATGAGTGCAGCACGCTGGCTGGACGTCTGACTGCCGGGCTCTGAGCTGCTGGGCGGCACTGCGTCGGCTGCAGGCGGGGGATGGGGCGGGTGGGCAGCTGCCTCCCAACGGTCCGGCGTCAGGGGCGAGCGGTGGCACGAAGTGAACTGACCGACTGTTAAAGGCTTACCAGGGTTCAAAATATTTATTTATTTTTAATGAAAGATGATGATGATGCCGTTTTCACAATATGGTGTATGCATGTTTATGTGTACAAAGTACAACTTTGAAGTGATCTTATTTATAGTTGAAGTATGTTTACAGTAGTTCTACCAGAGAGAGAGAGAGGGGCGGGGAGGAGGGAAGAGAAAGACTGCGGTCTCTCCTGTCGTCATAACTTTATCTATCGGGTCTCTCAGTAAAGGTCATAAGTGCTCACAACCTTCCAGTAGGCGTTTATTGAACTTACACTTGTTTTTTTTTTTTTGAGTGCAAGAATGGAAAGAAAAATAAGGATGCTTTCCAAACCCAACACCTCCACGTTGCTCTTGGAAACAAGAACGCTCACCTGCGGCATTGTTTCTTCTGTCTGCTAATTGTCCGTTACGCCCAACCCATGTGATGAGGCGCAGATACTGGTGTCTAAGTATTGATGATCAGTCAATAAAGTCAATAGAAGCACGTCGATTCGGTTTTCCTCTTATCTCATCTCACCATCCCAACACTTTCTCTGATCACCGTCCAGTCTCTGTTTCTACTCCAACCTCATTCATCGTATCTACATTATCTCTCTACAGCTTTGTTGTTTGTTCTCGCGAGTTGGTTCTTCTTTGAGTTTTCTGTATTTGATTTTATTCTTCGTTAGTGCTTTTGTTTATTCTTTTATGGTTCATGTGCTATTTGTTTGTTTTCTTGTCCCTCGTATGCTGTCCATGTTTCGTTCTTGTTCTTAAGCGCTAAGAGCTTGCTCCTTAGGAGTGTGAGTGTGCGCTTTACACATTTTGCATTTATTGTTATTAGTCCAATATTTCAGTATTACTTCTTTGTTTTTCTTTTATTTAATTTTACTCTTTTATTGTTCGGGCCTGTTTGCTATTAATGGACTAACACTCTGCTTACGTGTTTACAAGCAATATGGACGATTGGTGCGGTACCGTTCCATGCGGACAGAAAAGAGTAAACAGACGACTGGAAGGACAGGAAATGAAGAGGTGAAAATGATTGGAGACAAGTAGACACTTGGTTACAACAAAACAACTATTTACTCAAAGCGACATTGAGATTCGTAAAGAAATCCAATATTTTATTTGACATTACACTAAGTGCAGCTACAACAATTAAACACTAAACATTGAATACCATGAGAAGCAGCACAGGAGAAACAGATTGCTGACTATAGGGCTACATGCCATCTTCTCTTCTTTTCATCTGTTCCACACTTTCTTTCTCTCACTTATTTTGTACTTTATATAGTCTAGTTCTTAAGGACGTATGCAACATGTCTAACATCGCTTATATTCTTAGATAAAGGACATAGAATGCCAACCAGATAAACATTCAATAATCCTTTTATTGTATCCCATGGTACTACGGCGAATCAAAATAAGTGTGAAATTTTGACACGTGATACAAATTAAGTGATTGTTTTTGATCATGTTTCTTCTCATTTTGAAGATCATTCCACCTCACCCTAGCGTCTAAATATTATTTATTTTTCATTAATTTTTACTATGATAAAATGTCTAATAATAAAAGTAAACCAATTATTTTCAAAATAATTAAGTCGTAAATACTTTAGTGTAGCTGAAGACTGCTTGGCGTCCATGTGTCATGTTGATTGAGTCACGTGTGTAACTTGAAAGGTAAACAATTTTATAAAGAAAAGTGATCCAAGGAATGAAAAGAAAAGTAAACAAACAAACAAATGTGTAAACATCCAACTGGTGAAGGTCAATGAGATAAATCAGAGGACGTCCTGACGTCAGCATGTCTACGTCTCCAAAGGGGCGTGGCTTCTGGAAGTGACGTCAGAATTGGACGAAGACCGCAAACACGTCAGCGTGTCCTACGTCTGCAACAAAACATGTTACGTCATCTTCATGACAAAATAAGATGGTGAGAAGGGGGAGGCACTCATTTTGTTTATTTGTTTACACACGCACACATACGCACACACACTTTACACACATACATACACAAGCACACACGCACACACACACACATATTGAACTTTCCACTTAGTTCTAATATTGACCCCATCATTGTGACATCTGTCCACGGTCTCTCTGTAGTAAAAGCTATGAGCATCAGTTGATGTCAGCCTGTAACCTTCTCTACACTTCAAACACCACAGTCCCATTACTTCTACAAAAAGAAATCTCTATTGAAGGCGCTTTTCGAGGAACAAGAAACAATCATAAGCAGGCGTTATCTGATATTCAGCTTAGACATATGTTTATTGTCTGTAAACCTTCTGTGTCAGCTCACCTTGTGGGCGAGGATCCCCAAGTGACTGCTCCGCTTGAAGTGCTGAACAGGATAACGGGACTGGCATAGCTTTCCCAGTCACAAACATATCTGTCTCCAGGCTTGTCCCCGACCATAAGCCAGCCTGTGTCACCAGGGCAACCGTAATAATAAAAGTTGATAAAGAAATGGCGCTGATGCTCTATAATCCTGAAACAGAAATGTTTTTCCCATTTGAAACCCCACAACGCATAGTAGTATAAAATTCATATTTTTTATTAATGATCAGACGGGCGGTGTCAAATAATTCTAATTTTCCTCACGCGTTGATAATTTCTGTGAATATCAACGTACCCAGGCAGAGAGAAGCTGTTGTAATAATGGTCGGGGTACAGGTCATTCCATGGCGACTCAAGGACTCGGTCAGGACTGAACCAGTTTATGTAGTCAGAGTTTCTCCCGTCGAAAATGAGATTGAGAACTTGCAGGCTGTTATTAAACAGGCTCACACGAACCTACATTAGATGTAGCAACTTGTATCAGATATTGATAGAATAGGAAATATAGAAAACAAACCTACCCGACTTAGTTGTGAGATAATAAGAAAATAGATAATCTTTCTACGCTACACACCTAGGCTTCCACTAAATAACAGAAGTATTTTGAGTTGAGCCAAAGTCTACCCAAGGAATGCAAATTATGAATCTGCTCTAATATAATAAGTCTTTTGCTAGTCTGTGGAATTATTGTTAGTTTATTAATTACAGAAGGATGTGTTAGTTTTATTGGGTCGTAGGCCTCAACATCAAATGTTCTCACCTTCTGCACGTTGAGGTTGTCCCAGTCGTCTAGCAGTCGACTTCGGAACAAAGTGTTGCAGGGCTTCGAGACGTCCATGCTCACACATCCCAGCTCCATGTCCTTTGACCCGAGCCAGTGGTCATGATAGAGACCAGTGCTCGTCCACGTGGCGTAAGTCTCTTGGCCGCTTCCATCCAACACCCGGAACACCAGGGTCCAGTTGTCATACTGCACAGTGTCTGTACGGAGACAAACACGATGATACAGAATAGATGGCAGTGTCTTTCTGTGAAACCAGCTATTTCACAAGTAGGTTTACGTTTGACATTTTTAGGTTAGCGAGGGCTAATAAAATAAACTACATTATATGCCTAGTGCTTTTGTTTGAGATTAGTTTGTCCTCCAATGTGGGAAACAAATTTCGATCATTAGACTAACAGCAGAGAACTTCGCAAGAGGCTAAACCTTGGTCTTGGCAGACAGACAGCAGTCCACCTATACACGTCCATGATAGAATTTTATGATTGTTTGTTTGTTTGTATATTCCTGTATTATTCACAAAAAATTTTAAACAGACAAATAAAAAATTGTACTTGTCTACATAAAAATAAACACACATGTTATTAAAATGCTTTTGCTCATGCAGTCAGTCGATGCTCATGCATTTAAAGATCTGAGTGCATCCCATACGTTGCACCACCTGTGAAAACATGTCACCGTCTGTCTCAGGGGCGCTTAGTGCGTCACTCATGCGCCTCCTCTGCCACGGAAACTATCTCCCTTACTATGCTAGCAAAAGACGTCATCAGAGAAAATGTTGATCCCAGCAACCAAACATAAGATTTAGCCATGTAACAATGCAAAACATAATTTGTACACACATGTCAGAACGTTTAGATATAATTTTACGAACGCAATAAAAGCAATTTTCAAGGTTAAAATGTACAAAATTTAAATTCAACTTACATTCACCATTGTTAGCTTTCAGGAAGAAAAAAAAATTCCTTCATCAAAGTATTTGTGGAAAGAAAAACTGTAAAAAAAAGTTTTAACACTAATTACCTGTGACAGGCTGGAAGTAGGTGCTGTTCTCGTTCTCCAGGTAAGTGGCGCCTTGTTCGTAGGCCAGAAGGGAGCTGAGACAACACCTGGCTGTTGCCTTGTTGTACGAGCCCGCTCGGCATGATGGGAAGGCCTTACATCTCATCGTACAGCCTGACGCTGTGCTCACCACCGACTGAGGGACGGTACAAGGCACCTGAAGCTCCATTCCTGCAAAGTTCTGGAACACCACTCCGTTACTGAGCTCGGAGTTCACTTCTTGCAAGACAGAGGACATTCCTATGAGGCAACACACACCAGTGCAACTCCGCCATGAGAAAAGGACATCATGATGGGGAAGATGACAAACCTCTCACCACGTGAGGATCACTTCAATGACCGTAAATAAACCTGTCGACAGAATTACTGATAGGTCATCAATTTTTTTTCTGCCGAGTTGATGCAAAACTGTTTTTTTTTTTATTTCACTTAGCCTTCACCTGCTGAATGCTCAGGCTTAAGTTTGAAAGTCAGTTGTTAAAAGCTCAAAGACCTCTCACTCGTTTTTACATTTCAAGTTTACAAGTAAAATATTGCTGAGACCGAAGGAATCGAACTGCCGGCCATGTAGTGAAGCTCCTCAGATCGGAAGCAGCGCAAGGGTCTGCCTCGTCTGCCTCGTCTGCACCTAATGGCCGCCTTCCGTTCCCAGGCTCCAGATGATGTGGACAAAGAATATTATTTTTCCGTAGCCACAACACACGAATATCGAGAGTCTCAGTTTTTTGGTTACAACGTTTATAGATTATGTTAGTGCAACTCAATGACTTGTATTCTGTATTGTGGATTCATGGGGTTGGTCAGATGGTGGTGGTCGAGGGGCTGTGTGGTGATGGTGGTGAGGCTGTTGTGTGCTGAGAATCGTGACAACATCAATTTATCACGCGCGTGGAACATTCGTTGCTGATTTTTATTTATGTATTTTTTTTTTTTGACGGATGAATTTCCCTTCAACTGACACAACTGCCCGTCAATGAGCTTATTGCCGACACCTAAAGATTATAGAGTCGAAGTGCTCTTGAGTTGTTATCAAGACAGACGTTCAGAAGATCGACTAGATAAACAGTATGGTTGTTAGACTTATGACATGTACCTCAAATGTTCACGATCCTCAAATGTAGTTAAACTAGTGAAAGCCGGTGAGGTGTCTGTAAGATCAATTACTTGAATTGTTTTGTGGAACAGAGATCACCTCTCTCCTCTGTCTTTATTGCTTTTCTTCCCCCATCCTACCAGACCTCCTTCTTTCGTCTTGTACACTCTGTTTGTTTTTGTAAGTGGCATCTGTTTACAGAGTTGCGTACCTTACCATGACATAGCCTCAGGTAAAACACCAATTCCCCCTACCTTTCCTTCTTCCAGTATTATTTAGCATTTTCTTGTCAGATATGTTTATATATGTAATGTTCATTGAGACTGAACTCTGATACTGGAGTACTTTATACTCCAATTTTGTTTGTCCGAATAAGTAATCTGCTGTTTTATCTACGATAATCAGTTCGATACCCATTATTCCTGGAAACATTAAATGATGATCCTGGACTAAGTCGAAGGAAACTTAATTCACACGACCACCATGTTTCCAAAACTAAAGTAAAAATGTTTATTTGCCGTTAAAGGAAATTTCCTTTTCCAAAGGATTGAATACATGGCAGAGTTCAAGAAACAGGCTGTCAGCACCTGTGTGTATATCGCTTAGGTGTCGCTATGCCATCCAGAACAAGGCAAAAGAAACTGAGAAAAAAACCCGAATTACTAACTTTATTAATGTTAAGGAGGAGTTGTGATTTACAAAATAATGCTCATTTACAAAACAAAATAAGCTACATCAAGATTTTATTACAGGATGAAATAGTAAAGAATTAAAGTGAAGCATTGAAGAAAAATACAACCTGATTATAAAGCAAGATTATAAAAATCACTATAGTACATCTGAGACCATTCTAGACACATCTGCATCACGGACACACACACGCACGCACAGAGACAATCGACATTTCATCTACTGGTGTCTCCATCTCTTTACTCTCCCCTTTTCTTCTCTAATGCCCAATCCATCGACCCTGTGTAACACTACTCAGATGCTAAACTCTGAGACATGAGGCAATCGAACTCAAACATTTGTTGGTTTTCGTCTGAGAACGAGGTCTGTTGTCGGGAAACAAAAGAACTGGAACGGTCAATGCATGCAGTGACAGTATCAGCACCATTAGACCACGACACATCCAGTGTATAAGAGGACTAGAGAGATCCATAACACAACATTGTACAACACTGAGCTGGTCTTTGCCCTATTTGCGAGGGAAATGGATGTTTCAGTTCTCGGAAGTGTCCCAGTGACCTCCATTTCTGCTCTGTTGAATGACACCAAACGTCAGTTAAAAGCTCTGAAGACGTCAACGAACTGTTGTCAAGGGGACGTCGGTCAGTTGGATATGAGGCCAAGTTCATGTTACTGGCGTGGCTTTGTTTACCAGCTTTATTTGACCTCGACAAAACACAATAAACAAGTGTCAATCTGTCTACCTCTACACAAATTCAACTGATGATTTGCCAATAGATAACAAGTAGGATTGGAGTTGTGTGTGGTTCCTTCACAAAAAATGGTCACCTTTTGTTTAGTAACTTAAAAATGGATGTTGCAGGGTGTGTTGTTGCTCCTGTGGACATTTAAAACACAATAAACAAGCGTCAATCTGTCGACCGTTTGTCTACACAAATGCAACTCTTGATTTCCCAGTAGATAACAAGTAGGATTGGAGTTGTGTGTGGTTCCTTCACAAAAAAATTGGTCGCCTTTTGATTAGTAACTTAAAAATGGATGTTGCAGGGTGCTTTGTAGCTCCTGTGGACATTTAATAGAGACTTACTAGCATTAGCAAAATTCTGTTTTTTTCTACAAAAATATAAAAAATATAGAAAAGTAAAGACAATCACAAAGGACAATCATACAAAAAATTAAAGACAATGACAAAGATGATGGCTATTATAACAGCGACAACGATACCGTTGAGATGAAAGAGACTGAAGTGTTTCTATCGTCTTTTAACACTAATGTCTAAGGAACCCGAAGCAACGGTGTGAAACGGACTCGAACTGAATTTTTGTGACATTTGAAAACTTGTCAACATAGAACTAGCATGAGGCTTAATCCAGACGGTGGATGATGTGTCTCCAAGGTCCCGCGGCAGTATGTGATGACGTCAGAATTGTATAAACACTGCAAAGATGTCCGCCAGTACTACGCCTGAAAATGAAACGGTAGGAGCATCAGAGTCAGAACAAAACATTGCAGAGAAACACACGAACGCACACAAACACAGACACACGTATACACACTTGCCCGCAAACACACACACACACGCACAGACATACAAACAGCATGTCACACAGTTTGATGAATGTATTCGTGCAGTCAGACAATGACTTCTAGTGTAAAAACTTTGGTGGCTTCTTCCCAAAACTCTCCATTTAATTTTTTGTTGTTGCTGTGATTGTGAGTGGTTCAGCAGGTCTTAAGATCAATTTACCTATAAAAGCAACTTGCAGGTCGTTTAAACAAAAACATTTTTGCATTCATTTCTCAAGAATAGACTGTTAGTTCTCATGTCCGCTGTAAATTGCTAGAAAAATCGAAAAAATTATGTCTTTCAGAAATGTTTTCGATTTCGTCTTGCTTTGTTTCCTATGAAAGTGTTCAGTTTCAAAGCTGAAAAGAACCATCCGCCCAAGTCATTTACAATTTGGAATCTCTCTCAAACATTAACTTTATAACCTTTATAACATTTATAACATAAAATGATCGGCTAGATTGCAAAGCTAAATTCGTTCTCTTTACTTTTCATTTTTTCACGCTTTTGTAGTATACAGACAAATGTAACTCTGGTGAATAACATCGAAACAACATAAAATATGACTGTTGATCAAGTGTCATACGATTTTAGTGCCACTTATTAACATTTAATAAAAGTTCGTTGGCATGAGCTTACTGCCGTTCGAGGACTTCCAGAGTGCTACTCGTTGAGAGCCGCTGTACATGATAGCTGGAGTCGTATGGTTTTCCCAGCCACAAGTATATCTTGTTCCATCCACGACTACCAGCCAGCCATGGTCGATGTCGCATCCCCCATAGTTCTTCTGGATGAAAAATCGGCGGAAATTGTCTCTATCTCTGAAACAAAGCTCCTTATGCAATAAACAATTTTCCACACATTTTGAAGGGGTACTAACACGATAGTCGGCTACAGAAATGTCGACACTGATGAAAAGTGTTTCTTTTTTCGTCTAAACATTTTTTTTCGTCTTAAAATTAGAATTGCTTTCTCTGCGGGAAGAAATGCTAACTTGAGTGTTACAAGATAAATGTTTTACAAATAATGTTCTTTTACACTTTTTAACCTGTCTTATGCATGACGATGTATATCTAATCACAATTCCATGATACAGTCCGAACTGATAGAGTGAAAGCATCTTAGATGTTACAATATCAACTACATGTGTGTAACTTGTTTCTGTGGAGCTAAAACTCGCTGAGTGTTTGCTTTACTCACATATCAAGGAGACATCTTCATGTATTACTGCAGTCTTTCTCTCTTTCGCTCTCTCTCTTCCTCCTTGCAAACACAGATAACATACTGTCCTTGTCATCCTACTGCTACTGTCATCCTACTGTCACTGTGAACTTACTGTCACTGTCAACTTACCCATCTGCTGAAAAATATTGGTAGGAGGAGTTCGTTAAGAGATCCTGCCACGGGGACTCGAGGACTCGGTACTGACTGAACCAGTCCAGGTATCCGGAGCCACTTCCATTGAAAACGATGTTTACCTGTTGGCTGTCATTGATGAGGCTCACGCGAACCTAAGTAGGAAGAAACATTTTTCACCCGGCAATTAGTTACACTTAGCAGGTAAAACACAGACAAACGTGTAACTTACTTTGGCTAAATATTCATATAGCAATTATTTCTCCAAATGATATTTACCAAAATTGATCAAACCTTTCTCCACATTTAAGAAGAGATCGCAGAATTTCCTGATAGCAGCGAACAATTATGTTCAAAGGTCTGTAAACCAAAATAGAAGAATGCCTTTCGAAACATTTTTAATATGGTGATAATTTAAGTCTAATATTCCAGGCTTATTCTCACTAATATTAAACGACCAATTAATTCTGAGGCTGGAAAATACCAGCAATATTGACTGCATGTAAGTCCAACAGAGTGGCTCTACAGTCGGGTGTTCATGACAAATATGGAGAGGTGCATGAACTCAATGAAGATGTCTCCCTGGCACAAGTAATCACACGTAAAACCAATCAGACATCTCCCTCTGCTGTTAATCACATTCTTACAATGCTGTAAACTGTCCTGAGTTCTAGTGACTTTGTCTGGTCGACACCAAGTTCTGAGGAAGCAATACACAAGTTCTAGAGCTTCTGTCCTCAGAAAACGTTCGAGATTCCGTTAGAAGTGACGTGAAGTGAAAATAAGAATCGTGGGGGACATACAGTTGAAAACAACACACAAAACATCAAAAAACAATAAAAACACAACTAGCAATAACGAGTTTTAGAGATCGATTTCATAAATGTTCCAATCTATTGTTAGCTTACAATCATTTCATGATACAAATATCCATATGTTGCTTTTGTCTGTTGTTGTTGTAGTCGTCGTTGTCAAGGTAACGCCTAACGCTCTCACCTTTTTCACCTTGAGTTTTTGCCAGTCGTCCAGCAGTCGACTTCTGAACAAAGTGTTGCAGGGCTTCGAGGCGTTCATGCTCACACATCCCAGCTTCATGTCCTTTGACCCCAGCCAGTGGTCATGATGAAGACCAGTCCTCGTCCAGGTGGCGTAAGTCTCTTGGCCGCTGCCCGCCAGCACCCGGAACACCAGCGTCCAGTTGTCATACTGCACTGTGTCTGTTTGAAGTCAAGTGTCAAGACAGAGAACTGATGCGACAGTCAGTCCTAAAGAATTCGTTTGAGAAAGATTACGTAGTAAAAGCATAAAGGTCATTCATGGTGTGTTGCAGGATTAAACACAAACCTCGACAATCTGTTAAATTCTTTTTAGAATCTCATTGTCAGATTCTAGCAAAGAAACTAGTTTTTTTAAAATAAAAAACTGTTCGTGGCTGCTTTCAGTCCATGAATATAATAAGAATAGAAAATAATAAGAATGCTGCACTTATGTGTCATATGGGTGGAGGATGTATACAAGTCTAAGATTTTACAGGATACTCATTATGGTAAAATGTTATAATGACTAACATCAAATCTTGGTTTTAAAATTTCAAAGCACTTTAAAACATGCTGTGGAATGTACTTGGATACCTGTTATCAAATGTCAAAAACTATTAACTTTACAGAAAGGTTTGTCGTGTAACTTTTGCAAGGATACAATTGTGAGAGCAGGTAGCACGTGTTCTTTTTGGCGTGTAACAAACTATGTTAGAGATATGAAAGAAATCATTCTAAAGTGTGAGTGCTACTCACCTGTGACAGGCTGGAAGTAGGTGCTGTCCTCGTTCTCCAGGTAAGTGGCGCCTTGTTCGTAGGCCAGAAGGGAGCTGAGACAACACCTGGCTGTTGCCTTGTTGTACGAGCCCGCTCGGCATGATGGGAAGGCCTTACATCTCATCGTACAGCCTGACGCTGTGCTCACCACCGACTGAGGGACGGTACAAGGCACCTGAAGCTCCATTCCTGCAAAGTTCTGGAACACCACTCCGTTACTGTGCTCGGTGTTCACTTCTTGCAAGACAGAGGACATTCCTATGAAGGCAGCACACACCAGTACAACTTCATCCACAGACAACAACCTCATGATGAAGCCCTCGACTGTGACAGGCGTCTCGTAAAACTATTTTACTTAAACAAATAAGCTATTAATTAAAAACAAAAATTTTATAAAGCAAATCAGTTTTGTCCACTTTGTTTAAATCCTTTTCTACCAGTGATGACAGTCTTCAAATGGTAAAGAATCTTCTTAAAAAAAAAATTATCCTTAGCTTTCTTGGATGTGGTGTGAAACTTCATCACTCGGTGAATCTTTCCTTCTGTCGCTTGTGTTCTCTACTGATCAAGACACCAGGACTGGTTGCCTCCCCGTCCACTGTCGTACTTTTGACCTTCCTTGGGTGAATCAAAGCCATGTTTGTCTAATAACAACTACATAAATTATTCTTAATATTCTAGCCTTCGGCACAGAATTGATTCTTGTTTTTCTGCTTTCTTTGTCGGCAATTCTGTAAGTCAAGTGGAGGGTGGGGTACACTAAGTGGTTGGAACTGTAGCTCAGAGAACAAGGAAAGGGATGGTTGAACCTCGAGTGCGACAGCAAAACATTAAAAGTGTCTAGCAGCAATATGTTTTATTTTGATGTAACCAGGAAACCATACAAAGAGCTCGTAAGTAGACATTTGCCTTAAAGCGGGAAAATGATTTAAGTGCAGTCATTCAGATTGAACGCTTCAGGCACCCAAACAAAGTGTGTTGACAGAACGGGTTTATCTGAAGCGAATCCTTTCTTTTGGCAAAAAAAGGACACAGTTTTAAATTTAATATCTGTTGCTAGTAACTACTTTTCAGTTTCAAAGAGAACTTGTTTTCCTCTCGACATATTAGGTTTGTAAACAGGTGTCTTTACTTTTAAATGACTATGTCAAGTGATTTGGAATGACTGTCAGGAACATTATCACTTTCTTGGCCAAAACCTTTGCCAGGCAATCGAGCTCAAACATTTGTTGGTTTTCGTCTGGGAAAAAGGTCTGTTGTCGGGCAACAAAAGAAGTGGCGTGGTCAATGCACGCAGTGACTGTATCTGCACCATTAGACCGCGACACATCCAGTGTATGACAGGACTAGAGAGATCCATAACCCAACCTTGTAAACCACTGAGCTGGTCTTTGCCCTATTTGCGAGGGAAATGGACATTTTAGTTCTCGAAAGTGTCCCAGTGACAACCATTTCTGCTTAGTTGAATGACACCAAAAGTCAGTTAAAAGCTCCGAAGACGTCAACGAACTGTTGTCAAGGGGACGTCGGTCAGTTGGATATGAGGCCAAGTTCATGTTACTGGCGTGGCTTTGTTTACCAGCTTTATTTGACCTCGACAAAACACAATAAACAAGTGTCAATCTGTCTACCTCTACACAAATTCAACTGATGATTTGCCAATAGATAACAAGTAGGATTGGAGTCGTGTGTGGTTCCTTCACAAAAAATGGTCACCTTTTGTTTAGTAACTTAAAAATGGATGTTGCAGGGTGTGTTGTTGCTCCTGTGGACATTTAATGAAGACTTCTAGCATTAGCAAAATTCAATTTCTTTTTTCTACAAAAATGTAAAAAATATATAAAAGTGAACACAATGACGAAAGACAATCATACAAAAAATTAAATGCAATGACAGAGATAAAGGCTATTATAAAAGTGACAATGATACCGTTGAGAGGGAAGAGACTGAAGTGTTTCTATCGTCTTTTAACACTAATGTCTAAGGAACCTAAAGCAACGGTGTGAAAGGGGCTTAAACTGAATTTTTGTGACATTTCAAAAACTTGTCAACATGGAACTAGCATCAGGTTTAGTCCAAGGTCAGACGGGGAATGATGTGTCTCCAAGTTCCAGAGGCAGTATGTGATGACGTCAGAATTGTACAAACACTGCAAAGATGTCCGCCAGTACTACGCCTGAAAATGAAACGGTAAGAGCATCAGAGCCAGAACAAACAATTTCAGAGAATACACGAACGCACACAAACACAGACACACATATGCACACTTGCCCGCAAACACGCACACACGCACATGCGCACACACATAGAGGTAACAGAAACATCATGTTATACAGCTTGATTAATCTATTCGTGCAGTCAGACAATGACTTCTAGTGTAACATATTAATTGGTGGCTTGTTCCCAAAACTCTCCATTTAATTTTTTGTTGTTGCTGTGATTGTGAGGGGTTCAACAGGTCTTAAGATCAATTTACCTCTAAAAGCCACTTGCCGATCGTTTAAACAAAAACATTTTTGCATTCATTTCTAAAGAATAGACTGTTAGTTCTCATGTCCGCTGTAAATTGCTACAAAAATCGGATTAAGTCTTTCAAAAATCTTTTCGTTCTCATCTTGCTTTGATTCCTATGAGAGAGTTCAGTTTCAAAGCTTAAAAGAACCATCAGCACAAGTCATTGAAAATTTCGAATCTCTCTCAAACATTTTTAGCCTTTATAACATTTCTAAACCTAAAATGATCGGCTAGATTGCAAAGCTAAATTTGTTCTTTTTTTTCATTTTTCAGGCTTTTGTATTATACAGACAAATGTACCTCTGGTGAATAACATCGAAAAAATTAACATAAAATTAACTGTTGATCAAGTGTCACACGATTTTAATGAGACTTATTAACATTTAATAGAAGTTTGTTTCAAGGGCTTACTGCCGTCCGTGGACTGCCAGAGTGCTACTCGTTGAGAGCCGCTGTACATGATAGCTGGAGTGGGATGCTTTTCCCAACTGCAAAAATATTTTGTTCCATCCACGACTACCATCCAGCCACTGTCAATGCTGCATGCCCCATAATTTTTCTCGATGAAGAATCGTCGGAAAAAATCTCCATATCTGAAACAAAGCTACTTATGCAATAAACAATTTTCCACAATACTTTCATCACATTTTGAAGTGGTACTAACACGATAGTCGGCTACAGAAATGTCGACACTGATGAACACAGCTTCGTTTTTTGTTTTAAACACCTTAAAAATAGGATTGTTTCTCTGCGGGAACAAATACTAACTTGTATGTTACAAGATAAATGTTTCTAAAAATAAATAATTTTCTTTTACACTTTTATAACGGTCTTATCCATGACTATGTATATCTAATCATAATTCTATGATACAGTCCGAACTGATTCTTGTATTAGTCTAGTGTTTCTCTCTTTTGCTCTCTCTCTTCCTCCTTGCAAACACAGTTAACATACTGCCTTGTCAACCTATTGTCACTGTCAACTTACCCAGCTACTGAAAAATATTTGTAGGAGTTGTTTGGAAAGAGATCCTGCCACGGGGACTCGAGGACTCTGTACTGACTGAACCAGTCCAGGTATCCGGAGCCACTTCCATTGAAAACAATGTTTACCTGTTGGCTGTCCTTGATGAGGCTCACACGAACCTAAGTAGGAAGCAACATTTTTCACCCGGCACTTAATTACACTTAGCAGGTAAAACATAGACAAACGTGTAACTTTCGCTGTCTAAATATTCATATACCTATTATTTCTCCCAAAAATATTTACCAAACTTGATCAAACCTTTCTCCATATTTAAGAAGGAATCGTAAAATGTCCTGACAGCAGTGAACAAGTATGTCGCAGGTCTGTAAACGAATATAGAAGAATTCCTGTCGACACTTATTTAATATCGACATAATTTAAGTCTAATATTCCAGGCGTGTTCTCAATAATTTTATAAGCGACCAATTAATTTTGAGTTCTAGAGATTCGGTCCTCAGAAAACATTAAAGATTCTTTTAGAAGTGACGTGAAGTGAAAATAAGAATCGTGGGGGACATAGTTGAAAACAACACAGAAAACAGCACACACAAAAAAACCAAACAAAAAAAAACAAACAAAACAAAACAATGAAAACAAAACTAGCAATAACAAGTTTCAGAGATCGATTTCATAAATGTTCAAAATCTATTGTTAGTTTACAATCATTTCATGATACAAATATCAATATGTCGCGTTTGTCCGTTGTTGTTGTTGTAGTACGTCGTCGTTGTCAAGGTAACGTCTAACGTTCTCACCTTTTTCACGTTGAGTTTCTGCCAGTCGTCCAGCAGACGACTTCGGAACAAAGTGTTGCAGGGCTTTGAGGTGTTGATGCTCACACATCCCACCTTCATGTCCTTTGACCCGAGCCAGTGGTCATGATGGAGACCAGTCCTCGTCCAGGTGGCGTAAGTCTCTTGGCCGCTGCCCGCCAGCACCCGGAACACCAGCGTCCAGTTGTCATACCGCACCGTGTCTGTTTGATGTCATGTGACAAGGTATAGAACCGATGCGACAGTAAGTTCTAAAGAATTCTTTTGAGGAAGACTAGTTAGTAAAAGCATAAAGGTCATCCAGGGTGTGCTGCAGGATTAAACGCAAACCTTGAAAATCCGTTTAATTCTTTTTAGAATCTCTAGCAAAGAAACTATTTTTTTAAATTAAAATAAAGTTGCAAGGCTGCTTTCAGTCCATGAATATAATAAAAATATAAAATAATAAGAAAGTCGCACTTATGTGTCATATGTGGGGAGTGTGTATACAAGTCTAAGATTTTACAGGATACTCATTATGGTAAAAAAGTTCCAATGACTATCATCAAGTCTTGGTTTTAAAATTTCAAAGTACTTGAAAACTTGCTATGGAATGTACTTGGATACATGTTATCAAATGTCAAAAACTATTAAGTTTACAGAAAGGTTTATCGTGTAACTTTTTCAAGGATACAGTTGTGAGAGCAGGTAGCACGAGTTCCTTTTGGCGTGTAACAAACTATGTTAGAGATATGAAAGAAATCATTCAAAAGTGTGAGTGCTACTCACCTGTGACAGGCTGGAAGTAGGTGCTGTCCTCGTTCTCCAGGTAAGTGGCGTCTTGTTCGTAGGCCAGAAGGGAGCTGAGACAACACCTGGCTGTTGCCTTGTTGTACGAGCCCGCTCGGCATGATGGGAAGGCCTTACATCTCATCGTACAGCCTGACGCTGTGCTCACCACCGACTGAGGGACGGTACAAGGCACCTGAAGCTCCATTCCTGCAAAGTTCTGGAACACCACTCCGTTACTGTGCTCGGAGTTCACTTCTTGCAAGACACAGGACATTCCTATGAAGGCAACACACACCAGTACAACTTCATCCACAGACAACAACCTCATGATGAAGTCCCCGACAGTGACTGGTGTCTCGTAAAACTATTTTACATAAACAAGTGAGCCATTCATTAAAAACACAACACTTACAAAACAAATCAGTTTTATCCAAGTTTCCTTTTCTATCAGCGATGACAGTCCTCAAATGGTAAAGAATCTGCTGGACAAAAATGATCCTTAGTCTTCTTGGCTGTGGTAGGAAAGTTTATCATTAGACAACGCATGTGACTGTTGCTTCACTCGGTGAATCCTTCCTTCTGTCGCTTGTGTTCTCTACTGATCAAGACACCAGGACTGCTTGCCTCCCCGTCCACTGTCAGGCTTTTTACCTTTCTTGGGCGAATCAAAGACATGTTTGTCTAATAACAACTACATAAATTATTCTGGATATGTAAACTTTCGGAACAGAATTGATTCTTGTTTTTATTTGTTTTTTTTTCTGCAATTCTGTAAGTCTAGTGGAGGGTGGGGTACACTAAGTGGCTGGAGATGAAGCTTAGAGAAGAAGGAAAAGGATGGTTGCAACTCGAGTGCGACAGCAAAACATTAAAAGTTTCAAGCAGCAAGATGTTTTATTTTGATTGTAACCAGGAAACCATACAAAGGCCTCGTAAGTAGACATTTGCCTTAAAGCGGGAAAATAATTTAAGTGCAGTCATGCAGATTGAACGCTTGAGGCACCCAAACAAAAGTAGTGTTGACAGAACGGGTTTATCTGAAGGGAATCCTTCCTTTTGGCAACAAAGGGACAATTTTAAATTGAATATTTTTTACTAATAACTAGTTTTGAGTTTCAAAGAGAACTTGTTTTTCTCCTGACAAATGACTATGTCACGTGATTTGGAATGTCTGTCAGGAACAGTATCACTTTCTTGGCCAAAACTTTTGCCAGGCAGTCATCTAAAGTACTATTGAAGTTTTCTTACATCAACAACCGTGAACGACAACCTGAGAAGTCGTTTTGAGAACGTACTGACATATCGATGTCTTATATTGCTGAATAATTACAATTAATTCCTGCCTTCCTCTTCTCTCTCTGAGCAGCAGGAATCCAGGATTTCTGTGTCAGCTAATCTTTTCTCTGTAAAACTCTCTCTAGTTCTGGTAAGTTTGTCCTCATTTGTTTATTTCTGATAAGTATAAAACATGTCGTATACTGTAGTAGAAGCTTTTAGTGAAGTTTGTCTGACGACTGCTACATTATTTAGCAGCTGTACAGTGCACAATGTTTGCCTCCTTGTCATCACGATTGCACAGATACAGATATCTATATATGCAGTTATACATGTTATGTGTTGCCAGAGATCTTTCTATCAACAACATCGAATAATGTCTTCTTTAGCGGTTTTTTTTGTGTGTTGTTATGTTGTGATGTGAGTGGTTGGTGTATAGACTAACTGTAAATATTCCTGAGATTGCTTGTGAACCTGTGTGTTTGTGTGTATGCGCGCGCGTACCATCACCAACTCTAAATTCGATTTATGTTTTTCTGCCTCCTTCATATAACAGATTCCATATTTACTCGAACAAATGTTTTATTAAACAATTGATGGAGACTATATTCCTGAACGAAATTTTTAGCAACAAATACACATTTCAAGAGATGTGATGCTGACTGTAACTGGTTTCATTTTATTCTCGTACAGTCGATGTCGCCATTCCGTCATTGCTTCTAGTTTTTACGATTGGCTTGCACGTTGAACACAAGTTTCGACACATTGTTTAAACACAATCGACCTCATAAAATAAATAACACTTCCTTTCCCAAAATGTCAATGGCGAATTTATATTCCGTCACAAAACCCACACCACTGGCAATCTTATTGACATAATAAAATCAAAAAAAAATTTGACATTAAAATGACGACGGTGCAGTTTTTATTCCAGCAGAAAACCAATATAACAATTGCTCCGGTTACCTTCTCGCACTAAAAGACTCAACGACATTGCACTGGTCTACAGTTTCTTTGCAGACAGAACATCTAGAATGTCTGGCACAGAACGACCTCCATAGCTATCGATAGTTTCTAAAAAAGAAAAAGATTTTTTTTCAACATATCGAACTCTTGATGGTTTTGCTCTGGGGTTTGTTTTCGACAGTCAATATGCGACTGTCACTTGCAGGTCCATACCTTGTCCTGTCCATGGTATTTCGATTGGTAGCTTAGAATGTGCAGAATGAAAAGCGATGATTACTTAGAAAGAAAATGTGAATAGTGTCCCTTACTTGAGAATCAGGTCAAGAGGAGGGTGGTGATGTAAATGGTGATGGATGTTACAGATGTTACACTGTGTGGTAGTTGTGTCTTACGTGGTGGTGGTGGTGGTGGTGGTGGTTGTGGTAGTGGTGGTGGTGGTGGTTAAGAAAACGAAGAGGAAAGAGAGAGAAAGAAAGAATTTCTCGTTATATTATTCGCGTCTGTCATTCCCTTCTTCATAACTGTTTTCATCTGGCCTATCAGTACAGAAAATGAGCTCTTATGAAGTTCCAGTCCGGGTTTATTGACTTGCACCTTGTTGTTAGCGCGTAATGAATCTAAATTTAAAAAAACACAACAACATTAACAAGACTCGTTCCCCACTCCATCACTTTAACGTTGCTCCTGGAAACAAGAAAGCTCACCTGTCGCATTGTCTCTATTCATAGATTGTCCGTTACGCCCAACCCATGTGATGACGTGCTCATCATGACGTCTACGTACTGATGATCGGTCAATAAAGTCAATAGAAACACCTCGATTCGTTCTTCACTCCCTCTTATCTCACCATCTCAACACATTCTCTGATCACCGTCCAATATCTGTTTCTCTCTACTACATCGCCATTCGTCCTCTCTACATTATCTCTCTACAGCTTTGACTGTTAGTCCAATAGTTTAGTATGACTTCTTTGTTTAGGATTCTTAGATCCGCGGTGTGCCACATGGAAGGAAAACAAACATTTGTATAAAAATAGAAAAAGAGAATGAAAGGAAAAGTAAACAAACAAACAAACAACAAACAAATGTTTAAACATTCAACTGGTGAAGCAGTCGATGAGACCAATCAGAGGACGTCTTGATGTTAGCTTGTCTACGTCTCATAAGGGGCGTGGTTTCCGTAAGTGACGTCAGAATTGGACGAAGACCGCAAACACGTCAGCGTGTCCTACGTCTGCAACAAAACATATTACGTCATCTTCATTAAGAAAAAAAGATGGTGGGAAGGGGGAGGCACTCAATGCGTTTATTCCAATAAGTTTAAACACACACACGCACTCACACAACCCACAATCACACGCAGGCACACACACACACACACACGCACGCAGACACACATGCACGCACACACACGCACACACACAAGCAAATTGTGGATTCGTGTGCGACAACAGACAAGAAGCAGTCTACTTCAGAAGCACGTCTTATCTGATATTCAGCTTAGACATAATTATGTTTGTTGTCTGTAAGCCCTTGATAGTCAGCTCACAGGGGGGCGGCGACTGCCAGGTGACTGCCCCGCTTGAGTTGCTGAAGAGGATAGCGGGACTCGCATAGTTTTCCCATGGACACAGACTCCTGCCTGTAACTTTTGTCCACAACCGCAAGCCAGCCCGTGTCACCAGGGCAATAATTATAGTATGAGTTGATAAAGAAATAGCGCTGATCACTCCTGAAGCAAAATAATATTTACTATTTAAACAACACATTGTAATATAAAAGTCATGCGTTTAGATTTATAATCAGACGGTGCAGTGTATACTACTGCTATTAACAAACAACAACAACAACAACAACAACAACAACAACAACAACAACAACAACAACAACAACAACAGCAGCGACAACAACAACAATTAAAAAACGTTTCTTTGAGTGTCTATTGCAAGACTGAACTATTTTGTCTCTAAGAACTTCAAGGGATAGCCGGGGTCAAGTTTCTTGGGCGTATCGTGACGTCACCATGTCTCACGAGGTGCTCAGTACATCCAGCCGACCCTGAGGTACCTGTACACACCTTATGACATATTTAACGTGTTTATCATATCTTCATTTGTGCAGTTCGCTGGATGAGTCAAACGATGTCTGTGCGATCGGGTACACATTATGACGAAGCACATATTTTGTCTTATTCTTATCTTTCTTTGTGATTACATTGAGCTTAAAAATTTCATCGCAAAAGACAGGCGAGTGTATTGTACGTCTGAAGATATCTACTTAACTTTAATGATTGTTCTTTTCTATTTAATTTTCGTAACAGTTTAACTGCTCAAGAGTGTAGGGTCATTCCTACTGGACATTGTTTTCACTACAGTGTACAGAGTGCTTGTAGACTGGCGATGCTCAAGCAAAGCTAAAAGAAGAGAATACAAACGTGAGACACGATATTTCTTAGTCCTTGAATCGGAGAATAAAACGTAAAGCATGGGAGATATGCAAGCGAAATAAAGGAAAGAAGCAGTTCTTTTTTTGAGTGTATGCATCATTTGCAAAATGCATTATTATGTCCTTTTTTCTCCCGCATCTAGAATTTCTATTAGCATCGACATACCCAGGCACAGAGAAGATGTTGTAAGTTCTGTCGATGTACAAGTCATTCCATGGCGACTCAAGGACTCGACCAGGACTGAACCAGTCCATGTATCCGGAGTCTCTCCCGTCGAAAAGGAGATTGAGAACTTGCAGGCTGTTCTTGAAAAGACTCACACGAACCTACATTAACAGTAGCCGGTTGTATCACGATACTTATATATACGATTACAGATATTAATAACACAAGCTACGATGGATGGGTTCTTTAAAAACATATCTACCTGTGGTAGAGTAAGTCATCCGATAAGAATAAAATAATCTCTGGATGCTACACACCTTAGTCTACTGTAAACATCAAATATTATCACCTTCTTCACGTTGAGGTTGTACCAGTCGTCCAGCAGTCGACTTCGGAACAAAGTGTTGCAGGGCTTTGAGGCGTTCATGCTCACACATCCCAGTTCCATGTCCTTTGACCCGAGCCAGTGGTCATGATGGAGACCAGTCCTCGTCCACGTGGCGTAAGTCTCTTGGCCGCTGCCCCCAGCACCCGGAACACCAGCGTCCAGTTGTCATACTGCACAGTGTCTGTACGGAGACTAACACGATGATGCAAAATCGATTGTAGTATAAAATGTAAAAACTGCGATTTTCAAAGTAGGTTTGCGAGTCCGATTTTCGCGGTAGCTAAAGCATAACTATACGAATAAATAATAATAATAAAAAAAAAACTACCCTTCCAAAAACACAAAAAAGCATTTAGTGTTCTAGTTTTACATCATTTTGCCTTTATATTTAGCAACCAACCTTCGATAAAAATAAAAAATTTGCATATTAAAATATTGCTTGTGAATATACTCGTGTCCTGTGTTGTCGGGACAGTATTATAAGTGCACATCTGTCTGCATAAAAAATAAAAGTGTTCAAACTGTCACACCGGTACATTGAAATGTTAGACTAACACCTTTGCCTTATAGAATTTTGATTGCGTGAGATAAGCGGTTTTATTGGCATATCGCATAATATGGTTGTGCCATCTGTAGAAACAGGTTTTCTGTATCAGGGGCGGCTAGTGGTACATCATGTGCTTTCGTCACTCGGAGGTTATTTCCCTTCGTTTGCTGACAGCAAGTCCTTAGTCTGCTGTCTCAGGTGTGTCGGCAAGAGAATCTTTACTCTTCTTTACTCTTTTTTACTCTTTCTTGCAGTCTAGCTATACAATGCATTTTATAATTTTATAATTTTATATTTATAATTCTAAAATCCATTGTTTAAAGATAGATTTCATTGTATAACCAGTGAGAGAAGATTTGGGTAAATGAGAAGTATTTCTTTTATCCTTAGACTGAAAAGCTGCGAGGTAAATTGATTTAAATATCCAGTTTCATTCTGTAATTATAAAATGTATTACAGTTACGCAATTTTATGAAATGATTATTATAAAAGGAATTATTTCCTGATAAAATCGAATTGCATGCGTAACGAGGCTCTGACGCTCTACATTTGCATGGAGATTAGGACATGTGAAAGGTCAGCCAATCAGAAACCTCCATACATCAGCGACCTCGGTGCTTGACGACGTTTTCAATGTTTCCTCTCTGACCTCTTTGCTCAGGATGTTCGGTCGATGAGCCCGATGATACAAAGACATATGTACATAAATATCTGCGCTTTTACAAAAACGATGAAATAGTTTGAAAAATGGTGTCATGGTAGGGTTGCCAAGAAGCTTGCAGCGAAGATTGCTATATATATATGATTTTACATCTCCATCAAGGCCATAAAGTTGTGGTTTGGCTTCTACTGAGATCCAAATGCAGTTCGCATAGATGAATGGGTGTAATGCAAGTAATAACTAACCCATGGATAGTAATTTTATGTTAATCGATCAATTTAGGGTTTAAACCTATAAAGATTTTTAAAAATCTAGTAAGAATTGAAAGAATCAAATGAAAATGCCCATAAATTCAGCAGTAAAAGGATATAACTACTGTTTAAAGAATTAAGGTAATTAGTGTTATTAAATTATTGTTACTACAGACACCTCAGCAAACACTAAGCTCGACAGGTTAATCTAAATGTCATCCTCTGGGAGGTTTTGGTTGAAAGAATTACTACAAGATATTTATAGATAATTCAAATTTACGAAAATTATTTGTAGCTCAGATATTGATATACAAGTAAAATGAATAAGACTTAATATGAAATAATAATAAAAAATCCTTTTTTGATGTGTACACTCGACAAGAAGATAAACAGAGTGCAAAGTTTCAAGTTCTGATTATCATGACGAAGCACACGCGGAACTTTAGACATAAGACATCATTGGTAGAAATGGTTTGTAGAAATGGCACTTGCTAACACACCCTGTCACCTACATTGCCGGATACAAGGCCTCATCACATGTTCTTTGTGTGCCATTACACGTTCTTCACTTTATTATAATAAACAACAATAAAAAAATAATAATAAATGCAAAATTTGTAAAGCGAATACTCACACTCCTAAGGAGCTTGCTCTCAGCACTTAAAAAAGCTCCTTTTCTGTAAACATTACTTCTAACAACCTTTCCCATAATGCTCGTCGTTTGTCACACACTTCCTTTTGCAATTTGCAATATCATTTTTACTCTCAGCTCTTGTTCTAGTCATTTGATTCTCTTTGTGTTTTCTGTATTTGATTTTATTCTTCGTTCAGTACGGTTGTTTATTCTTTTATAGTTAATATGCTATTTGTTTGTTCTTGTCCCTCGTATGCTGTCCATGTTTCGTTCTTGTTCTTAGAGCTAAGAGCTTGCTCCTTAGTAGTGTGAGTATGTGCTTTACAAATTTCACGTTTATTATGATTATTATAGCAATGTAAACCCTAATTATATATATATGTTGTTTACAGAACGTCTGGATACAAATTAAAGTAGGTAAAAAACCCAATAAACCAATGCTCTGCAGAAAATAGAGTCCTAAAGGGCTTTTCATTTGCAAAACACCTGACTGGTAAAGCTATTCGTCGAAAGAAAAATAAAAGAACAAAAGAGTTTGCACTAATTACCTGTGACAGGCTGGAAGTAGGTGCTGTCCTCGTTCTCCAGGTAAGTGGCGCCTTGTTCGTAGGCCAGAAGGGAGCTGAGACAACACCTGGCTGTTGCCTTGTTGTACGAGCCCGCTCGGCATGATGGGAAGGCCTTACATCTCATCGTACAGCCTGACGCTGTGCTCACCACCGACTGAAGGACGGTACAAGGCACCTGAAGCTCCATTCCTGCAAAGTTCTGGAACACCACTCCGTTACTGTGCTCGCAGTTCACTTCTTGCAAGACAGAGGACATTCCTATGAAGGCAACACACACCAGCAGAGCTCCGCCATGTAATGACATTATGATTGTAACACGACAGACTCTCACCACGTGATGGTCACTTCAACTGCAATTTCCTTGCAATTTCCTAAACTTGTGGATACAATTAGTATGTTGTTAATAGGCGGTCAAAGCCTTTCTGCCAACTCGATTAAAATTTCTGCTTATTCAACCTACCTTTTAATGGCTAAAAAGTATGAATGTAAGCAGTTAAAAGCTTTCACAGTTTTTTTCTCTATATCTATGTTTTTAAAGTTTACTAGTAAAACGCTTCCTTCTAAGACTGCATCCCTTGACTCAGACCACAGGAATCAAACTATATTAGTACAGGATACAAGCTCCTGACTAAAATCGAAAGCAGCGCTTTTGGCGACATCGAATGTCTGGGTTTCATTTTCAGGCTCCAGATGATGTGGACAAGGATGTATTCTTCCGCAATCACAACACTAGAGTCATTAAGGTCGCAACTGCAGAGATACAATGTTTATTTATTATGTTAATGGACATCGATCCCTTCTGTCCCTGCACCGCTGACTCACGGGGTCAGTGAGGTGGCGGTGGTCGGTGTGTTGGTGTGGGCGGGGCCGAGTCGTGATGGTGTCTTTGTATCACGCGCTGGGAAGATTAATTTATGCTGATCTTGATTGTGGTGACGGATACTATCACCTTCAACTCCCCGCAAAATCCCTCCCCCTTCAAAAAAAAGTTCATAAGCTTATTGTAGACACCTGAAGACTATGGAGGGGAAGTATTTTTGAGAAGAGGTCAAGAAGAGAATGAGAAGATCGACTTGTGCAGACGAGGTTTTATAGTTATACCATCTGCTAAAGATACATGAACACAGTATTTCACAACCAAGAGTACTTGTCCTTTCAAATGGGTCACAAATAATGAAAGCCGGTAATGTGTCTTTAAGTGAAGTAGTATTTCTTTACACATAATTAAAATTATTATCAATTACTCGATCAGTTCTGAGAAACAACGAACACCTCTATCTTTACCTTTACTGCTTTTTCAAAACTTCCCTTTTCTTCTATTGTTTAATATTAGCCTGTTAGATACATTGATCTCTGTAGTGTTACATAAATGCTGTATTCTGATACAGGAGTGGTTCACACTTGAACATTTCTTTTGTCTAGACAAGTGGTCTGTTGTTTTCAGCAACGATGTCCTTGAAACATTGCATGAACGATTCTCAAATGTGACGAATCATTTCCCTATTCTTCCAAAAATAAAATAAAAATGTTTATGTGGCGGTGCAAGAAGGTTGCATAAGAGGAAGGATTAAAAAAATAAAGAAATTTCTGAGATCTTTTCCAAAGGGTGATGAAGCATATTAGAAGAAACAAGCGCCCAGTCCCTGTGTGTGTGATTTAAGTGTTGTAGTAGCATTGAGAACGAGGCAGATAGAAGTTGAGAAGAGATTACAAACGATGAACTTTATTAACTTTGAAGAAATATTATAATTTAGGACGACGTGCTCATTACAAAGTTACAAAGAAAATAAATTGGAACAGGTGTTTGTTACCAGATAAGACAATAAAATGTTGCTTCGTAGAAAAATACAAGCGAGATTGAAAATCACAACATGACATCTCAAACTATTCTTAGTACACAATGATATAAAACGATTAAGGACGATGTTATCGATAACGACGACGATGATGCCTGTGACGATGACGATAATGATCACGTTGATGATTATTTTTTTACATCAGACGGTGGATCATGGGTTGTCTGTATCCAGGGACACGCGGCGGTACTAGATGACGTCAGTATTGTATAAACACCGCAAACACATCGGCTAGTACACCATCTGCGACAGAAACGACTGTCAGAACAACCGAGGACACACACACACACACACACACACGCACACACACACAGACACACAGACACACACAGACAGACAGACAGACAGACACACACATACACATCTACATTAACTGTGACCTTAGTGGAATTAATTTGTAACCCTTGATGATTGGCTAGATCCACAGTCGCACTGAAAGAAATGTATTAATTTAGTTTTATAAAATTAAATTTTATTTGCTTTCCATTTCTCACTCCCTTTTAGCATACACACAAATGTACACTCCAGCAAATTACTAACATTCATTTTAATTAATATTTAATAGAATTGTGTTGGCAGAGGCTTACCTGTTGGGGACTGCCAGAGTGCTGCTCCTAGGGAAGCACTGTACAGAATAGCTGGGGTGGGATGTCTCTCCCAGTCACAAGAATATGTTGTTCCATCCACGACTACCAGCCAGCCATAGTCAAAGTTGCATCCCCAGTAGGTTTCCTGGATGAAGAATCGGCGGGAGCGTAGTGCATCTCTGAAAC
Organism: Pomacea canaliculata; assembly: GCF_003073045.1. Lineage (NCBI taxonomy): Eukaryota > Metazoa > Mollusca > Gastropoda > Architaenioglossa > Ampullariidae > Pomacea > Pomacea canaliculata. The sequence goes on from NC_037598.1 coordinate 24,802,363, forward strand.
AAACCTCCGATACTTACTCCATGAATAACCTTCTACCTTCCATCAGCAAATTTCTAAGGGTGCTACACCGTGGTCGACTTCTACAATCTGCACAGTGATGAAAGAAAATTTATGTTTTTTTTTTCTTCTTAACATTTTAAGAATCGGTTTATTTTAGCAGCGAAGACAAATAGTAACTCGTGTATGGAAATGTTCTACATGTTTCAAAAATGAAGAATATTTTTTACACTTTTATACCGGTTTTAAACATGAGAATGTAAAACTGATCCAGAGTATTTGCTCTACTGCACACATCAAGCTGACATCTCGTATTTCTCAATTCTCTTGCTAATAGTTCCAATTTACTGTCACTGTCAACCTACTGTCACTGTCAACTTACTGTCACTGTCAACCTACTGTCACTGTCAACTTACTGTCACTGTCAAGCTACTGTCGCTGTCAACTTACCCATCAGCTGAAAAAAATTCGTAGTATCTGTTTGGAAAGACATCGAGCCATGGAGACTCAAGGACTCGGTACTGACTGAACCAGTCCAGATACCCGGAGCCACTTCCATTGAAAACGATGTTTATTGGTTGGTTGTCCTTGATCAGGCTCACTCGAACCTAAGTCAGAAATAAATGAAACAATGAACAGGTAAACTAGTTGAATTACTTTGACTAAGTTCTCACGTTAAAAAATACCTTTGACAACTTTGATCATACGTTTGTCCATACCTAAGAAGAGACCGTGTAAAAATGTCAGTGAACAAAACTCTACGCAGGACTGTCAGCCACGAAGAAAACATAAAATGTCAGGCTTGCACTAATAATAAATAAATAATTTTGAGTCGGAATATACCAACAGAGTTCTCTGTAGAGAGAGGTATATAGCTGTATATAGGTCTGGAAAGTTTGGTGGCTCAATAAAATGGTACTCATGAGCATGATAGAAAGGTTCCTGGGCTGAAATAACATCTCCCCGGCACATGCACCCACATGTAAAATCACGTGATCAACCCTGTCCCTCCCTTTGCTGTTTCTCAGTTTCATGGCTGCTATATACTTCACAGAGTTCTATCATTTGCTTCTAGTCCACATCAGCTAGTTCTAGAACTTCGACTCGCAGAAACATATGGTTTCTGTTAAAAATGACGAGCAATGAAAGTAAAAATACGGGAGAGGAGAACACAGAGCTGTAAAAACTCCTCTAAATAACCACAGGGAGCCAAAATTTAAAAACGCAAAACTCATTCAAGGTTTTCAGTAATCCATTTCATTAAAGTCTAAAACTTTCGACAGTTATCAATATGTTGTCTTTATCTATTATTGTTGGTGTAGTTATCAAAGACAACATCAAATGTTCTCACCTTCTTCACCTTGAGTTTCTGCCAGTCATCCAGCAGTCGACTTCTGAACAAAGTGTTGCAGGGCTTCGAGGCGTTCATGCTCACACATCCCAGCTCCATGTCCTTTGACCCCAGCCAGTGGTCATGATGGAGACCAGTGTTCGTCCAGGTGGCGTAAGTCTCTTGGCCGCTGCCCGCCAGCACCCGGAACACCAACGTCCAGTTGTCATACTGCACTGTGTCTGTTTGAAGACAAATGTCAAGACATAAGACCGATGCGACAATCAGCTTAAAGTTTTATTTTTAGTGAGATTATTTAGTAAGAAAGTCATCTAGGGTGTCCTGCAGGATTAAACGCAAGCCTTGACAATTCGTTCATTTCTGTTTGGCATCTCAGTGTCAGATTTTAGTTTTAAAATATACTTTGATTAAAAAAAACTTCCATGGCTGCTTTCAATAAAGATTAATATATCTTTACATTATTATTATTAAAAAAGTATATAAGAACGTTTATGTGGTGTTCTACAGAGGCTATACAAGAGGACGGGTACACGGGGAATAGGATTTTATTGCCTTAATGTAAATAGTATCAATAAGTAATATCACTTGTTTTAAAATTATTTTAAAACAGTTTAACAAATTATTAAATAAATTTGAAATACACTTTACTAAACACATTTCAAATACACATTATGAAAATGCATTTCAGATATCAAATGCCAGACATTATTAATTTTACGACAAAGGATAACAGGACACATTTGACAACGAGACAATTTTGAGAGCAGTCAGTGATAAACAACAGTTTGCTGTGTGAGGAATGTTCTGGAGCTTAACAAGCAAGTTGTATCAGAGACAGGAGAGGGTGCTACTGACCTGTGACAGGCTGGAAGTAGGTGCTGTCCTCGTTCTCCAGGTAAGTGGCGCCTTGTTCGTAGGCCAGAAGGGAGCTGAGACAACACCTGGCTGTTGCCTTGTTGTACGAGCCGCTCGGCATGATGGGAAGGCCTTACATCTCATCGTACAGCCTGACGCTGTGCTCACCACCGACTGAGGGACGGTACAAGGCACCTGAAGCTCCATTCCTGCAAAGTTCTGGAACACCACTCCGTTACTGTGCTCGGTGTTCACTTCTTGCAAGACAGAGGACATTCCTATGAAGGCAACACACACCAGTACAACTCCGCCATGAGAAAAAGACATCATGATGGGGAAGATGACAAACCTCTCACCACGTGATGATCACCTTGACTGCAATGAAGTTGTTCATAAAATAAATCTTTGTACAGAACTCGTATATTGCTGAGAGGTCATTATATTGTTTCTGTCGATTTTCTGTAAATTGTGTTTGTTTAACCCGCGTTTTATTTGTCCGAAAGAATGAAACTAAGAAGTTAAAAGCTAAAAGATCTCTCACGATGTTTTGAATTGAAAGTATAAGAAAAGAGCCTTCTTCTGTTACTGCATCCCATGGCCAGCTCGCATGAATCGAACTGACATCAGTGTAGTGCAAGATGTTTGCTTCTGACTAAGATCGGAAGGAACGCGAGGGTCTTGTCTACATTTAATGATTGGCGCACGTTGTGAGGCTCAGTATGATGTGGATAAAGGATACAATTCTTCCACAGCCACAACACATGAATAATGAGAGTGCAAACTGCATTGTTACAACATGTATAGATTATGGTAGTGGGTATCGAACCCTTCTCTCTGTACCGATAGGTGAGTCACATGGCGGTGGTGAGGCGCTGCATGTTGATGTGGATGGGGCAGGGCGTGTGCTGTGAGTCGTGTCTGGTTGAAGACAAATGTCAAGATATAGTACTGATAACACAATCAGCCCTAAAGTATTTTTTAAGGGAGAATTTTTAATTTTTTTTATTCTTTGTTACTTTGTTACCTCACCAGCGGACCCGGTATAGGGCAGCCCGTCAGTTGGGCCCCTGTGGTTCCCACGTCCTTTGCCTCGCTCTCCACTCTTCTTTTCCAAGTCTGCTTTGGTCTCCCAACTCTCCTCTTGGGTTGCCTTCCCTTCCATCATCATGACAGCTGCATAGAGGCTTTTAGACCTCCGTTTGTCGAATGAGAGCCATATATACGCAGAATAGATTCTTAATTTTGAATCAGTGTCACGTGAAAAAGGTTAGGTGATGACCTTTCAACCTTGACCTTTCACCAAAGATCTTTCTATACATTTCTCTAGTTTTGTTTATGATTTTATCAACAATATCAAATAATGCAGTATTTTAAAGTTGTCTCAGTGATATGAGAGGTTGATGTATCCCATAATGTGTAATTCATTCCGGACTGTGTATCTGCTTTATTTCTGGTTAATTTTGATTTTGTGTATGGGAGAATGGGTGATTAAAATTTAGGAACAACTTGAAAACATATTAAAATATGATGACCAAAGCTTAAAAATTTAGGTAGCCCTAATTATTCAGTCTTTGGACGGTGAAGTGTTATGAGACCATACGGGGCTCGATTTTTTTAAGGTAGCAGCTATTTTCTCTCCACTTAAAAAAAAAATCCTGTCCTTACAGTATAAGGCGGTAACTGGAACTAAATTAATTAATGAATAAAACTGTCTGCGGCACATGGGTCTCGAACCTGCATTTAGCACTTCGACGTTGGACTCCAAGCCGAGCCTTTGAATAGACCAGCATGAAGAGGGGAAGGTACGTGCTCTCCAAAAAGCTTCTTAAACCTGCGATATTTGATCCTCCCTGTTAAGCAGTAGTGATTTCTTCCATCCTTTGACTGAATTATGAGTCACATTATGAAGACAGAGCACGTGCATGTAGTGGCATGATATTGTGGCCTTGTTCGTGAACCTCTGTGTGTCTGTGTGCGCCCCTCAATGTGTGTGTTTTCTGCTGACTCCATAAGGCAATAGATGAAACTTTAGGAGAGAACAAACAACTTTCCACAGTCAATGCACGCGTACAGCACTCCAGCACTGCTGTTCAAATGCATGGACACTAACCGTCCATATTATCTTTGTAAATGCACAACCAGCAAGCCATCCTCCAAACAAAATAATATCCGATTTCCTTGATGTCTGTACCCGCAAGTCCAGAAGGACGTGTCAGGTGTCTGAAGTCGTGTCTCATACAATATTTATGGAAGCTTGTCCATCCCTTACCACAGTGTAACAGCTTTTATTTCCTTTCAGGACAGTCGTTGTCGTCAGTCTGTCATGGCTTCTGGTTTTTATGTGTGGCTTGCATTTTGAGCAGAATTTTGCCATATAATTTAAGTACCTATTGATCAAAACAACTTTCAGGAGCAAAAGGCTGATGGTAAATTTTACATTCCACCAGAAATCCAATACAAGGCTGGCACCAGATACAGGAGGACACATTCTCGCAGTAAAAGGCCAACAACATTGCACTGGTCTACAGTTTCTTTGTAGACAGAACATCTAGAATGTCTGGTACAGAGCGACCTCTACAACTAGTCAATAGTTTTTGAAAGAAAATGTTTTTCAACATATCGAATTCTTGATGGTTTTGCTCTGGGGTTTGTTTTCAACAGTCAATATGCGACTTGCACTTGCAGGTCCAGAGGTTGTCCTGTCCATGTTATTCCGATTGATAGCCCTGAATGTTCAGCATGAAAACAGACGATTGTTTAGAAAGAAAATGTGAATAGTGTCCCTGACTTGAGGATCAGGTCAATATGGGGTTGGTGATGTGAATGATGATGGATGTTACAGATGTTACACTGTGTGGTAGTTGTGTCTGACGTGTGCTTCTTTAGCCTTGCATTTGCATTTGTTCATCTGTCAGTGCGAGTGTGGGAACAAGGTTATGCGAACGTTAGTCCATAGGGATTTAACCACCTTTTTGAAAAACAAAAACAAAAAAAAAACAGCTTTCATACACTTACATAACACCGCCACACACTAGTTTGCATGAACTACACACACACGACACCGAGTGACGGGAGAAACAAAATATTGCCATCTCTTTGTCTATTTTGTTTATTCCTTTTCCTCAAACTTCCCATATCCTACCAGACCCTCCCTTTTTCCTCTATTCTTAACATTATCTTAAATACATACTGAACAACAGCATTCTCTTTATTTGTTTTCTCGATAAGTTATTTGTTGAAAATCAGTTTAGTAACCACTGGGAATGTCCTAGTAATGCACATGGTGATCCTTGACTGTGGTGAAGGAAGCTTACCCCTCACTCTTTCGAAAAAATAAGATAAAAATGTTTGCGGGGGATACAAAAGGTTGCAAAAAATGATTTATATATTGTCGTAGCATTCAGAACGAGGCAGAAGAAGCTGAGACGAGATTACAAATGAGTAACTTTATTAACATGTAACATCAATGATAATTTTTTAAGGTTTACTGAGTTAAGAAATAAAACAAACCAGAACAAGTGTTTGTTACCAAATAGAAATTGTCGGATCGTAGCAAAAATAAAGCTAAATTAAAAATAATAAATTAATAAATTAATAATGTGCTCAGGTGAATGACACTAACGAGCAGCTAACGAGCAATAAAGATGACAAAGAACTGCTGTCAGGGAGTCCTCTGGAAATTGTAGATGTAATGTTTTAAAACAACATTTTGCAACTTATAGTAGTTTTAGTGGAAACTGGTGTTTTGGTGTGTAACTATGGAGATTTATTCAAAACTAAAGAGTCTGTAGCCAGTGTTAGTGAAATTCCAAGTCCTTATTTCACAATAATTTAAGAAATGAAGGTTGATGAGAACATTGATGACGACGAAGATAATATGATGACCAATTTATCTGTCTCTTGGTCTTTTCTTCCGTCTGTTCATGTGTCACGCGTTTTACTCCTTTTGAAAATTTAACTACTCTAATCTACTCTAAAAGTATTATAATTTAATAATGAGTATAGAGAGAGATCAAGAGGTTTAGCTAATTAATAACAATAGTAACAAAATAATATATAAACAACTACAATACACAACAGTAGCAGGTTGTAAATTACAAAAATTAAGAGGTAAGAAATAAAATATTTATATCTTCTAAGTATACCTTTTAACAGCAAAGTTTCAGAACAGTAAGCAAGAGTATAACCTGTTTGGGAAGGTGAAACAGGCTCTGGATGTAATTAAACATTTGAATCATTTGAAGAAGTAACCACATAACTCATAATCGCATTTACAATGATGTCAGACGGCGGATACTACTACTACTACACTGCTGCTACTACTACTACTACTACTAATAATAATAATAATAAAATAAAGATTTATACAGCACATATTCACACTGATAAGGAACATCACCTCAGCGCTTAAAACAGGAATGAGACATGGACAACATTGAGAGAAGAATAAACAACAATACTGATGACAAATAGAAGACAAATATAGAAAAAGCAAAGAGGCACCAAGTATCAAGAATTGAAAATATCGTGATTCTATAGAGGAAGACAGTAAGAAAGTACGAAAAAGAAGGAAGGTGAAAAGGACGAGCATTGTGTGGACTGTTGATCGCTGGCTTGTTTCTCCAGCAATGTCACGTGACATCAGTATTGTATGAAAACGGCGAAGACGTCCGCTACTACAACATCTGCAACAGAAACAGCTGTCAGAACAACAAACAACAGAGGACACACACACATACACACAAACATGCATACACACAAAACACAGAAACATGCACGCACACACACACACACACATGCACGCACACAAAATACACAAACACTGATCCAAAAACCTAAGAATATAAAATTTTTCTGAACTATGTCATTAATATTTAATATAAGTTGCTCGCATTGGCTTACTGTTTGACTGCCAAGCTGTTGACCCTTGGGTCCCGCTGTACAGAATGGCAGGAGGAGGATGTCTTTCCCAACTGCAAGCATACTTTGTTGAGTCCACGACTACCAGCCAACCACTATCTTTGTCACATCCATCATAAATTGCCTGGATGAAGAATCGTCGCATATCTCCTGAATCTCTGAAACAAACCTCTAGATACTTACATCATAAGCAATCCTCCATTTTTGTTTTCATCACATTTCAAAGTGGGGTTAGCACAATACTCGAGTACAAAAACTTGCACAGTGATAAAAACAAATTCTTTTTTTCCTTAACATCTTCAAATCGGATTTTTTCAGCAACGGAAAGAAATGTGTATGCTTTAAATAAGAAGAATGTTTTTTTACTTAGGAATTTTTTTAATTGATCTTATCCACGGCAACTAATAGCTTATCAATATTACAATACAGTCTGAACTGATACAATGAAAGCACCATGGATGTTTCAAACAACAACTATAACTACAACACCACCACCACTAATAATAATAACATGATTTATATGACACCTAACTACGCTCACGAAGGAGGATGCTTTCCACACTTAAGACATGAACAAAACGACAGAAGGAAAAGCAACTCGGCAGACAAGTAATGAAAGACAAACATAAAAGACAAAAAATAATCTGGAAACAATAAGGATGGGGAGGGTCAAAAATCTGCAGAGAAAGACGAGCAGAGATGTAAGTGAATTGACTATAATCACATTTACTGTAAGTAACCTGCTGTTGTTGTTGAAGTCATGGATGTCTGTGTATTTTTTTCTTCTTCACGCTTACACAAATCTTTTCGTATTACTCTCTCTCTCTCTTGCACCTTTCTCGCTAATAGTGCCAACTTACTGTCACTGTCAACCTAGTGTCACTGTCAACCTACTGTCACTGTCAACTTACCCATCTACTGAAAAAAACAGATAGGACTTTTTCGGAAAGAGATCCTGCCACGGGGACTCAAGGACTCGGTACTGATGGAACCAGTCCAGGTATCCGGAGCCACTTCCATTGAAAACGATGTTTACCTGTTGGCTGTCCTTGATGAGGCTCACTCGAACCTAAGTTACAAAAATCATTTTAGCTCCTCACTTAATGACATTTATCAGGAAACATACAGGACAAATATTTGACCAACTTTAGGTAAGTGTTTATATAGCTATCACGTAAAAAAGAAATCTTTGTCAAACTTGATCAAATATTCGACATATGTAAGAATGGAGGAAGTAAGATTTCCAGACGACAGCAGATACAGATGTATGAAGGACTGTCAGCCATAAATGAGGTGCGATTTTTTTACAGCTTTTTAAATAGTAAGATGTAATTTTAATGTAAGTTTAATATGTCAGGCTTGTCACTGATGTTATGAGTCGCTAATTAATTCTGAGGATGCAAAATATAAGCACAGTTGGCTTAAGGTGTTTATGACCAGGCTAGAGTGGTTCATCGGGTAAGATCTCTCTCTGGCACACGTAGCTACAGTTGAGAACAAGTAACCGACCAGGCGCCCCGCGCTGTTGTTACTCAGATTAATTCAACACTATAGACAGAGCTTTAACACTACACTCGCACTACAACTTCGGCCCCAGAAAAAAATTCCGGTTTCTACTAGAAATGACGAGCAGTGACACTAAGAATTGTAGAGCACATAGAGCTTAAACAACCCTCATAAAATACCTAACAAAACAAAATACAAAACAAATTAAACGTTTGATATTTATTAATATGTCATCAAATGTTCTCACCTTCTTCACCTTGAGTTTTTGCCAGTCGTCCAGCAGTCGACTTCTGAACAAAGTGTTGCAGGGCTTTGAGGCGTTCATGCTTACACATCCCAGTTTCATGTCCTTTGACCCGAGCCAGTGGTCATGATGGAGGCCAGTCCTCGTCCAGGTGGCGTAAGTCTCTTGGCCGCTGCCCGCCAGCACCCGGAACACCAGCGTCCAGTTGTCATACCGCACCGTGTCTGTTTGAAGACAAGTGTCAAGATATAGAACAGATTCCACAATAAATCCTCAAGTTTTATTTTTAGTGAGATTATTCACCAAAACCATTAAAGTCAAGATAAAACACAAACGTTTAGTTCTATGTAGCATCTGAGTGTCAATGACATTATCTTTATACCTGTATGCTCTCGCCCAAAAACCTTGTACCGGACCAGTCCGTGCCTCCATGCTTTTAGTTTATTTTAAAATAAGCTTGCAGTGCAGTTATTTATATATATATATCATTAATACTTAAAACACAGAGAATTAGAACTTTGCTCTTATCTGTGTACTATTGTCTTACTGTAAGGAGTTCCAAAGACTAATATTAAATCTTGTTTTAAAATTAAAAATGCTGTAATACATATAATAAATATATTTAAAATGCACATTCAAAATATTTGAAATACACATCATAAAATGCATTTTCAAATAGATGGTATCAAATGCCGAAAAATTATTAATTTAAAAAAAAAATGAAACACGCCTCTTGGGCAATGATACAATTATGAGAACAGTAAATGATAAAAATTATAAAATGATAAGCAACAGTATGCTGTGTACGAAATGTTATTTCTGGAGTTTAGTAAATAATATCGAAAACAAGAAAGATATCGCAAAAGTGTGAGTGCTACTCACCTGTGACAGGCTGGAAGTAGGTGCTGTCCTCGTTCTCCAGGTAAGTGGCGCCTTGTTCGTAGGCCAGAAGGGAGCTGAGACAACACCTGGCTGTTATGTTGCCTTGTTGTACGAGCCCGCTCGGCATGATGGGAAGGCCTTACATCTCATCGTACAGCCTGACGCTGTGCTCACCACCGACTGAGGGACGGTACAAGGCACCTGAAGCTCCATTCCTGCAAAGTTCTGGAACACCACTCCGTTACTGTGCTCGGAGTTTGTATAGGAAATTGCTATGAAGGCAACACACATGAACATAACTCCGTCCTGAGAAAATGCAGTCATGATGAAGTCAGCAAGATGACAAATGTCCCACCAAACTGTTTTACCTAAGCAAGCGCTCTGTTAATTAAAGGTAAACAATAAATTATAGCCACTTTGTGTAAATCTTTTTCCATCAGCGCTGGCAGTTCTTTGGCATAAACATATGCTTAAAAAATTTCTCCAGTCTTTATGTCTATGCTGTGAACGTTTGTTAATAGAAAAAATGATGATGCACACGGAGAATATTTCCAGGTCATGTTCTGCAGGTCCACACAAACCTAAAGACCTCATCAATGTCTTGCTTCTCGTTTTATTGTCATGTCCGCTGAATGAACGTTTTTTTGGCGAATGAGTCAGGTTTCTCTGTTAACAATTACATAATGTATCCTAAATACTTAAAGAGCGATCCCACAACTGATTCTCTATCTCACATTTTTTACCTTTTTTACCCTCTTTCAGTAATTCTGCTGTTCAGGAGGGTTCAGGGGGGATGGTGGTTGAAGCTGTGAAACATAGAACAAGGAGGAGGGTGGTTGCACCTGGAGTCTCGCAACAATTAATGTGTTAAGCAGCTGTGTATTTATTTTTACGGTAACCAGGAGATGATACAGACGGGGCCTTAGTGGACATAATGGCCGAAAGAAACGAGTTTCGATGTTTCAGTGCAGTCACATACACTCTGATCGCAGTTCAACAAAAGTATGTCCACGTGGCGCCTTAATCGAAAGGGGCTGGTTTGTTTGGCAAGAAAAGTGGAAAATTTTGATTTTAATATCTCTTACACACCAAAAAAAAAACCCACGTAACTGGTTAATTCTGTTTGTCTTTATTTTGAATCCCTATGTCATGTGATTTTGACTTAGAGGTGTCATTACTTTCTTGGCCAAAAGCTTTGCCGTGATGACGAGGATCATCACTCTCTACACACTTAGCTTGAGACCCAAACCTTCTAACAGACCAACATGAAGAGAAGAATTATGAGTCACATCATTAAGACAGAGGACGTGCATGTAGTGGCATGATATCGTGGCCTTGTTCGTGAACCTCTGTGTGTCTGTGCGCGCCCTCAATGTGTGTGTTTTCTGCTGACTCCATAAGGCAATTGATGAAACTTTAGGAAAGAACAAACAACTTTCCACAGTCAATGCACGCGTACAGCACTCCAGCACTGCTGTTCAAATGCATGGACATTGACCGTCCATATTATCTTTGTAAATGCACATCCAGCAACCCATTTTCCAAACAAAGTAGAATCCGATTTCCTTGATGTCTGTATCCGCAAGTCCAGAAGGACGTGTCAAGTGTCTGAAGTCGTGTCTCGTAAAATATTTATGGAAGCTTGTCCAGCCCTTACCACAATGTAACAGCTTTAATTTCCTTTCAGGACAGTCGTTGTCGCCAGTCTGTCATGGCTGCTGGTTTTTACGTGTCGCTTGCATTTTAAACAGACTTTTTAACGACACAATTTAAATACATGTTGATTAAAACACTTTTGATGGCAAAATGACGATGGTGAATTTTATCTTCCATGAGAAAACGAATATAAGGCTTGCACTTTCGCACGAAAAAACCGCTTTCATTCACTTACATAAGACATCCACACAATTGTTTGCAAGCACTACACACACACATGTCTTACTGGGACCTTTTCTTTCTTACTGAGCTATATTATACTTGTATAAACAAACCTATATCCTATGGTACTAATCGTTGTATAAAACCAAAACACCGGCTGACGTGCTACACTCATTAAATGTCAAATAGAGACAGACAAATCTGTCAGCTTGTATTAATGTTATAAATCTTTTCCCATTCTTGTGCAATGTTTCAGTCACCAGAAATGATAGATTACCTCTCGTCTATTCTAGATTCTTGTAAGGGTGAACCACTTACACTCACTGCACCTAAGAACACCAGGCTGTGGAAATGTTTAGCTTGGTATGAATGGCAAATTGCAGTTATAGAATATAGAGTGTTGAAAATGTTTAGTGATCCAGAATTGTGGTGTGTGAACGGCTTAGATGATGTCTTCAAAACCAGCAAGTTGATGTGTGGAAACATAGACACACAGAATGTATGGATGGTCAAGTAGGAATGATGATGATGATGATGATGATGATGATAATTGAAGACGACGTCTACCCTCAAGATACAGGCTGACAGAGGGTGCACATCAACAGACAGCAACAACACTGACGTCACAGTTGTACACCGAGACGTTTAGGTGGTCAAGATGTTTGCCAATGGTTTCATTGATTTAAAACACGTACCTGTTTCTGTCCCAAGGGCACCTACCTGTGTAGCTACGTGCTTTTACCACCACAGAAATTATCTCCCATTTCTTAGTCCTCACACGGTAGGCTGTTCCTTGACAGGTTTTGCGAACAACGAACTTCTCTTTCTCTACCATTCTTCTTCTTCTCAAACTTCCCCCATCCTACCAGACCTTCCCTTCTTCCTGTTCTTTAATTTCATCTTGTCAGATACATCGATGGATAATCAGTTTGATGTCCACTTCTTACAGTACTTACATCCTAGAAACATGACATGGTGATCCTTGACTGTGAAAAGGAATTTTACCAACCCACCCTCACCCACAAAATTTTGTTTTAAACGTTTGAGGGCGATGCCTCTGATGTGCAGAAAATGATGATTTTCTTATAATTGTGGACATCTTTTCAAGGTGTGGTAAAGCATAGATTGAGAAACAGGCGCCCAGTCCATGTGTATGCATAGAATGTAATTATTGTAGTAGCATCCGCAACGAGGCAGAAAAGGTTGAGAAGAGATGACATACAACAAGCTTTATTAATCTTAAAGAGAAATTATAATTTAGGAGGATGTACTCAGTTACGAAGCAAAACTATACACAATAAGTGTTTTTCCACAAGATGGCCATATATGTATATATATCTACTGTGCACGCAAAACATAAGCCAGATAAAAAATCGCAACATTACATGTAAAACCATTCTTAAGACATGTATGACGATGATGCCTCATTATTTTGTTAATGATAATACTTTAAATCACAGCTAATATAATTTTGATAACATATATAATATATATGTATAAAGTAATAAAATAGTACATGATCAATAGCACTTTGTAACTTATATACCGCAGTACAACAGTTATTTATTACAAAAATAAAGAGCGAAGAATGCAAATGTTTATATCTCCCTTAACAATTAACATTAATTTGAGAACAAAGAGCATTATGGGTAAAGCTTTATATTTAGTGAGATGAAACAGGTTTGGATGTAGCTGAGTCTATCACAGTTGAAAACTTATCCACGTGTCTCTTGCAGCGCATTTATTTTGATGTCAGACGATGGATCACTCGCTTGTCTGTTTCCATGGATACGCAGCAATGTCACGTGACATCAGTATTGTATGAAAACCGCGAAAATGTCCGCTAGTACACCGCCTGCAACAGAAACAGCTGTCAGAGCAACGAACAATGGATGATACACACATGCAAACACACTAACACACAGACATACAAACATCCTACCACACACATACACACTAACACACACGTACAAACATACTAACACACACATACAAACACATTAACACACACATACAAACATACTAACACACACATACAAACACATTAACACACACATACAAACATACTAACACACACATACATACATACTAACACACACATACAAACACATTAACACACACACATTGCGGTTTGATGTCGGCTGTTGTGATGTGTCGCGTTCTTCGACCATGTTGACTTATTTAAAAAAAAAATTTGTCAACGTTGTGTGTACTTTTTAATTATAAACATATCTTTAATTGACTTCAAATAGTTTCACCATGCTTTTCATAGGAGAAGATTATATTTTTCATGCACTTAATAACGAAAAGACTTCTTGCGGTGACTCAGAGGACAGTAGTGTAGGCAGGCGGGGACTGTACACTCTCTAAAGTGTTAACACGCTGGTGAAGCTACATCTTGATTAACAATAGGATGTCAAGTGGATAACTTACTATAATTTATTTTAAGTGGATAATTTACTATGGCACACCAATAATATTATAAAATCAAAATGCCCCTCGGAGGAAAAATGGTTCCCCACCCCTGGCATAACAAAATGGTGAAACAACTTTGCTAGTTCATATTGAAAACTTCTCTTTGAATGTGTTACTCTCAATGTCAGTGTTTGAATATATGTTAAGACCAGTTCACCTACAAAAGGTTCTTGAGTTCGTTTAGAGGAGGATCCTTGTGAACCTTTTGTCAGGCTGCGATAATGAACACTTTGACATCAAAAGTGGAAACACTTGTCCTGTGTCAGTTAATACACACATCTTAATAATTAGGTTCTTTCGTACTCGTGTGTATTCTAGTCCTGTGAAAAGTTACAAGTGCAAAGCTTAAAAGAATAGTCTGTATAGGTCACTAGAGACATTGTGTGAGCGTTGTCCATTCCATGCGAGTGTCAGTGCGTTGTGCTGCCGTTAAGCGCCCGATGGCCCAGCACATCCGTCTTCGGCGTCAGTTTTCTTTTCCGAGTGTCTTTCTCGTAGAGAGACTTGCCGTCCAAGGCTAACGACCATCCTCTGGCCGGGTGCAACACTTTAGTCTGGCCTCTACCCTGACAGACCTGTTCGGCTTGGTTGGACCTGCCAGGAGCACAAGGCTCCCGCCGACATAGCTCTGTGGGTCGACGAGGCACACAAGCCACCACACCACTACAAGGTAAGTTGCACCAATTGGTGGTGGACTTGAGACATTGAACCACTCATAATTTTATTAGAGTAATTTCTTTTTCCGCCTCCAACGCCTTAGTACCATACATAAAAAATGTACATTTCAGTGAATTACATCGAAACAATGAACATAGAATATTACTGTTACTCAAGTTTCATACGACTTCGAATGTATTTTTTTACTTATATTATTGATATTTAAAAGAAATTCGTTCACACGGGCTTACTGCTGTTTGAGGACTGCCAGACTGTTGCTCCTTGAGATCCGCTGTAGAGGATGGCTGGAGCGGGAAGTCTTTCCCAACTGCAAGAATACATTGTTCCATCCACGACTACCAGCCACCCACGATCGTTTTGGCATCCTCCATAGTTTGCCTGGATGAAGAATCGTCGCAAAATTGGTGAATGTCTGAAACAAACCTCTAGATACTTACACCATGAATATTCCTCCATTTTGTTTTCATCCCATTGCACGAAAGTAAACTACTTAAATTTGCACAGTGATAAATAAAACTTTTTTTTTCTCAACATCTTAAGATATTACAGCAGCAAAGATAAATGTCAGCTTGTAAACAAAAATGTAAAGAATGGTGTGAGATGACAGTTTGAGTGGAATTAAGTTGTTACTAAGTTTTTATTATAAGTTTTTATTATAAGCCAGTTGTTTTACCACGTCTTGTAATTTCTCCTAGTGAGATAATAAAGTTAAATTGAATTGAATTGAATTGAATTCACGCTAAAACTTCTAGCTAATCCCAGTATTAACATATCTGTGTGTGAAATAATAATTATTATTGTTATAAGAAGAACAGAAACAAAAATAACAACAAAAAACAACAACAACAACAATAATAAGAGGAAGAACAAGAAATGTGTAAATTATATAATGAGCAATCACTCTTACAAAGAATCATGCGCTCAGCTTAAGAATTGGAAGAAAGGCAGAAGGAGAAACTACTATGCAGACATGTAATACAAGACAAACACAGAAGACAGAAAGAATAGGGCAGCAAACACTAAGGATGGGAAATGTCGAAAATCTGACTACAAAGATGAGTAGGTCTAATAATTGACTATAGTATCATGCAAACATCTTTTCTTATTACTGGTTACTTTCTCTTTCTCGCTCCCTCCTCGCTGACACTAGAGGAAGTGTCCACCTACCCTGCTACTGAGAAAAATAGGTAGGAGTTGTTTGGAAAGAGATCCTGCCACGGGGACTCGAGGACTCGGTACTGACTGAACCAGTCCAGGTATCCGGAGCCACTTCCATTGAAAACGATGTTTACCTGTTGGCTGTTCTTGATGAGGCTCACGCGAACCTAAGTCAGAACAAACATTTTAGTGACATTTAGCAGCGAAAACAGAAACAAATGTTTCACCAGCTTTGGCTAAGCTTTACTATTGCTTTTGTACAAAGATTCGTTGCCGATCTTTATCAAATGTTCTGTGATATGTAAGAAGGAAGTTCGTAAAATGTTCTGCTAAAACTCAGATTCATAAGAAGCTGTAGACAGAATTTTAGATATTGCTTCTGGTGTGCATGTAGCTCTGAGATAGCAGTCCATCCGTTCTAAGTCTTTGTCCCCAGAAAACATACGAGTTCTGCTAGTAATGGCGTGAAATGACAGTAAGAATAGCGGGCACAGTGATGAAAACAACCTTCCCCCAGGAAAAGAGTTTAAAAATACAAAACGCGCTCAAGGATTACAAAGATCGATTTCACCAATGTCTGAAAATCTGCTGTAAGAGAGCGATATGCAAACATTTCATGACACATCAATAAATATGTTGTCTTTGTCTGTTGTTGTAGACATTGTTGCCAAAGGCAACATTGAATGTTCTCACCTTCTTCACCTTGAGCTTGTCCCAGTCGTCCAGCAGTCGACTTCTGAACAAAGTGTTGCAGGGCTTTGAGGAGTTCATGCTCACACATCCCACCTTCATATCCTTTGACCCGAGCCAGTGGTCATGATGAAGGCCAGTCCTCGTCCACGTGGCGTAAGTCTCTTGGCCGCTGCCCGCCAGCACCCGGAACACCAGCGTCCAGTTGTCATACCGCACCGTGTCTGTTTGAAGACAAGTGTCAAGATATAAAACTGATACAAATATCAGTCCTAAAAGTTTAATGGAAGTTATTGGTGTGAGAGTTATGTGGGCTGCATAATTAGAACAAACGGCGACAATTCGTTTCATAATGAAGATGTTTTTTTTAATGTTTGCAATGCAGAAGTTTGTATATATATATATAATTTTTATTTTATAAATTACTAGAACTTTGCTCTAGTATGCATGTTTGGGGAGGGGTACACATGACTATGGTTATCACAGGTTATTACCTTACTGTAAATACAGTAGAACCTCAGTTATCCGGTTTAATGAAAGGCGCCTGTCATCCAGATAAATAAATCATGGAAAATTAAATATTATTCTGAAAATTTTCAAATGCTGATATCCCTTTGGCAATCCCGCACGTGACTTCGATTGATGGTTGTTTTGTTTTGTTTTGTTTTTTAGGCGGTGTCGGTTAATGGAATGTATGGTTAATTAAAGACCATTAAAGAACAACAGAGTTTAACACTAATTACCTGTGACAGGCTGGAAGTAGGTGCTGTCCTCGTTCTCCAGGTAAGTGGCGCCTTGTTCGTAGGCCAGAAGGGAGCTGAGACAACACCTGGCTGTTGCCTTGTTGTACGAGCCCGCTCGGCATGATGGGAAGGCCTTACATCTCATCGTACAGCCTGACGCTGTGCTCACCACCGACTGAGGGACGGTACAAGGCACCTGAAGCTCCATTCCTGCAAAGTTCTGGAACACCACTCCGTTACTGTGCTCGGTGTTCACTTCTTGCAAGACAGAGGACATTACTGTGAAGGCAACACACACCAGTACAACTCCGCCATGAGAAAAGGACATCATGATGAGGAAGATGAGAGACGTCTCACCACGTGATGATCACGTTGACTGCAATGACGTTGTTGCTAAAATAAACCTGTGGATAGAATTACTGTGCTGCTGACTGGTCATCAAGTTATTTTTGCCGATTTAACTTTACCTAAGCAAAGTTTAGGAGTAAAAATATTACTTAAAGTAAGCAGTTAAAAGTTTGAAAATCACTCACGGATTTTTGCATTGAAACTTTATTAGTAATTGATTTGTATCCCTTAATTAGACCGCAGTAATCAAGCTGCTGTCAGTACAGTACAGTACAGTACAGTACAGTACAGTACAGTACAGTGCACTACAGTACAGTAGAGTTCAGGACAGGACAGTACAGTACAGGATAGTGGCTTCTGACTACAATCGGAAGTAACGCGAGTGGTCTAATGACAGACTCAAGATGATGTAGACAAAGGATGTATTCTTCCGCATCCACAACACAGGAATCATTAGAGTAGCCGCTGCATAGTTACAAAGTACACAAATTGTGTTGGTGGGTATCGAGCACCTTTCTGTCTGTACCTGGATTCACAGGTCAATCAAAGGGTCATGGTCGAGACGGTGTGTTGATGGCAGACCTTGTGTTGAGAATGGTGAGGATCGCCATTTATTACAAGCTGGGAAGATTTTATGCTAATCATTATCGTGATGACGAGGGGTCTTTCTGTCTACCCACCCTGCCATCCATTCTTAAGACTCACCTACGACATTTCATCTACTGTTGTATTCATCTCTTTACTCTCCCGTTTTCTTATTTAACCCCGAATGCAGTTTTACCTGTTTGTCGGTATTTTCTTCTGTTTATATACCATTTGTTCTTTCTCATTGTGCTAATGATAATGAAGAGCATTTAGGAAAGCAATAAGAATAGGAACAAAAATAATGGAAGAACAGCAGCTGTTCAGTTCAGCTGTGGAGCAAACTAATGTTAAGAAAACCTCCTACTTATAACGAGCGATGAAAGTAAAAATGAAAACCCTTCAGCGCAAATATCAATGTTTGCTTAAGAGAACGAAGAGTATTTCAAAACATCTAGAAATAACAAAAAAAAGATTTGCTTGCTTCAAACTGTGAAGAAATATCTTCATCCTGTGACATTTATCATTCTTGCTATGCAAGTAAGGATGAGTGGAAGGAAGAATAAGGGGATCAATGGACTTCCAGAGAGAGATCCCTGAGACTTGCACTACTTGTTACCACAGTTATGTGAACGGCAACAGGAGAAATAGTTTTAACAATGTACAACCCCCGGTGTCTTATACTGCTGAGTGTGTTACTGTTGTTGCGTCCTTTCTCGTCTCCCTCTCTCATTCTCACTCTCACTCTCCCTCTCATTCTTCTTCATGTTTTGTGCTAACTGTTCGTTGTCGTCCACTCGAACAATGCCCAAGACAACTAATGAAAAGAACAGTCAATGCACGTGAAGAACACTCTAGAAGAGCTATTCAAATGCACAGACAATAGCCGCCTCTACTCTCCTTGTAAATGCAATCCCACTTTCACTTCAATAAAAAGTATTAATGTCTGCAAGGTTAACTGGAGTGTTCACTTCCCGGAAGTCGAGACTCAGAGAACAACGATGGAAGCTTGCACGTTGTTCGTAAAAACATCGAAGATGGCAGACGACTGTAGGTTATCTGATTCCTCCATCAGAAGTCACCTGCCTTCCTTTAAATACTGATGTTCTTCCGCTTCAGTCATACAATAAAACATCTGTGTTTGCGAGAGATAAGCTGTTTCTTATCTGACAAAATATTGGAGGCAATACTTGTTCAGCACAACAAGATGTTGCGCTTTATAAATTCCAATAATAATAATAATAATAATAATAATAATAATAATAATAATAATAATAATTCTTGTTGATAAATATTCACATATTATTGATTAGAAGGTGGCTGTAGATGGTTTTCTATCGTTCTTTGACAGTCGTTGTCGCTGTTGTGTCATCGTTTCTAGTTTTTACGGTTGCCATGCATGTTGAACAGACGTTTCAACACATAATGTAAACAGAATAAATAAGACTTGTGTCCTAAAATGAGGGGGAATTTTATATCCCTCCAAATATCCACATGACTGGCACCAGATACACAAAAATCACATTCTCGCTCTGAAAGACCCAACATTTGCGCTGGTTTACATTTTTATTTTAGAGTGGACATTTAGAATGTCTTGTACATACAACCTACATATCTACCAAAAGTTTCTGAAGAGAAAACCCTGTTTTCGATGTATCAAGCTTTTGATGTTTTCGTTTTCGTGTTTGTTTTAGACAAACATTCAATACGAGACTGGCCGTGTAGCCCCATTGGAGGCTCGTTCAACAAGTTCTCGGCGTAGTATTTATTCTTCCGCCACTGACTGGTTGGTATACGCAGAAGGTAGTCCGTTGGAGAAACTTCTTTTCTCAAACGATAATTGAAGATCTCGTCGAAACGACCCGGATGGTTGAACTTGCTGACCTCTCCGGCTCCCAGTGCTAGTTGGGGCAGGAAACATTCTTTGTCTTCTCTACGCTCGTCCCAGAGCTCATACACACCGAGTTCTTCAATTTAATAATGTGTATAGAGAGAAATCAAGAGGTTTACCTAAATAATAATAATAGTAACAAAAATAATACACAATTACACCACACCGCAGTAGCAAAATTATTTTTCAAACAAAAAATATTCTAGTCACAACATTTATAATAACAATGTATGTAGATATATTGAAAAGGTTTAGGTTAATGATAATAATAGTAACAAAATAATATATATAAACAATTACAACACACCGCAGTAGCCCTCTGTGTAAATTGCAGAAGTTAAGGAGTAGGAAATACAATTATTTATATCTTCTAAGTATAATCTTATTTCAGAACAGTAAGGGTAAAGGTGAAACAGGCTCGAGAAGTAGTTGACCACTTGTAACATTTAGAAACTTATACACGTAAGTGTAGCATTTATTTTAATGTCAGAAGGTAACTACTATTAATAATAAATAAAGATTTACATAGCGCATATTCACACTCATATGGAGCATGCTCTTAGCGTTTAAAACAAGAATGAGACATGGAGAACATGGAGAGAAGAATAAACAACAAAACTGATGACAAATAGAAGACAAACATAAAAGCGGAGAGAGAGAGAGAGACACCAAGTATCAAGAACTGAGAATATCGAGATTCTATAGAGGAAGACAATAGAAAAGTATCAAAAAAAGGGGAAGGTGAACAGGACGAATATTGTGTGGAGCTTGTGTCTCCAAGGATACGAGGTAATGTCACGTGACATCAGTATTGGATGAAAACCGCGAAAACGTCCGCTAGTACAACACCTGCAACAGAAATGACTGTCTGTGCTAAAGGACACATCCTGTCCTCTTGATACAAAAATCTTAATATGAAGCTTTTTCTGAACTCATTTGTGTATTCTGTGTGTTTTCTTTCGATTACTATCAGAGATTACAAGTGTAAGCTTAGAAAAACCATGAGCTTAATTTCAAGCTTTGAACCTTTCTTTAACATTTATCCCCTAGTGTAATTTGTTTGCTTATTTTTTTAACCTACGATAATAGGCTAGATCCACCAGTCCCATTACATAAAAATTTATTGAATTCACTTTATAAAGTCAACAGCACTAAAGTCAGTTAGGATGTGCTGCATGATTAAACACAAACCTTGACAATTCCTTCAGTTCTATATTTGCGTCAATGACAATGACAATGACAATGGCAATGACAATCTCCCATGCCTATATAGTTTACTCAAAAATATAAAGTCCATAATATTTAATCGAAACAATTATCATGAAATATTATTGATGATCACGTGTCATAAACTTTGATGATATTTATTGATATTATTACTATTCGTTAGTATCGGCTTACTGCTGTTTGAGGACTGCCAGACTGTTGCTTCTTGGGAACCGCTGTAGAGGATGGCTGGGGCGGGATGTTTGTCCCAACTACAAGGATACTTGTTCCATCCACGACTACCAGCCACCCACGATCGTCTGGGCATCCTGCATAGTTTGCCTGGATGAAGAATCGTCGCATAATTGGTGAATCTCTGAAACAAACCTCTCGATATTTACACCGTGAATAATTTTCTATTTTGTTTTCAACATTTCCAAGTGAAGTTAACACGATAGTCGACTACTAAAATTTTCCCAGTGGTGAAAGAAAAATCTTTTTTTTTTCTAAGCATCTTAAAATTCGAATATTTTTCAGCAACGGAAAGAAATGCGTGTGTTTTATATATGAAGAATGGTTTTTTACTCATAAGAATGTTTTTTTTTATTGATCTTATACATGACAACTTATAGCTTATCACAATTTTACAATACAGTCTGAACTGATACAGTGAAAGCACCATGGATGTTTCAAACAAAACAAAAACAACAAGAACAACAATATGATTTATATGTCGCCTAACTATGTTCACGAATGAGCAACGTTCAGCGCTAAAGACATGAACAAAACGACGAAAGGAAAAGCAACTATGCAGACAAGTAATAAAAGACAAACACAGAAGAGACAAAAAGAAATCGGGAATCAACTGATAAAAATGGGGAGGGTCAAACATCTGCAGAGAAAGACGAGCATTGGGGACTAATGAATTGACTATAATCACAACAATGTTGTTTACTGTAGATAACTTGTTGTGGAGCCATAGAGTGCTGTGTATTTTTCTTCTTCACGCTTACACAAATCTTTTCGTATTATTGATATTTAATCTCTCTCTCTTCACCTTTCTCGCTAATAGTGCCAGCTTACTGCCACTGACAATCTACTGTCACTGTCAACTTACCCATCAGCTGAAAAAAACTGATAGGAGTTGTTCGGAAAGAGATCCTGCCACGGGGACTCGAGGACTCGGTACCGACTGAACCAGTCCAGGTATCCAGAGCCACTTCCATTGAAAACGAGGTTTACCTGTTGGCTGTCGTTGATGAGGCTCACGCGAACCTAAGTCATAAGAAACATGTTAACCCCTCACTTGATGACATTTAGCAGGAAACATAGAGACAAATGTTTGACCAACTTTAGCTAAGTGTTTATATAGCTATCAGGTAAGAAATAAATCTTTGTCAAACTTGATAAAATATTCGGCATATGTAAGAAGTGAGGAAGTAAGATTTCCAGAAGATAACAGATACAAATGTATGAAGGACTGTCAGCCATCAAAGAAGACGTGATCTTTTTTTGCGCCTTTGAAATAGTAAGATGCAATTTTTAATTAAAGTTTAATATGTCAGGCTTGGCACTGATACTTTGAGTAACTATTTAATTCTGAGGATGCAAAATACAAGCAGAGTTGGCTGTAGAAAGTAGTGCATGGCTTCCCTGTAAGTCTAGACAGTCAGGTGGCTCAACGATCAGGTGTTTATGACCAGGACATGGAGGTCCTTAACTAATTTGATCTCTCCCTGACACATGTATCTACATGTTAAAACTCGTAACTGACCAGAAACCTCCCGCTGATGTAACTCAGATTCATAAGAAGTTGTAGACAGAATTTTAGCGATTGCATTCTGGTTTGCATGTAGCTCTGAGGCAATCCATCCGTTCTAAAGCTTTGTCCCTAAAAACATTCGGGTTCTGCTATTAATGGCGTTTAATGACAGTAAGAATAGTGGGCACATTGATAAAAACAACCTTCCCCCATCAAAAGTGTTTAAAAATACAAAAAGCACATTCAAAGGGTTTGCAGAGATCAATTTCCCCAATGTCTGAAAATCTTCTGTAAAATGGAGAACACGCAAAGATTTCATGACACATCTATAAATATATTGTCTTTGTCCATTGTTGCTGGCGTAGTTGTCAAAGACAACATCAAATGTTCTCACCTTCACGTTGAGTTTTTGCCAGTCGTCCAGCAGTTGACTTCGGAACAAAGTGTTGCAGGGCTTTGAGGCGTTCATGCTCACACATCCCAGCTCCATGTCCTTTGACCCCAGCCAGTGGTCATGATGGAGGCCAGTGCTCGTCCAGGTGGCGTAAGTCTCTTGGCCGCTGCCCGCCAGCACCCGGAACACCAGCGTCCAGTTGTCATACCGCACCGTGTCTGTTTGAAGACAAATGTCAAGACATAAGAACGATGCGACAATAAATCCTGAAGTTTTATTTTTAGTGAGATTATTTAGTAAAACCATTAAAGTCAGCGAGGCTGTGCTGCAGAATTAAACACAAACCTTGACAAGTTCTATTTAGCGTCTCAGTGTCAATGACAATGAATCTTTATATCTGTATGCTCTCGCTCATCCTCAGGGGAGGGAAAATCATTTATAAAACTAAATGGTGCAGGAAAAAATGCCATAATCCACTTAAAATAACCACGGGAATAGAAAGTGTCAAAGTATCACACCATCACCACACTTCCTTGCCAGCAACAGGACCGCCATTCCTAACAAAGCCACAGTAGATTATTAGATGGACTACAGTATTCATGCCCTTGAGTCAGAAGTGGGCCATGGACACCTTGTTATGAGACATAATTAATTGTTTGTCTCTTGTAACAGAGTCAAATGCTTTGATAAAATGTATAAATGCTGTTTTTTGTCATGTTGGTCACTTTTATATATAATAGCGAAAGTGTAAAGATATGATCTATTATACTACGATCTCTTCTAAAACCATAATAATAAATATGTAGCTTTTAAAATAAGCTTGCAGTGCAGTTATAGACATAATTAATACTTAAAAGACAATGCATTAGAACTTTGCTTTTGTCTTTGTGGTTGCCATGCTGTAAAAAGTTCCAAAACTAGATCACTTCTTGTTTTTAATTTTTTTTGAATGCTTTAATGTTATAAATGTATTTGGAATACACATTATAAAATGCATTTTCAAATAGATGACAAAAATTATCAAGTTTACTGAAAAGGGTAACAATTCTGAGAACAGTGAAATGATGATCAACAGTATGCTGTGTACGAAATGCTTTCTTTTTTTTTTTTCGACACTTAGTCAAATTATATTGAAAACAAGAAAGAGATCGCTCAAAGTGTAAGTGCTACTCACCTGTGACAGGCTGGAAGTAGGTGCTGTCCTCGTTCTCCAGGTAAGTGGCGCCTTGTTCGTAGGCCAGAAGGGAGCTGAGACAACACCTGGCTGTTGCCTTGTTGTACGAGCCCGCTCGGCATGATGGGAAGGCCTTACATCTCATCGTACAGCCTGACGCTGTGCTCACCACCGACTGAGGGACGGTACAAGGCACCTGAAGCTCCATTCCTGCAAAGTTCTGGAACACCACTCCGTTACTGTGCTCACAGATTGTATAGGAAATTGCTATGAAGGCAACACACACGAATAGAACTCCGCCCACAGAAAATGCAGTCATGATGAATCAGCAAGATGACAAATGTCCCACCAAACTGTTTTACCTAAGCACGCTGTTAATTAAAGATAAAAATAAATTAAGCCAGTTTCTGTAAATCTTTTTCCATCAGCGCTGACAGTTATTTTATACAAACATATGAAGAAAAAAGGTCTACAGTCTTTCTGTCTATACTGTGAACGTTCATTATCAGAAAATATATTTTACTGATGTTGCACCACGTAGAATATTTCCAGGTAACATTCTGCAGGTCCACACAAACCTAAAGACCTCGTGACTGGGTCACTTCTCGTTCCACTGTCGTCGGCTGAACGCTTTTTGGCGAATGAGTCAGGTTGTTCTAAAAACAATTACATAAATTATCCTAAATACGTAAAGAGCAGCCCCAGAATTGATTGTCTATTCGCACTTTTCCCCCTCTGTTAGTAATTCTGTTGTTCAGGAGGGTTCAGGGATGATGGTAGTTGAAGCTATAACACATAGAACAAGAAGGAGGAGGGTGGTTGCACCTGGAGTGTCGCAACAATGAATGTGTTAAGCAGCTGTGTATTTATTTTTACGGTAACCAGGAAATGATACGGAAGGTGCCTTAGTGGACATAATGGCCTAAAGAAACGAGTTTCGATGTTTTAGTGCAGTCACATACACTCAGATCGCAGTTTAACAAAAGTATGGCCATGTGGCGCCTTCTATCGGAAGGCGCTACTGCATCCTCTGGCGATAAAAGAGGATAATGTCGATTTTAATATCTCTTACAAATTGCAGCAAATAACTGCTTTTAATTTTGTTGTGAGCGGTGTCTTTACTTTTAATCACTATGTCACGTGATTTGAGCTGATAGCGCTCAGAAGTGTCATCACTTTCTCAGACAAAACTTTTTCCGATCAGCAATCGAAATCATCTTAACAACAAACCGACTACCGATCTCCTACACTGGTGCAAGTGTTACAGTTGTTGCCTCCATCTCTCGCTCTCCGAGCAGCACGTGCTCGCTAGTCTCAGTGTCTCATTCCTCTATTCATCCTTCCTCGGTTAAACGCTTTCTAGTGCAAGTAAATTTATTCCCAGTTCTTTTTATTAATCATAAGGTTAAACATCAGATACACTACAGCAGAGACTGTTAATATTTTTTTCTAAATCCAGAATGATGCCTTGACATATTCTTCATCAGCTGTAAAGTGATGATGTGTTTGTTTGACATACAGTTACGAGTTAAGATTTGTTTACGTTTTATATAAAAAAATCGAACAACAACAAATAAGATGATGTTGGTGGGTCTGTTTGTGAGCCTCTGTGTATGTGTGTGTGTGTTAATGTGTGTTTTCTGCTGATTGATCTCGGCGGTAAATCGAAAATGACACCAGGCAACTAATGAAACACCAGGAGAGAACAAAAAGTCTTGTACAGTCAATACACTCGTAGAACACTCCATGATGGCCATTCAGATGCCGTCCATACTCTCCTGATAAATGCACAACCCTTCTTCCTGCCCAGTAAAAAAAAGTATTCAAACACTTTATCCAGAAGGCCAAATGGACGTTTCAACTCTCGGAAGTCGTGCCTCATAGAACATTAATGGAAGCTTGCACGGCCTTTGAGAATGTGTGCTTTGTACCTTAAACGTGGTAGGCGATGTGAGGTCATTTGATCAGGTCAATCCCTCCAACCCTCTACTCCCCCACCCACCCATTAAAATGGATTCATGTTCTACCGCCTCCTTCATACAAAAAGTCTATACTTCCACAGACAAAGCTGTTACTTATCAGACAACTGAAGGAGAGAATATTTCTGACACGAGATTCTTACTGATAAAAATGCACATTTAAATTTGATGATGGCTGTAACTGGTTTTATATTTAAATTCCTTCTCGGACAGTCGTTGTGCCGGTTCCGTTGGCACTTCTATTGTATACGTGTGGTTTGCACATCGAACATACCTTTCTACGTAAAATGTAAACATGCATTGACTTGATAGATCAATAATATTTCTGTTTCCAAAATGACAATGGTGAATTTTACATTCCACCAGAAACATCAAAACATTTGCGCACTAAAAGACCCAACAACGCTTGCAAATTTTCTTTGTAGAAAGAACATCTAGAATGTTTTTCTGGTACAAACGACCTCCATATCTACCGACAGTTTCTGAAAAGAAAACACAATGTTTTTTCAACATATTGAACTCTTGATGAACTGCATGGCGTTTGTTTTAGACAGTCAATATATGAGCTTGCATTTGCAGACCCGTAGTGAGTTTTTTGCTGTTATTTCGATTGATAACAGAATGTTCAGCATGAAAAAACGCACTGTCTTCAAAAGAACCTTTTGAAGTTTAAAGGTTTGTTAAAATTTATTTATAAGTGGATATATTTGTATTTAGCAAGTCTGCTTCTGAAGTCCATGTCGTCAGGTCCGGAGCTCCACCAAAGAAACCCGATACACACGTACTTTTAACAGTTGCTGCCCCTCTTCTTAATTCAGTTACATTAGGCCAGTATAGACAGCAGTTTCCATTGTCATTCAAACAAAATATAAAAACAATAGCAGGTTTTTCAAATCACCTTTGTGAAAACCCCAAAACTTGCTTTCTACAGTTACACATAACAAATTCACACAACTGTACAGCAAGCATACCAACACACACACACACACACACAAACATACAAAAAATAACAGACCCCAACATTTGTGCTAAACGTTTTTGACAAAATTGTTTTCTCACCTTTAGAGGATATATATAGGTACAATATTTACATTGCTTAATACATTGTAATTAATCAATCACTTATTGTGGATTTATATATTCAGTTTCAAATCCTATGCTTCAAATAAAACAAAATCAAAGTTATTATGCAAAAGGCATACATTAATATTTCATCACATAAACCTTGATTTTATGCCATTACATTACCTGTTTATTTTGATTACAGGACAAGGCTCCAGACAAGCCAAGTGAACATTACTTGTTCTAATATTTACACCTAAACAGCTATTGCACTTTACAGAAATGTTTTTTTTAATTCTACTTCAGTTATTCATTATAACTTCAAAAAGAGAGTAATTAAGGACAATGCATGCTGGAAAGACACTTCAGTAGGCCAAGAACTCTCTCATTTCTATTTGTGTAGGCAAGGTCTCAGATCTCAGACCTAATGATGGGTTAGCATTTTCTTTTATAAAAGGGTTCAAAGCAGCTTGCAAACAAGAAAATAACGCTTTTTTAATTATCATTTCCAAACACGTAACTTAGTAAATTAATTTTGAAATTACATAGGGTAAAAGTACATTTCCATCAATGATGTTAACATATATTTAAATTTGCTTTTACTAAAAAAAAAACAACTGCATGAAATAGCTGTACAAAGCAAGTCATACTGCAGATTTAAAAAAAGCAACAAGTTTCTTCTCTTAAATTTGATAAAAGGTAGATATCAGTATATAAGGTAGATATAAAAGGTAGACATTTCTTACTCAGAGAGTTACTGAGACAGTGCAAAAACTATATCATACTTAAGTACAGGACCTACATCCCTCTGGTATTGATCATTGTATAAGGCTGATAGACTGGTTTAAATGTTACAATAATCAAACGTAAGACATAGACAGAAAAAGTCTGTCAGCTTTTAGTATTTTTCTAAATCTTTGTCTAATATTGTACAATCTTTTAGACAGCAGAAGAAAAGAAATGGGCTCTCACCCGTTCCACATTCTATGCACTTGTAATGATGAGCCACTTACACAAACTGGGCTGTGGAAATTTTTAACAGTACGGATAAATAATTATAGCTATAAAAACAGTTGAAAATATGTACTGATCCAAAATTATGGAACAGGAATGGTTTAGATGATGTCTTCCAAATAAGCATGTTGGTATGTAAAAACATATGCTATTAATTACACATAGTACTTGGCGGAGTATGCATGCCTTGGCTGGCCAGTATAGTGGAAATGAGTTGAGCTCCCTTGAGTCCATGGGAAGTGGCCATTATCTAAAAGAGGAATACACATAACAAGCTTATCCAACATGTATCCAGGCCAGAAAGCAGACAGGTTTTGTGAAGACTTTGAGCGTTTCTTACGACGGTGACCTTTAGTCATGGCCTTGAACTCTCCATCATCACTGCTCTTTTTCCCCTTTTTTCCTCCTTCAGAACCAGCTTTTGTTCTTTTTGTATCATCCCCTTTGTTCTCATGTTTCCCTCCTGTCAATTCTTTATATCGAGCTGGAAGATGCCTGTAAAAAATTAATCTTTTAAAACGACAACTCTGTTTAGTTTTAAAAGTAGATCCTACCCTGCTACAGACTACCAACTGTCCTTCAAAGCCAAGCTTCTTAGACACATTCATATTCCCTTTCTCAAAGTGCTTATTCTGCTTTACATTGAATGAATAAGGGTGAAGGCCATTGGAGTAAATTTTAGAACTTTGCCATGGTCTTTGTTGCATTCTTTTATATTTCTATTTATATTCATTCTGAAAACATAACATCTATAACATTTACTAATATTCAAAATGTAAAAAAAATTAAAAGAATCAAACAAGAAATTTATGCACTATTTTACTCCAATGGTTACTAGAGCAGACTACACATGTAGACAGTGTAAGTAAAATCTCACCAGTCTTTGCCATAATACTCATGGTTTGTAACACTTACTTGTTGTATGTTTCATATTCTTCAAAGGTCATGCAGGAATTGGACACTGCACGTCCTGTGGTCAAGTTCTCTGCTGAAGCAGATTGTACAGCCTTAACTCCCCAGGAATGACCCTGACTGCTGTCTTTCAACAGAGTCTCACTCCTAGAATGCACCAACTCATCTTTTGCTTGGCCCTCTTGTAGTATCTTCAGCAGTTGTGGAGATTTGGTGACATCAGTACTCAGATCAGCTAAGCATCCTCTAGGAACCCTGAGATGCTTTTTAAGCTCTGTATGTGGTAGCTCTGGTGGATACAGCAGTACTAAAGAAAAGCAACAACACAAGGTTAAGCAGATAAGTTTAAAAAAATTGCTAAATACTTTATATCCCTTGAACTTTTGTGACAGCTTAACAAAAAAATTTATCCCCCATGCATAGATAAGCATTTGTATCCCTCTAAAGAATAGATTTTCATTCTTTTAGGAAAAAAATTGTGCTAATACTATCCTAGAGGATGAAAAGATCAAATGCCTCCGGCCCTTTACCCTCATTCCTTACCCAAAAAGAAAAGAAAAAGGGGTGCAGACAGCAGGAACCTGACCTCTGTCAAGAAGACCTGGAGTGAGAACAAGCCCATTTTTGCTGCATAGCTCAACAGCCTGGAAGTACTCTTTAAGTGAATTCTGCCGGAAAGCATTCAATAAAGCTCCAGTTTCACCATCCAGTGTTGACTCCATGCAGTGTTCATCAACTGCCTTTTGCCCAATACGGATGATGCCCGGTGCTTCGTCATGCTTTCCCTTCTTATCTGGACAGGGCTACACAAACACCAGGAACATCTGAATGCATTATTAATAATAAAGGTGCAGTAAATCTCATACTATTAATAATATGTTTAATGTAAACATGACTCAACTGTGTAAACATTTTGTACCTTCTAAATTAATGTCTTACTTATACTGTTATATTAAATTTGACTTTGGATGGAAGCTAATGAATTCTGCCAGTCCCATTGTTCAGGGACTGGATTAATGAAGTTTGCTATATCTCGATAACAATAGATTTCTGAATGTTGTACATTTGCATGCATACCCATTTTCTTGTGTTGGCTTTCTCCAGCACAACCCTGTCTCTCTTCCTCAAGTACATCATTTCCTCTTCAGATGCTGCCACCCAGCACTCCTCACGCAAGTCTCTGGGTGGAAGTTCAAGCGAGTTTAAAGTGGAAGTTCTACTGCGTGTTTGAGGGCGTGACTCTGCATTGCCTGCAGCCTCTTTTTCACTGGCAGTTCTGACTTGGTTTTCTGGTTTCTGAGCAATAGGAAAAAGTTTGACAAAAATGCTAGGTGTACGGTAACTCAAATAGGTTTTGATCAGCACATGTTTCCTCTTTTATCTTACTTTGAATGCATGATTGGTCTGAGTTAAGGTCAATCATCATCAATCAATCAAATAAAAACAACAACAACAAAATAATTTCTACCAAAAATAAAGTTGGTTACATTTTATTTTGAGAAGTCAAGTTAATATTGTAGAGCTTATCTGGGTGTGTACCTCTGTTGTGTACTCTGCTACAATGACACTTCCTCTTGTTTCTGGACAGGCTGGTTTTGGGCTTTCTGAATCTTTCATCACTCTGTCTGAGTAACTGCTAGGAGTTGAATCCCTTGCATAGCTTAGAGCTACAGAAAGGACAATATTTGTTTCCAGTTGTTTATTGACAATGCTTAAATATGACCAAGCTCAGATGATGATGATGGGATAATAACAGCAACATCAGAAGCAGTAGCATCAATGAAACAACTCAGTATGTCTAGCAATGAAATGAAACCCAAAGACAAAGATAAAGACATATCGAAGACTGCCTAAATATGCTGTTAAGAAGTCCCGTAAAACAAAAAGAATCACTACATCACTAATTTCAAGCCCTTTAGAAATTAGAACTCTCATAGGACCTTATTACAGTGCAAAGAGAAACCAGAAGAATGATTAAAAAGAAAATGCTCACGAGATATTTTTGGTAAAATGCTTGATGGAGAAGATCTACTAAGAGTTGTTGCTGAAACAACTTGGCCACGGCGCTTTAATGCTCGTCGTTCCATCCGCAATGCTGCCAGCCCACGAGACACTTCTGCATAACCCAAACATTCATCAAAGTCCTGGTCCAGCATAACCATGAGATCCTCAATATCACCTTGTTTTAAAGGGATACGGTACTGCACACAACAACCAAGAAAAACAAAATCAATGTTTTAATTATTTAATTGCTGTGATGATGAAACAAAGGATACCATAGTTGTTTGTTCTATATTTTCATGAGAATGCAACCATATCCAGAGATGTGATTCATTTTTCAATAAATTAATTTAAACATAAGCAAAAGTAAGTAAATTTTCATTGAGAAACAACACTACTATTAGCAAACACTCAAAGATAGATGACAACTGCCTTAACAAAGATTAAATGTCACTCACATTCTCAATAGCCTTCTTCAGTTCGTGTTTTGTCAGGCGCCAGTCTTTGTTGCGGTCAGCATGTGCAAAAAGATCAATCAATCGAAGTTTATTGTCCACCAAAAATCGGTCCAGAATTTGTAGAGAGAGAGGCATTGGTGCCTTCATTGAAAGGAAAAATATAAACAATTTGTAAGCAGGAATAATTTAACATCAAACAAAGCATACCAAAAAAAATGTCATCAGACATCATTAGAGGACACTGTTTTTAAAGTGCATGTTTTGATAAAAACATCTAAAAGTTTTTCTTTAGTGAGGTTTTTGGTGATGCAACTTACTAAACACACAAGAAAATACTATACATTATTTATAATACACTTAAATAAAAGCAAACATTATCTAATTATTATTTAGTGATGTTAACCAATCTGCTCACCCTGACATTTGGTATCACAGGTGGCCCTCTTGGTTTTGGTTCAGGCTCCTTGGGTGGTGGTATCTCTGGCTTGCGGGTTCGAGCTGCCTTCATACGAGCTTCTACACGAAGTTCTAACTCTGTTTTGTCAGTTTTTCGCCTCAAAAGTTGCTCACTAAGCCCAAGGCTATTAAGATTTTCTTGGAGGGCTTTTCGCTCCTTAAACCATTTCTTATACATGGCCTCTTCTTCTGTATTTACCTTAATTTCCACAAAGCAATAGATGTAATTTTATTTCAATCAAATAGATATATAGACATTGCTACTTATAATAATAACTTTATTGCCAGTAAAGCCATACATTTTTAGAGAACAAGATACGTGCTTTAGTAAAAATATCTATAAAATATCTTGATCAAGCACTTTCAATGCAATACCATGTTAATTCCACCTGCCAAGCAGATTTCTTTAAACCCTGCAAGATAGCAAGCATTCAGCCGTATCTGTTGGAAAGTTTTCTAAACTTTGAATCAGAAACTACATCTAAATGTGAAGTTTAAAAAATATTCCCTCACTGGAACTCAAAATACTCAGTATTAAAAAACAATAAAAAACAAAGATACACATACCTCGAGTTGAGCCTTCTGTTCAAATTGCACTATACATGAAGTATTGGGATGCTGCATGACAGAGTTCAGTACAGGAGCAGGGGGAAATTCCATTTTGTTCACATATACTCCCAGCTTGTGTTTAAGTGGTGTTTCCATTGGTGGTGCTATGATGATTCGTTTACGACTGAGTGGTCCTCCAAAAATTTTGACAGCTGCTTTGTAATGCTTGACAAAAGGTAGATTACGTTTTTTAAATGTGTCAAGACGATGTTCAACTGGAATGTGGTCCATGTTGTGTTCATCAAACAGTCTATCAAGGTCAAAAGCCAGGTCCTCATTAAGGAGGACATTGGCTCCATCACGGCCTCCTTGTGGTGGCATGATTGCTGAATGAGTGTTCTTAGCAACAGACTGACAAGCAGCAAACTAGGAACTCATCAAAAGGCTAATTATAGTTCTGGCGGGTTCTATTCCTTTAAGTGTACTTCACACACATAGATATAAACACATACACGCAATGCAAATTTTGTAAAATGTTACAAACACAGTCCAAATGAGTTATTGATTTGCATCTTCAGAAATGTATCTTCTTTTTTGATCATCTTAATGCAGCCCATGATTTGCTAGTCTTCATTTGAGAACAATACATTTAAATAATCATGAGATTATAGCTAATTCAAGAAGTTAGGTGGCTTCAAGATGTTGCTACTGTTAAAACTAATTCCACTAGAAAGGAGGATGGTCATCTGAAACATAGAATTTAAGAGAGCGTTATAAACATTTTGGTAAGGTAACAATTAAGCTATAGCAATACAGTTAAACGTTTACATGATATAGGCATGCAAACCCAACCAAATAAGCTTTTAAAAAAGGCAGAAAGCAAGAAGAAAAATATCTATTTATTAGTTGGCATAAAAATTCTTAGTTGGGACTGACAGCATGGATCGCAACTTTGTAGTTTAAAATTTTATCCAATTTATGAATTTAAATGAAGGTTTGCGGATATGTGACTTTCAAGTTTGATTCCCATGATTATACATTTATAAAACAACATGAAACTTTATTTCCTGATTAAACTTATACTTATATGTATTTTTTTATTTACCCTGTAAACATGCACATTCCTAAAGGCAAACTTTACTTTCTTAATTGTAAGGCTAATATATATATACCAATCACAATATTTGCAAATTAATCCCATTAAAATCCTGGAAAACAGGATATTACAAAACTGCTTAGCACCTCAAATGTGAGTAACAAACTTGGTGGTATTATGGTCTTAATTACTATTATATAATGCACAGTTGGCATGCTCTGCTAGAAAAAAATGCATATAAGCAGCACAAGTACTAATCCCGGGATATATTGTAGCACTCTCTAACATTCATGTCTTTTGATGCAAAACTAACAATATATTTTTAGTTGAAGCTAGAAATGAAAATTCCTCATGAAGAAGAACAGAATGACCCTTAATTATGATAATCATTAAGATTCACAATCGGGATTTCACATGCATTCATCGGAGACGCAAATAGCCCTCGCCGGAAGTGTTGCTACAGTCAACAAAGAACCTTGCCCAAGGGACACAACTCTAATAGTCGATGACGAGACCTCAACACGGATGTCAGAAAAAATATTGTCCGTACTTACAATGCTGGCTTCAGCGGAGCTGTTAAACATTAAATCCAGTACACTGTGGGAGTTGGTCCGTGACTGCTGTAAAATCAATCGAGTTTAAATTCCTTGTACATGTGTGTTGTTATCGATCTTACGAAGATGTATCGCTCGCGGGCCGGTCATTTCGCCCCACAACAAAAGTCGTCCTACCTATTTTATCCGAAGACCCAAAAGTCAAATCGTCCCAAGCCCAAAGGCGAATCGATCACTGCATGATGACACAAGTAGCTATTAATGTCAAATATTACTCAAAGAGCCAAACGCTGTCCGAACAATACAGATACGCAAGATCAGCTGCCTATTTTAACAAAACCATGCTAATAAGTAACGCCACCATTTACTATTAAAAAAAATAATTAAAAAATTAAGTGGCCGCTTGACAATACGCATCCAGAGAACGTATGTTACAATGGCAAAGAAACGCAATGTGGACCGACTATTGTTGTGGGTGAAATGACCTATCGCCATCACTAGCCACATAAACTGGAGTGAAAAGTAGTGTGTCGCGAAACTTTCCCACTGAAGGCAACTGTTTTTGCTTGCAGTTACTCTTCGTTCCGAGAACAGCTGTTGACTATTTCAGTTACGGGCTGAACCATCCAGCTGCCGCGATAGTACTTCGAAGAAATACAGACAACTTAAGTCATGTATCGCCAACGGGTAAGACTGAAACTTCGGTTAGGATGATATGCGCAATATAATTTGGCATTCACATGATTCAGTATCACGCTGTTCTCCATTTGATTAGGACTGAAGAGAGTAGCATGATTTTATATTGCTATTTTTATTTATAAAAAGACTAAGATCTGGAAGCAGTTGAAATGTCTGCTAACACTGACATTACATTTAGTTTCCAGACGACCCAGGCATGCACGTACCTCACCAGGAAACCTACACAAATGTCAAATATCGACAAAATGCGACCTTCTTTGAACGTGTCAAGAGCAGTCTTGTAGCCATATTGATAGGGTTGATGCTAATTCTTGTGGCATCAGTCCTTTTGTTCTGGAATGAAGTGAGTATCATGTAAATTTTATATACCTAGAATGAAAATTCAAAGTATAAGCTGTCGTGAGACATTTATTTGCACATGAACATTTGTGGGTGGAGAAGGAGAGAATGTATTTACCATACATACCAATAATTAGATTATGTATATGCACACACAGACTGTCATACTTTAACTTTTTTTCCAAAAGATTCTATGACTTAGATGATTGAGCTATTGCTGCATAAATGACAGCCATTGGTTTTTGTCTTACAGTGAACATGAATGAGCGACACTGTGAGAGACATTACTTCAACATGTTCATTTATATTATCTCTTTTATATATATCATGTATGTATATATTATTGCTGGTACGAGAACTATTTTGAATTGTCCCTGGGGATATTGTCATCCTTCTTCATTGTAGGATAAATGTGTTTGTGTGTGTGTGATTTTATAGGGTCGAGCTGTGCAAACAGCGCAGTCCTTAGATGAAGGAATGAGAATTCTTGTTCATCTTGACACAACAGATGTAGCATTTGAAAATAACAATTTACGTCTTGTCTACCTACAAGGACAACTCAGTTCTGAAGAGGTATGTGTATTTATATTTCTATTTGTTAAAAATAAAATTTGTGCTAAGTAATTTCTGGAAAAAAAATGTTTTTTACTTGCCTAAAGGTAAAGATCTGTTAATTGAGACAAATGATAACGATGTCTTTTGCTTCATTTTCCAGTGTGGTTTGTAAAATTAATTTATTGATAATGTGTAAACTATGATATTTAATCAAATATTTGTATCCTGATAAAGTACACAAAAGCTTATCAAGAAAGCAGTGTGTACAAAAATGTCATGGAGCCTGTCCAATTATCACCAAATAGAAGAGGATGATCTAATAATAGATATTATTTGGTATTATTGTAAAATATGAGAAAATCTTCTTCTGAAAAGTTTGTTTCATGAACAACATTGTGAAATCAGCAGTTTCATATCTTGCAGAGTCTGTTTGATCCAGTGTATCAAATTTCCATCCGTGCTGCTAGATTTCGCAGGATTATAGAAATGTACCAATGGGTGGAACATGAACAGAAACGGTTAGTGTGTACTGTTCTTTTAATTTATTTATGTGGACTAGGAAGTGTACCCTGACATTGCTATTACAAATGCTAGCTGTAGCCTAGCTTAGTTGTACTTTCAAGTTGTGCAGTTTCAGAGGATGAATAACTTAAAAAAATGTATCAGTGTTTGATTTTAGTATGTGTCATATACATTTTGTTGTATTTTTATTTATGTGCCTAACAGAGAAATCAAGGAAGGAGACCGTACAAGAGAAGAAACTGAGTATTCCTACTGTGAGTGGCTTATCTGGTCTACTGTTTGATGTTAATACATCATATACTTGGAACCTGTGTGATTCATGCACATTTTAAGAGCAAGACAGTATAGTTACTTTATCATGTTTAGTATGTGTGAAACTAAGTATTGCATCTACATCTGTGATACACATCTTTTCACTGCAAACAGACCTAAATCTTTTGTACAGCATACGCTGTAATATATATGACCAAAATCTTTTCAAGATGTAACTTCATATTTTATGATATAAAAAAGTCCTATAGTAGAAATAAAGATTAAAGAAGAAAAAAAAACATTGACAAAAGTTACCACTTAAGTCACATATACTGATTGCATGCATTACATATTGTTCTTAGAAAATATTAAAATATTCTTGTAACTTTAAGACTGGTTATTTTGTTGCTTTTTTTTTCTTAAACAAATAGTTATTGTAATATTATATTCCTTTAATCACCTGGTTTTGATCACCGGATACACACATCAAGGATGA
This sequence comes from Pomacea canaliculata, assembly GCF_003073045.1. Taxonomy (NCBI): domain Eukaryota; kingdom Metazoa; phylum Mollusca; class Gastropoda; order Architaenioglossa; family Ampullariidae; genus Pomacea; species Pomacea canaliculata. Next base: position 24,840,041 of record NC_037598.1, read on the forward strand.
ATTTATAGCATTTTAATTTTTTTATTATGTTTTTAGCTCTGGAGTGGAACCAGGAAGTTATAAAGAGTGATTCATTCTACAGCACAGTTGGGCATGAGAATCCAAAGTAAACCTATAGTTGTTTTATTATTTGCATATAAACATTAGCATATTTTGAAAAAGCATTTAAATAATATGAGTATGGAAACAAGGTTGAGTTGCTTTGTTCTCCAGCAATTTTTCTCCTTTCTTGTTCAACTTCTTGGTTTATTCATGTGACAGGTTTCTTTTAATTGCATGTTGCATTCTTGTTTCTCTTAAGTTTATTTTGTACTTGTAATTGCCTTATTATCTGTTTGTTGCCAATTTTACTTTAACAGCTGCCATTCTTCACTGTCACATAGATGTTAGATTTAATTTTGGTGCTCATTTTGTTTTCTTTTCTCTGAAACTCTTACTTTAAATCCTCAACAACCAGTTGTAGAAGTGAGTGGTTTCTGTTACATGAGAATATTACTGTATGGTTGTTGGCGATTTAATTTACTTCTGTATATAATTTCTCTACAGCACTTTGAGCAAATCGTTGGAAAAGTGCTCGATAAATGTTAATTCTTCTTCTTATTATCATTATGCTAAAACTGGTGTTTGAAGTATGCTACAACACTATATCAACCAGAATGAAGACTGTAAGAATTGTATTTGCAAAGATGACTTTCTTAAATACCTTTTTGATATTTTTTTCTTCTAAATGAGAATTAAAAAAGTTAAAAGAAAGGGAAAAGATAGTCTCCTGACCTTTTGGTCACTGGGGAGTCAGGTTTAGAGACCATACTTTTCTAACAAATCTCACTGTGCCAAATGGTTATCAGACTGGTGTGTCTTTGGGTTTTGATGCAAGTACTCTAACCACTCTTCTGTCTGCATCCTGCCAGGGAGAATAATATGATATTTTTCAGAAAGATAAAAATCATGAGGTCTCTCTCTCTTTCTCTTTATCCTACACACATGCATATATTCACTTTCTTTTTCTTCTTCTTGTGAAGTTCATGTTTTTTTAGTAGAGTGTCATTTGTTAAATGTACTTTTAAACAATATGAAAAAAAAATTGAATGCTGCAGCTGTAACATCTGTAACTTTGTCTGTTAAAGAAACTGGCACTCATTTTGGATGATGTAAATTGTTCGTTTGATAGTTACTTTTCACTAGCTTATTGTTGTCAGTTTTCAACCTTTAAATGTTTATGCACAGCTCCATGCCATATCGATCTGAGACACAGGTTGCATCAGTAGTGAAAGTGGGAGCATTTCATTTGTCATCAGGTAATGAATAATTTCTTTATACTTAACTAGGTGCCTCATAGGTAACTGAAGGTATCTTTGTTATAAATTTCAAAAGTTTATATTTTACAATGGCTACTTTCATGAAAACTCCATTGTTGCATGCTATATTGTAAACCTATTGCATCATGTAATAATCTACATACATACTAGGTCTTCAGAAATTACTTTTTTCTGCCATTTTTTCAAGTTTTGATGACTGCTTTATTTTGTTTTATTTTTTTTTAGCTTTGGTGGATCAGATAAGCGATTTCAGGCTGATACCACCAGGGACCTCTGCATCACCAAAGGATCCATCCCTGATGTTTTTCAATGGCTACTATTATCATGGCTCGCCACAGAATCCAAAGGTAAGAGATTCACCTGTGTGATCCATCCGACTGTGCTTTTCTTTGAGAAGATTAATCTGAAGCTTTAAAATAAGAAGAAACATTCTTTAAAAACAATGAAAAAGAACAAAATTTATTGACAAAAATGAAGAAAAAAATACAAGATCCAAGAAAAAAAGATCTCATCAATTACTTTTGGAAGTAGACATTAGCCACAATCTGCAGACTGAGTCAAAATACACAGTTCTGATTCATCTTTCCTTAGAGAATTTGTTTTATATACACATGAATATATACACAGAAAATCCTTAGAAACTGTTTTTAGAAATTCAAATGAAAAACATATTATCTGTGTCATAAAGAAGATGTTTTATTTCATAACAAGTAGGTGGGGGATCTAAGAGTCAAGATTGAAGCTGCTGGAATCCTGCCTGATTCAAATTTAGGACCACCCACAGATGTAAGTGATCAAATATGCTTTTGGAAGATTGAGGGTGCACACACATCTGTATGCATATGTATATGTAATCCATTGTTATTAAGGATAGTTTGTCCTGGACACTTTTATCATGAAGTAGATTCAACTTTTACCCTATAATTCTGAAACATATGCGATTCATGACATGAAACTCTTCTATACTTAATTGAATTTTATTCCTAAGTACATTATTCATTCTTACAGGTAACCATTATTGCTAAACAAAAGGGTTCTAGACTTGAAGGCTACCAAACAGAAGCAGGAGACATACTTGAGATACTATATACCGAACTGCTCAGCCCCAAGGTTAGTAGAAAGAAAAATGTAAGCATGCAATTTCATCTCAGAATTTACATGAATATGCTGCCCTTTGCCAACTGTTGCCTCCTGCTTTCCTTGCAAACACTGGAGGTAGTTAACAAAACAGTTTATCATGGAGTGCCACATACTTTGTCAAATATTGATGCTGTTGTGAAATGATGTAATTTTAATTGTGACAATGCTTCAGTTTTAATCCCCCCTCCTCTCAAACATATACATGCTAGAAATTAAAAACTGTATGACTGATTTTTTTTTGCTGTTTTTTTTTAAAATTCTTGTGAATAATGACTTTCCAGCTGTAAGACTCAAATTAAAAAGAAGATGATTGCTGCAAACTGAATATTGTTGTCATGCTTCAGAAACTCTTTTTTTGTATATGTGAAGCAAATGGGGGAATGTTGAGAAAAAAGTTACTTAAGAATTTTTCTGAACATTTCTAAAATGAATCTTGCTTGCAGGATATTTTCTCCAAGAAGCATGCAGATAATACACTAATGACATGGGCCATTCGCTTTGGAGGCTGGTTGCTGATGTTTGTAGGATTTGGTTGTCTAACCAGCATCATTACAACATTAGGTGAGACAGTGCAGGGGTCGAGTTGGTGGCAATGGCTTTGATAAAAATGTTAACAATCATGTTGATGGTGGGCATGGTAACAATGACAACAGTCGCAATATATTTATGCTGTACAAATCAAATGTTTCAAAAACATTAGCCGCGTATCTTCATTAGGCTTCTGTATTATTTTACATGAATTTTCAACCATTTAACCTTTTACCTGTTCAGTGGATTCTATACCATGCCAAGCTCAAGTGTGTATTACAATGTTCAGTAATAAGTGTTCCAACAGATACCCTGTCACAAAACATCATCATTGCTGCCTCCCTGGAGCAAGGGACTGATTCTGAGATATTTTAGAACCTGAATTTAGAGTAAACACCCAAGCATTTTAAAGACTGCATTGTCTGCTAATTATAATCTTCATCATTGTCCATTATCATTATCCATCATCAATGATAATATATTGGTAATATTAATAACATGATGACATTTGATCAGATTTTGTTGCAGAATCTTTTTTCTTTTGAGAAAGGTATAATCGGGTGTAGTGATTTAGTGATTTACTATTTTGCTTTTAGCATTTGAATGACATTTTAGATGTTTTACACATTTTATTTTTTTTTAATTTTTTGTTGTTGATGCAAAGCAGCTTGTTCAAGTCCTGCAACTCTTGTGTTTCAGTGGACTGGATACCCTTGGTGCGTGATCTTGTTTCTGTTGGAGTGGGTACCTTGAATATGGCTCTTTCTGTGTCTCTCTCTCTTACTGTCATTGCACTTGGCTGGATTCGGTATCGACCATGGCTAGGTTGTACTATTTTATTTATGGCATTTGTGCCATACATACTGGCCAGGTTCCGGAAGCCAAGTCCATTGGACACCCGATACCGAAATGCATAACTCCAGAAACCTGGAAACAGAGTTTTATTTGGTTTTTGTTTTTCAACTGTCATTCAGGTTTGTATGACAGGGTGTGGAGTGATAAAAGTATTCTTTACTTGTTTGTTGATTGATATTCTTAATCTGTTATGTGATGTCAATTTCTCTATGGTGAAAGAAAAATATAAAGAGAAATATTATTTCTAATAGTTTTAAACGACTAATTAATTACAGATTAATGTGATACAGGAGAATATCTCATGAATAATAACAGGGACACTGTGGCAGTTTACAAAAGCTGTTTATCTCTATGTTGTATAAGCATGTTTCATGCTGGTTAGTATAAGATTTTACTGTACATTTGGCTCCGAAGTGAAGTTCTACCCCATTTGTTTTCTACATCGCCAAAGAAAGGAAACCTGTTTGCATATATATACACACACTGTAGTACCTCAGCACCTAAACTCCTTTGTTCTCAAACAGCTAGGTCCTTGACCAATATATTTTAGAGCTGTTTTGATGTTTGACGCTTAGAAAACATACTAAAACCTGTATGAAATTACATGTTTATCCATAGATTGGGGTGAAACAGAGGGGAAAGAGTCACTTTGCCCTCGATTTTAATCAGTAAAATTCTGTCTTGGTGCAGTGTTCATGATCTCCACCTAAAAATATGCATGAACTGTGTGTGAATCATTGTAAACACTTCTTTGGTAACCTCAAGTTTAAGGACATTAACATGCAACTGAAGTATTAAGAATCAGGTTCATTTTATTAACAGGCAGCTAGATGCTGCAGTATTGAAAAGATACACATATGTCAGATCATGTGTATTTTTATGTCTCATTTTATTTGAAATAAAAAGAAGTTATAAATAAAATCAGCTCTGCATGGTTTGCTATAAAGCACATGAAGCTGTCCAGGACTTGGTGCATTAAAATAGAAGCTGGCATCTTTTATTTTTTTAAACTGCATTCTTCACTCATTCCTTTAGCACTTACATGTGACATTGTTGTAACTTCTTGTTGTGTGACAACATTATAAGTGTTGGTAATTATTCACTACTTTTTACTGCATGGTTGAAAATCTTGTGTTTTTTTATCCATTCTGTAAATTTCATTTCTTGGGGAGGGGAGAGATTTAAAAATATTTGTTGAAAAGCCTTATCTACTTGTTGCTCACACTGGATTATTTTCTGTTTATTTGTAGTACAGTCCTAAGTTTGGTATTTAAGCATTATCATTTTTTTGCACTTTAATTGGCAGTAGATCTTTTATTACATATGTGTTTAATAATCATATGATTTATCTATATATTCCTTTTAAGCTTTTGTCATTATTTACCTTTTAAATATTAAAGTATTTAAAAAATCATTTCATTGATTTGTTTTTGCAGGATATGTATAAATGTCTGCAATTGTAAAAATTATTCATACTGATTCATGCATATTTGTACAGTGATACTGATGCGGATATCTGTGCACATTTGTACACACACACTCTCTCATTCTCTCTTTCTTGCTCACTCATCAATTCAAAATAAATCACATACCTTGAATTAATAGATCGCGTTTATTGAGCTGAGCAAATGCACATAATATAAAAGGCATGAACACTGCATTAAGTTAAAAGAAAAGGTCTTCACATTTCAAAGCCAATGTATCTGTCAGAATTTTATCCTCTATGGAAAAAGGTGTTTCTAATTTTTTTTTTCCCCTTAGTTCAATACAACAGAAATATTCATTGATTTTATGCTACAGTACCCTGTAATGCAGATTTTATATCTTGACACTTGTCAGTTCTATAATGGTGGCCTCATTATCAACTACGTGCTGTGTAAGATTAACTGTTTGGTTGGTTTATTTAGTAGCAAAGTGCTTCCACCTTGAGGTGGTTTTGCACTATTGGTGAGGGAAGAAAACCCCCGATGAACAACCCTGCAAACAGGTGTCACATGCAGAGAGTGCCCCGAGACATGATCTGAACTCTTTTAACCACTACACTACCAGCCCCCTGTGTAAGATTAAATTTTATGTAGGAGGACTATCAACACCTTATTTAAAAACTAATGTTCTATTACTAAATCAGTTTATGTTAGAAAAAATATGAACAAAGGATGTAAATAGGGTAGTCTTCTGCCTCGTACTTAAATTTTAATTGACATTCTATACAACTACTCTGTGTTAAGTGGATTGATACATGGACTTTTATCACCAATATTCAGTCATCGAACCAATCTGCATCTTTCATAAGCTAACAGTTAATTCCATAATAAGGTAGGTTTCCTTATACGAAATTAGAATATGAATTCTTATACAGAGCAATGAAATGCAGCATTTAAATGTACCTGCAGCTGTTTATAAAAAGTATGTGAAAGGCAGAGAACTCTGCAGGTAACCTGTTTAGTCTTTCGATAATCATGACCTTTGAAGACTCTGCATGTACAATGTAACACAATATATTTTAACATAAATCCATAGAGATAAAAATCCAAGTAAAAATTTAGTTCACAACAATATAGTAACCAGTGTCACATCTTAGACAAAACAAGACAAAATAATTGCTCTAAGGTCATCTAAACGATGACCAAATACTGATTTTACATACTAAGGCATTATACTAAAAAATAGCTTTGTTTATAAGCTGTGCAGAAAATGTAGTTGGCACTTATGTGTAACATTCAAAAAATAACAATTGCTGATAAAAAAGAATATAAAAACTGAAACTGAAATTAATATTTAGAGAATTGGACAACTGCTTGAACATTATGGCAAAAAGTTGTCTTTTTGTTAGCTATAAAATCTGAAACATAATTATTAAGTAATATCTAAAACTGAGCTCCTTTTGCAATCTCATACTTTTATTCTTCGCTCTCATCACATAAAAAAACATACATATATAAATATATCTATGAAATATGTGTGATTTGAATATGAAGTAAAAACAATTATGTTGTCTTATGTCTAACAATTATGCTGATGGATGATGCTCGTAGCAGTGCCTAAAATATGTACATAAAGAGGAAACAGTTTGGCATCACAAACATGCTGTATAAGCATACTAATAAGATGTTTCCTACTTGAGTAAATGCATGTATTTGTGGAAGAAAACCTGGTAATTCTAGTACTGTACATGCAGAAGTAGTTCAAAGCCTGGTGTTTACAGTGATACAATTTATTTGTAATATGCTTTTAGCATATGACACGAAATGAAGATCAACTGTAAAACCTTAACTAAAAATTTTTAAAAATGCAGAAGACAAAACTTAAACAGAGTCTTTGAAACTACCAGAAATGTTCATGAAAATGAACAGATTATAGAAACCTTTTTATGTAAAAGTTTGTCACATTATTTTGCCATCTTCATCAAAGGAAAATTGATGAAACTAAATAATGGCATATTTAAAAATTTGTCTACTTGAGAGTTCCACTCCAGTTGATAGGGTTGTAGCGCAGGACCTCCCGGTCATAGTGGTTCTCCAGCATTCGTTCTATTCTTCTTTGCTGCCACTGACTTTCCATAAACTGTGAACAAGGTAAATAAATCAAATACTGATTGAATTCATTAAGCAACCAAGAACTAATGGGAGAGTGGCAATTCCAAAACATAAAAAAGTAATGTGAAAAACCTAAACATCCCCTAAATAAAAAACCCTCCCCCCCAAAAAAAAAAGAAGACAGATACAGGATAAAACACTGACAGGTTACTCTCCAACATCAGACTAATGCCAGCATGAAAGCAGTTTAACTGGTCTATTCCATCTCTATATATAATCTCATTGTCAAATTGGATGCACATCACTGCATGCAAGAAAACAATGATAGTAACAAAAAGAAGTTTTTACACCATCAGGATTTTGGAACTTTATCTGAGCTTTTTCAATAAAGCTGGAATGCAGAAAATCTTGAAATGGTTGTTAACATGGAATTTCCATTGAATTGTTTATACAGTCGAGTTACAACATGCTGATGCCTACATTTTTTTTAAAATACTGAAGTATTTTATTATTCTTTGTAGTTATAATTTATTACATAATTGGGTAAAATTCATATACTACTGGAAAAGTTGAGTGCAACATACCCTCTTGTTTTCATCACGATACTGTTTGAGATAGTCGTTTTTCTTGGAAAACGCTTCATAGTCTTGTACAAGGCACTGACGGTCATATTCTACTGCTGCCTCACTCTCTCTTACTTTGTCCTTCAGTTGTTGTCTTTTTAGTGCATCTTGATCTGACATTTGCTGCTTAAGCACCTCACGAAAATGTTTCCTGTGGGGAGACAGAACAGAAATATTTCTGGATCTTTATTGTTTTACTGCAGGAACTGTGATTGTTTGATGAATGGTGTGTGCGTGTGTGCATGCTGTTTCCCCTAGAAATGTCTACAGAACTTGTACAATGACTGGGAATTGTGGTTTTTTTTTTGACACACATCAATACTATAGTTTGTTTGGTGCATCCATACCCCACCCGATCCTCTCAATAAACACACACACACATATGAACACGCATGTTTATATGTAAAAAAAAAAAAAATCCAAAACACTTTTTAAACACATTTGCAGAACTGGAAATCCTTGCAGGTCAACTATACCAGCTATGAAAGAAATGAAATCTGTTTACTCGTTCAGTTGTATGAAGGACTGTTTGGTAAGCCAAGGTGCCTTTGTTAAAAAAAAAAAAAACACTTGCAATACCTGTTTTCTTTTGATTAGTGAGATTAAAGCTTGACTTAGGGCTGGTTATAGCTGCACTTTCTTTCCAAAATGGCAGTGCATGTATAATTTTGTGTGAACTGTACTGGACGATTTCTTGATGACTAAAATCAAAGAGGCATAACTTTTACTTAAGCAGTGTATTAAAAGACTTAGTTAAAAAACTAATTTTAATTTGGCAATCCACCGGAACCTGCACTTGACATTTAAAGTGTTTTTAATAAAAGAATTCTTTAGCTAGTCCTAATCTTCTTGGTTTCTTTCTTGTTTCTCTTGTTTACAACATCTTGTAAATAATTCTGTCAAATGGATTTGTCACATTAGGATTTAATACCATCCCACCATGAGTCTCCAAATTCTTTTTCTGTAGAGTATGTATAAATGCATGGACTTTTTTGTGCATGCATCCACATCTGTAATTATCTTTTTTTTATTTTATTTATTTAGCAAGGAAGCATTGTTGTGGCAGTTAAATGTCATTGAATCGTTACTAAGCAGCTCTTGAGAGTACATTATTTATATGGAACTATATCACTTGATTCTCTCCTTCATTTTATGCACTGGTTACCCATCTGTTCTCACATCTAGCACAAATTGTCCGTGCAGTGTTTTAATGTCTTTGCAGGCCTCTGCCCTGACCATTTTCTCTGAACTGCAGCAAAACAATGGAACTCTCTCCCCTTCCATATCCGCCACCTATCCACCATTGAATTTTTTATAATGTGCAATGAAGACAGACCTTTTCCTTGAGCATTACTCCTAAGAACAGTCCACACAACGCTATTCCTTTTTCAATCCCTCCCAGACAATTCCATTAATTGCTATTTCTACTCGTCTTCCTCTGCGGAATCACAACACTCTCAGTTCTTGTTATCTGATTCCTCTTTGCTATATTTTCTATACTTGTCTTTTAATTAGTCATCAGCTCTGTTGGTTATCCTTCTGTTCCTTCATATGTTGTCAATGTCATGTTTTTGTCTTAAGTGTTAAGAGTATGCTACTTATGGGCATGAGTATGCATTATACAAATCATGATATGTTATTATTTAACTGACTGGTAGGCTGCTTCTTTGTTTTGTGTGAACAATGTCATGTTATGAATAATGATCAGGAAAATATTAATTATCAGCACCATGGTTATCATTACTGCATGATCCAATGCAAATGCATGCACATATACCCACACAGACAAACTTGGTAAACACAATTAATTCTAGTTGGGGTTCTTGCACAGTTACACAGACAGTATTTTGACAGTTCTTGACTGAACACTAGAAGACAGCTAAGCAATAAACGCTTAACAAAGATGCTAGATTTACCCACCTGTATGCTTCTTGATCTGCTGGTGACCCATAGAAAGGCTTTGACCAAGCAGAGTGAAACCTGCTGTGTTCCCGCTGCTGCATAATTATCCGCCTTTTGTCATTATGCCAGTGTTGATCAACTGTTTCCCAGCTGGCATTAATACGGCGTTTTGGTATTGGTGGTGCTAATGGATTTATTCTTTGTGGAATCTTCATATGATCCCAGATAGACGTAAGTTCAGGTGGAGGGTAAGGTCCATACATTTCCCTATCAGCAGAAAATGACCGAGGGGTGGGAGTTGCCATTGGGGTGATTCGTGGCAATGTTGTTGCTTTGGCAGACATTGTGTCTCTCATTGGTGAGATCTTCATTTTCTACAGAAAAAACAAAATGTACTTGCTGTTAAAAAAAATTTCATAAAATCCTCTTAATATATGAGGATGATGATGATGTTGATTTATAATGCGCAGGTATCCATTCAGAAGAATATGGTATAGCTCATTGCACAGAAAAAACCAAAGAAGAAAAAATAAAGTGAACAAATATATAAAACCCCAGTAAAGTAAAAAATATAGACAGAAGTGTTTCTTGGTTGTTTAAGACTGTTTTGAAAGAAACAGATATACATGAGTTAAAGTAATTAATTAGTTAATTAACAAATTAAGTCTCTAATATTGTGTTTTTTTAATTTTATGTGACTGTATTAAACAATATTTCCTTAGCAATTTTTGAGAATATATAGATGTTACTAAGGATAGAAACTGCGAAAGAAAACATACGAGGTGGACAAATTAAGAAAAATGTAGGAGCAGGATATGGAGAATTAATTAAAAGAACGTAGATAAAAGAGAAATATATACTACCTATCAAGTTAATTATTTGTGGAACTTAAATCATTCAAACTCATGAGTGTTGTTCTCCTGGATGGATGTTTTGACGACCGGGTGCCGAGCTACCCTGGATTATTTGTGAACAGCTCGAGCTTTATCAAACAACAGGAGGGGATCGATGTACTTGGCTGTTGCTAACCTTCTCGCGCTTCTTTCACCTACCTGACACACCTGCTGGCCTTAGTCCACTTGACAGTTGATGGAGGAAGTGAGAATTAACAGCTTTTCATACGTGCCATGGCTGTGAACTATATCTTTGTCAGCCTTTTCTCTTGCGTTGGATTACAACACAGACCCAGTGCACAGGCGGACTCCTGGTCATGTGACATCAACGTCGCTACGGCTACCCCGCGAGAGCCTCGTGTTGACACCGCGGGGTCACGGTCGGGGCGCTACCGATAGAGGGCGCACCGCTGTAGTGTCGTCTGCTCGGTGACATGATGGTCAATCGTCTAAGCTTTGAATAGTCAACTTTATACAAAGGAGGAGCGATGAAGAGTGTAGCAGGGAAACAACAACAACAACAACAACAACAACAACAACAACAACAACAACAACAACAACAACAAAACAAGAGAAATTCTGCTGCTGGATTAGCTGCATTGAATCGACTACAGGTAACAGCTTGCAGCGAGCGAGGATCTGCTTTAAGAGAGACTGTACAGGTATTCAGGATAATATCTAATTTATTTATAAATTCCACAGTTTAATCGGTCATTGGGTTAAATGTATGTCGCATTAGCTGACTTTAACACGAATAGTCAGCCTCTCTGTTAGCTTGCACATATGTTTATTAATTCAAATGAAGTTTGCTTGAATGAATGTGTGTGTGCACGCGCGAAAAAGAGAGAAACTTGGGACAGAGCAGAAAAAGAAAGAAGCGCAGAAGTCACTCATATGATGATGGTCTGGTTCTTCTCAGTACAACAACAATAATAATTATAATAATCGTGTGGTTTACATAAAAAGCATCCCCTCAGCACTTGAGACAAGAAAGAGACATGGACAGCAAAGGACGGAAGGAGAAACAATCATGCAAGCAAGTAATAAAAGATAAACATACAATATGCAAAGAACAAAATGAAACAAAAACGCAGAAACGATTGAGAGCTGCAAATATCTGCAAAGGAAGACGAGCACGCGGACTAGTCAATAGCGGGAAAAAAAGTGAAAGAAAGGGAGAGTGGATTAATCAGTTGGTGTTAGAGTAATGCTCATGGAGAAGATGTGCTTTCAATGCATATTTAAAGGATTTGATCACGAATGTGTATGGTGTTCACTTTCTCTCACTCTAGGACTTACAACTAATCTTTGGGTACTGTAGAAATGGTATGGTTACCTCTGTGTGTGTGTGTGTGTGTATGTTCGTAGTAACCAAACTTTATAGCCCAATCTTCTCCACACTCATGTCAAAATTAATCCACTTGTATATCCTGCTGAACTGAATTAATTATTCTTACTTGAGTGGAAACCAGCCAGTGACTAACCTGTTTACAAAGCGTGCCCCTCAAACTAGCTTCTCAGCCAAAGCAAGGAAACACGTGCCTTCATTGTTGATGATACAGTCAAGTCATCGGAGTGTGTAACAGCGATAACAGAGATAATCTCCATGATTTGAATTATCGATCTACATTTTGTAGGTTTGCGTTCCATCAGAATTGTAAAACTTTGTTCACTTATCTTAGCACGCGATGCTCTAGATGCTCAGTCACGCGCGACTGCACGCTCACAGTGCCGTCGCTGTCTTGTGTAGGCTATATAGTATATTGATGTGGTTGTAGTCGTCCTAATGAATGGCAGCTGGATCTGGCCTTGCATGCACCTTCCACGCATGTCTGTCAAGCACTCGCATGCAAGTTAAAATTGGAAAATCTTTAAATTTACATCATTAAACTTTTAACTTGAGCAAAACATAAAAAGTTTCGAGCATAAAAGTTTCCTAGGATCCATTTAAAGTTTCCTCATTTGAGAAATGAACAATTCCTATGTTATGTAAGTAAAATAATTTGTGAAGATTATCTTGGTTTTTTTGTTTGTTTGTTTTTTTCACTCGCTCAGGTCATATTTTCTTCTCTTCATAACTTCAGACTCCCGTCCTTCATTGCACGTCTAAATCAATCGCATTTTGTTTTTGTTTGCATTCTGCGTTCATATTTCTAAACGTTTTGACCGTTATTCTCGTTTTCTTTCACAACATCGGAGTATGCCGGCGGCAGGACCATAGGCGGAACACGCGAGCAGAGGCCCGCGGCAAAGAACCTGTCAGATGATGGACATGCAAGAGGGTCGTTCTCAGTGTAAGGTGGCGGTTGTATTTCACTGCTGGAGAATGATGTGAAGCAAGTTCTGAGGGTTTGTGCTTGAAAAATCTTCCAATCGTGTCCCGAAGTTATCAGCGACGGGACTTGAACCGTAGACACAGATATCGGCCTGCTTCTGCCACTAATGTAATGCGCATGTCCTGGTGTGGATTCATCTTAAAAAAAAAAATTAATAATCGATGATGATCATAGCAGTGATTCTAATGGTGACGACGATGGTAAATAAGTGTAAGTTTTGTTTATAACTGATCTTTGTTACACTAAGTGTTGCTCTTTTTCATATGAATAAACTATTTAAATTATATGTGCACCTTGGCAATAATTTCAACACATTTCTGTAATGGTAGTTACAGATGTAGACATTGAACAGTACACTTAGACGACATTGCATGACAACTGTACACTATAAACTATGTAAGTAATGCACCTTGTTGTCGCCTGGCCATCATGTTCTGCAGATGCCTGTGATAACACCGGTAACGCACATAGCAAAAAAGAACGACAGACACCAGAATTACGAAGGAGCCCAGCATGGAAACTACCTGAATTGTGATGCTGAAAATGCAAACAAAAATTTAAAAGATGAAGTCATTACAGCTTCACTCTACTATTCAATATTAAATCATTACACAGTATCATGTGCACATATTGCATCCATGCGTGCCTCTTTGTGAGCGCGATTATGCACTATATAAATTATTATTATTATTATTATTATTATTATTATTATTATTATTATTATTATTATTATTATTATTATTATTATTATTATTATTATTATTATTATTATTATTAAATAGCCAGAGATGCTTCCTGTGAATTCTTACATTACTTCCCTTTAGTGCTTCTTTACTTCTGACGGCTTTATGTACAAACCATTTCCTACAAGTTTCACCTTACAGATGTATCACTATCAACGCATCAGTCTATGAATATACCTGCTCACCTGGACTGGATGTCACAGCACTTGCCGCTAGTGCAGCAGCCATGTATACAAACAATACCACAGTCGGTGCGATTCTCACTGTTTCCCACACTGTCAGAATCAGGGGCTGCGAGATGAAGTGTACAGCAAACATTTTATTTTATTATTATTATTGAACAGTGCATTTTCTGAGATTAAGGCGCTTTACAAAAATGTACAATAATTTTATGGATGTTCAGTTTTGTCCATTCAGTCTTGTGCTTTTTCTTTTCTTTCATAGTCCAAGACTTACTTAAAAGTTGATATGTGTATGTCATAAGAGGCAACTATGCCATTGGCTGACGAGTGTACATGTTCAGCTGAGGGTATACTACAAATCCAGAAAATAAGGGCGTTTATAAATAAATTACAATTTAAATCCAAACATTGAAAAACAAACAAATAGCCACTACACTTGAAGCAGTCTCAAAACAATACATTTCGCAGCAAAATTTACATAGCATGGTAACAGAGCCCTTTCACGAAAATTTAAAAAATGCGGAAGCTTCATCAGAAGTTGCTCAAGCTAAACACATTATCTTCTGTTTGAATAATAAAATCTTGAAGGGGACTGTAAAAGTAAATTAATTATTCGTAATAATAAAAGACCTGATTAACAAATTTTATGGCAATAAACCAGTACTGGTATCGTACAGCGATGAAAAGAGATAGGTATGTTTATAATGTATATATACGCACCAGCCCTGTATAATCCCATTAGGAAGTGAAATCTTTAATTTCAGCAAATAGTCGAAGGTCATTTGTATCACAGAAGTCTGGCAGAGCCGAGGTTTGGATCCTCAGTGTAATGCCAGCACTAGACAGCTTTCCTGCGATTCTCTCTTTACGATGCAAGCGGCCTAATCCCTTCAACCAGTCCGTGAGAATTTAGATACACCATGTTGCTGTGACAACAGTAAATATGCATGCGCAGAATAAGAAAACAGAAGAAATAAGACAAACTGAAAGTAGGAAAGAAATGTCTAGATAAATTATAATTCCGAACAGTTCATAGCTTATTTGGTTATGTTTTGTCTGTTGTCCAACATACAGACTATTATGATCTTTTCTTTAAGTATACTGCTGTGTGCACTAGAAGTCCCGAGGAGGAAGAGGTTAGTGCTGGGTGTTTATGGCATCCTGAATACCTTCAGTTCCCACCCGGATATTGTTACAGGTCAGGTGAAGAGCTGTAAACAGGTTGCAGGGGTATAGTGCAGTGAGGGTGAAGATTATATTGTAGGGGACAAGAAATGTCTGTAACTTTAGGACCATAAAGTGTTACAGTGTCTTCTCCTGACATGAGACAAGTAGATGTTATTGTATCGGGTAGTGCAGCTGAACTGTTCAACAAGACTAACAACCTGTACACCTGGGGTCAAAGGAGCAAGGATGCATGTTGTCATTTTTCCTCCCCTTCACGAGAAATAAGATCCTGTCGTGTGTAGTGTCTGTAGTCTTTACAACATCGTTCACCGTGTCTATTAAAAACATTGTACAATGCGAAGCCGCTATTCACTGTTTCCGCCGCCTTGAACATTTCCTGAAAGATCGCTGCGGGGGACTGTACTAAGCCTTGAACCCTGCAACCTCTTGCTAATGGTAGGAGCTTTCAAACACAAAGCTACAAAGCCTATTAAAATCTTTAGTTTAAAGACAGCACATAGCCGATTGATATCCTTTGATATTTAATTGTCGCCGGCTCTTGATCCATCAATATTTTGGATTAAACTTTACAATATTCTGAGATGTTTTGCTTTTTCTCTACCCTTTTCCTGGTCAGAAAATGATTAAACCTAAGGGTCGTGTTCTAGAAAATGTAGCAGATGTAGGAGTTTCAGTGCTCTCCCTAGCCTGATAGTACAAGTGCTTGAACTGTAGTCTTAGTTTCAGACTGACTAATTAGTGTAATGAAAGGTGTACATCAACAGACATTTATCTATAACTGTCATTACACTGTACGTGACAGTGACATGTAAGAATTTGGTTTTCTATTGAGGGCGAAGGTTTATTTTTTTTTCTCTGTATATGTCATAGGGTTCACTAGGAAGTGTTTCGAGTCCACGTGAAGTAAAGGTCGTCTCATCTGCTGGGCTTTCACGAAATACAAGTATGCAACACTGGATGAAAACGTGTCACATATGAAGGAATGTTATACATTTTACAACCCACATTTTATTTTGTTCAAAACTAATCATTTTGAAGAAAATGTTAGCTGTTTATTTAACATTTTGTAAGATATATTTAAACCAATTGGCAGTTGCTCAGACTAAGCGCGGACCGATAAAATGTGAAATATATCAACAATGGCAGTTACCGTACATGTTAGTACACTAAAATGTCTGCATACTTGTCTAGCCTTTTGTGTTCACAAAATGTTGTAATATTTTATGAATCATTCTTGGCAAACATTTGACAAACAGTCGATCATATCGATCCTAAAGAAATCAAAGTACTTCACAATAATTTGTCTGAAATGGTCGACAGGGAACAGCTACATTTGTGTCACAGAATGGGTGTGGTCTACATGACCACAACACAAATAAACTGGATATGTAAACATCTGATCGCGAGGCTTGTGCAGCTTTCAACCCGTCTGTAGTTAATGCTAGGGATAAATAACATACAGTCAGTGTCAGTCACTACTCCCAGTCTTTTTGCAGCCGCGTCTAGAGCTGAGAACACAGGATCGAATCTCTATTGGCACTCACACAAACAATCTTTCCATTCTACTGACTCTAGCATGTCGATTACAATAGCACTAATCAACCCACTTTAAATGATTCCTCTGCTTCTTCCATTACTCACGTGTAGCTAGTCGTAGTTGAAGTTAACCACACGAGCACAGGTTACAGGTGAGTTCACGCTATTTGAACACGGGCTCGAGCTGGGGAACACAGTGCGTACAGCAGCTCAACACTAAGCCCTCGGCGACATCACGTGACGCTTCCTCAAGCGAGACGCTTTCTCTACTTCAACGTCGCGTGCTGTCATCTCTCGTCCTTGACTGCTGCCACTGACAGGGTTGGCCTCTGACCTCGAACAGTCTATACTTACACCTCGGACAGGTCACGAGCGTTGGAGACAGCCACCGGTACTCACCTTGTCCACCCCATTTACCGAGATAGACTATAATAGGAACGCGGAGGTAAAGATCAGTTTAAAGTCGTGTTCGCGCAAAGAACGAGGCTGTTTAATGTAAGTTTTCACAACGTTCTTATTCAGTTAATGTGTGAATACATTCATTAGAGCAGCATCACAAAAATAGGTTGCACTTACACACACAAGGAATGACAAGATCTCACATTGATACTCCGATACACTTAACGCTCTCAGCCACCAACAAAAGTCTGTAGTAATAACAAATAACAAAGTAAAGTAAAATATTAAGTATAGTCGAAGTACATTTGACAATGGAAAATAAACTGCTTTACAAATAATACTAGCAAAAAGACTTTAAAACATCAAGTATACTGTTTATAAGCAAATATGATTTCAGACGAGTGTTTGAATACTGCCTTTGATTGAGAATAACGAATGTGGTACGGAAGAGAGTTCCATTGTTTAGAAACACAGAAGGAAACATATATACTTTGTCCGTACATGTCTTGGTAGGTCATCTCTACTATCACATATTATAATCAGTCCGCTCGCCTATATATGGATTTACACATTGGTCTTAATGTCTGTATGTACCTGGATACAATTAACCTCAAAAGAGCTAGGGTCCTTTATTCAGTTCACAAATCCGCCTTCGAGAACAATGTTTTGAAAACACACCCGCTTGCTGATAACCTATTTACAGGTGTCAAGAGTGTCGATGTTCTGTGATCTACTTTGACACAATGGCGCTAACCGAATAATGAGAATACCCAAGTTTTATCACACCATTAATCTTTGATATGTACTTTTAAAAGGTGAACATGCCTTTCATAGTATACAAAGTATTCTTCAGAATAAAAGTAAAGAAAGTCAATCCATTATCCACGCATACTGACAGCGTCTATGTATTCGGTTTGTTTTTGTGGCGAGTTTATTGTTTAGTCTCTCTCTCTCACACACACACACACAGAAATTCCCGTTATACTATTTTACAAACTAACATCTGGTTAATGTCTGATGACTACTGTAAGCTACTGATGTTAGTGGATTAATGTTTGGTTTGCTTACTGCTGACATCATAATCCCCAAACCTGAAAGACCATAGACCGTACCTTAATTTCGAAACGAATTAATGTAAGTTAATTGCCTAATTAACATGAGAGTAAGAGACTCTGTCAGTAAATAACAAAGCAACACAACATGTGTGAGAAGAAGGGGGTGTCCTTTTCCTTCTTACACTCGGGTCCTACACCACTGGCATATACGATTTAACTGGCACAAACAATTAAAAAATACTTAAAACTTCAACAGATAGCTGAAGCACCGCGTGCCTTCAATCATTCGAGTTAGCTAAGGTCATATCCCCAGTACTGTTTACTAGAAGAGGATTCTGCATGGCATGGTCCACTAAAAGAAAGCAACTGTATGACACTTTTCTTTCAAAGCTTGTAATAGTACATATATACGCATCTCCTGTGGTCAACACACTTTGCCCCGAGACTTTGGCGATAATGTCATCAGAATATCGATGAGTATACAGCAGTCACTGTTAGCTTTAAAGCACATTTAGTATGTGGCTTAAATGTTCTTATCTGGCCTTTGGTGAATGTCGGACCACATTTTAAACCTACTAAAAATCATAAAGCTTACGTTACCACCCCCTTGGCCCAAAACAAGATTCATAAAGGGATTTAACTCCACAAACCTTTAGCTTCATAGGTACAAGTAGAGTAGCCTCCCTTAGCCCGTGTCGTTGAATAAAGACGATGAACAAAATATAACAATCATGAATAACGAGACCAGAGATAGCCGCGTATAGAAATAATTTTGTAACCTCAATTGGATATACCTATTTTATTTTTATTTTGCAAAAACGAGGTGCATTAAGAAGAATTAAGGCAGGCGAGATTTTTTTAAATTAACAAATTTTTGTATCTGTAATCATATTTTCACCAATAGTTATACATAGTATGTAATGATTTTTTTTAAAGTTAATATTTCGCGAACACCAGGGTAGCAACATCAATGTAAAGATAACACTTTAAAGAGTTGGCGTCATTGTCCTCAAGAGTCCTTTAGTTCTTTGTTCGAATTCTGTTGTTGATCAAGTCGTTGACTGGTGTCCATGTACAACATATTCTGTCGTGATGTGTTGGTGTGTTGGGAAATCGTTGTTTATGTGTTAGCATAAACGCGATTAGAATATTCATATTGCTGGGCCACCTCGTAGCAGAAGCGGTATTCCTCCTGGAACAGAAAAATCCAGTTAAAATTTTCAAAATAAAGGACATTTCTCGTGACATACTGTTCACATTGATAGAATGCTTTCACGTGATTATATATTTGCACACTTCTTTTCTGGTGAAATTTTAATCAGCCAGTTTGTCCGCTCGTTTGAAAGGACATACACATTGATAACTAGAGAGAGAGACATATCTTTAGTGGTGATGCCAGTAGAGTTATTGGTGAATACATTTGTCTCAAGTAAAAGTATCTGAAATGTTTCCTGGCCATAAAAGATTAATTCTTTCTGCATATTTGTTCCCTCCACTTGCTTGTCTGTCATTCTGTCTCTGTGTCTGCCTGCCAGCTAGTAAACAATATGTATGTCACGAGGTGCAAACTGGATTGTTAGCTAAAAGTAAACCTACTTTTATTTTATTATCAGTTCAATCAACTGAATGTTTGCCTTTAACCACACAGGAAGCGCCCCAGCGTTCTGTCAGCTAGGAACTACTTACTGAGACCTTTCCACTAGTTCTTGCATGGGTGACATAACACTACTCACCACGGATGTCACGGCTTGAGGTCTGACATAGTGCACACTCCGCACAGCTGAGTACACGTCCACCACACGATGATGTATGAGTCGTATTATCATGTCACACACAGCACACAACAGACCGCTTCTAGCTGCTCCATCACTGTTAGTCAAATAACAATGGGAATGGGGGGCGCTCACTAATACAGCGTATCACAGCATTTTGATCTTCTTAGTTTTGAATTTGCTTTTGTATAAAAAAAAAAGGACTGTAAGATACACGACATAGGCATGTATGTAGTTATTTTGTTACATTACAGTTAACTTAAAGTTCATTGATAGGCTATGTTTTATAAAAGTTGCGATTGATGCTGATAGCCTTAACAGCAGCCTTACAGAATTAACTTAATCTGAAACAGTCTGCTAAACTCACAAGCATTGAATGAGGAGAGGGCCCTGTCCCTTGCCCTTCATGGTGTCTACCAGGGTGACGATCAGTTGCAGGAGGTCAACTGTGTTGGCGGGTAGCTTGGACTTCCAGTCTTGATAGTGAAGCAACCGCACTTCTCGGGCTTCGTGCTTGTTCTATCAGACATGTACATTAGTTAGTCTATCCAATGCTGCAAACCTTTTTACTGGGTTTTTTCTTCATATTTTTCACAAACTCACCAAAACATTTTAGAAGTCCACCGAGTTCTTCAAATTCGCTCACAATTCATAAAAGTTTTTAATTGACATTTTCTAGATCGCATTGAAAGCTTTCTTTTTGAAACCGAATCTCTCGACCATCCTAGCCTTCTCGAAAAGGGTGGAACTGGTTTAGAGTACGTGAAATTATTCAGAAGTTCTCACGTTATGTTGGATTTAAATATACATAATTGTTTCTCGCTCCCAACTGTTTTCTAATACGATGTAACGAGTTTCAACTTGTCGAGTTTTGAAAGTTTGAATATCTAGGAGGGAATTAATAGAAACTAGAAATAATGAAGGGTGTTGATGGCATTTAACATACATTTATGTGTGTTACGAAAGGCGTCTTTACTTACCTGGAACATCAGATAATAACAGGTGAGACTTGCTCCCTGTTGTTCTACATGTGATAGGGATAGAGTGTAGGGGTCAATTTTAATTGTCTCTCCAGTTTTCATTGGCCAGAACGATGTTAGAGTCTATGCCAAAAAAAATAAAAAAATAAAAAAATTAAAGTCCACCAAGAATAAGGAGATGAATCTTAAAATGACACGTTACATTCATGTTCAATGAAAGGTATACTGCTATTACAGCTGAGTCTGTTGTTGGTGCCCTTTCCATCACGGATTAAAAAAAGTGAAAGAAAAGTTGACAGACAGGCAGAATAAACTCTTTTGTTCATTATCTACCTCTCCAAGAAAGACGATGCTGGTGACTCCACAGGTATCCACCAGTCTCCAGAAGTTTTTAACTGTTTCAGGCAGAGGATGCTGCGTCAGCACACAGCCACGTGCGTTCAACATGGTCTGAGACAAGAGTAAAGCAAGTCTTATCGTGTGGAGGTCTTGTTTCATTGATATATTTCACTATAGTCACAATAATCTGTACCTAAGTAACCACTTAATCATCCTTACATAGCTTTAGAGTGTAAGTGTCTGTGTGTAGCTTGGTCCAGCGCAGTCGCAACAGATGTCAGCTGACCACTTACCGGCATGTAGACGGCGTTTATATAGGAATCTCTGTCTTGTTCTTGTGGGGCCAGAAACACCAGGTGCTGGTCAGCTGGGGAACAAGCAGGCACAATCTTCAGAGGATCGTACGATATTTTTATCTACAACATATTTCTCCACAAGGAAATATTTAGGACACCTTGCTATCACATTCTCATAGCATCTACCGGCTGTACATAGCACACAGCTTACTCTTCCAGAAAGTGCGGCTAGTCGTACACCATATTGAAACACCACCAAAACCCCACGAGTTTCAGTAATTCTCTTAACTTACATCTGATTGAAAACCTGACTGCAGAACATTGACAGAGATGAACATACAGTGATAATCGACCACAATCTGTTATGGAAGGCTCCGATAGGTTCGATTGCCGAGCACTTTTTCACATTCAATATAATGTAATATATTTAATTGGTTCCGGAAACCACTAATAGCCACTTGTATAGGAGCCCAATGTTGTTCATCATATTTCACAGTGCAGCATGTATTAAAACAATGGGCTTGCTTCCGGCTCTGTGTTTTTCGATTTTGTACACCAATAATAACTTTACGATAAAAGCGATGTATTCCTTATTTGAAATCTTTGCTTTACTACCGCTTTTATAACTTTCGTTACATTCTCTGCTTTATCCAGGTCTCTTTATGTTTCAGAATTTTTTTAGACTGTCTACTTAATCCAGTCATAATGAATGTCTAATTAGACACTCGTCGCCACTCGCATAATTGGAGACTAGTTTTTTTTTAAATTAAATCTTTGTTCTTACTGCTTTAGTCTGTCATTCGCCTCAAGCACTAGAAAGTTTCTTGGACATCATGATGACCGTATGTTGAATATATAAACAAAAACACAGCACCAGCACAGAAGCTTTCCCATTTGTTTTAACCCGACGGTATTGGCAGATAACTCACCAGGTAGAGCGTATGGGTTACGGTTCTTGGATCTGTTTTCTTCCAGAGAGGCGGTGTGGTGTGTATGCGGCTCCAGGAGTTCACGCATGTGTTGTACAGTCTGAAAGACAAGTGTAAAATGAGAGTTAGCTGTCATAAACTTAGCTATTGAGATGCAGTAGAAAGCATTCAGTGAGTAAAAAGAATTAATATGTATGATATAACCATGTTTGCCATGTTTACCTTAAACTCTTTGTCGATCCGTTTGTTGGATTTAGTGGGCACGATGCGGCTTGGGAAGGCCAGGTCAAAAGAGGTCAAATCAAGTACAGCCTTCTCTCTGCTGTAAGCCTCGAGCACTGCTTCGTGCAAGAACGTGTACTGGTCCTGTTAGAAATAATGCAGTGAATAAAATGAATGGCGAATCTTATTTGGCTACTCCATACAGAAACTTACTAAATAGAGGCACAGCCCAACCCACGCACCCACGCACGGCACACACACATACACACAGAAATGTGTGTCAAATGTATTCTCTAAACATGAGCTCTAGCCTAGTGACAATACAGTGGAGTAGTTCCCACCTTGTTTTGTACCATCGAGCATCTATCATCTCTCAAGCGCTTAACCGTCTTGAAGAAGCTGACTTTACTCTCGTGACGCGCATGCTCTATCATCAAGTCCAGTGCAATGTAGGTTCCTGTTCGACCCACTCCAGCACTAATGAGGCATAAAAGGAATATTATCATCAACTGCATATTAATACACAGACTTCTGTTCATTTCTGTTCTGGAAGAATATTTAATGGAAATACGAGAAACGGCTTTGTCTCCCCTGACCTGCAGTGTACAAGGGGAGGTGAGGACGAGTTGCGGGGTGCTCGTGCTTTGACATCGCCCAGAAGTCGACGAGGTGGATGGCAGATGGAACAGAATGGTCCAACCAGCTCGTGTACTGATATTGCTCCACATGGCGGGTTGTCTGGTCGGTACGAAAAGTGAATGGACACAAATTTGAAAAGCTATAGCAACAAACATCTCAAGTACGCTAACTCGTGGAAAGTTCCAGAAAAGGTCAATAGCGGAACATGACATTAAAGCAAGTAAGAAAAGTAAGTAATTTAAAAAAGTTTTTGATCATCAGTCAGCCCCAACCTGAACACTACGATAAGGGAGCAAAAATATTAGTGATATATAAACACAATCACCGGAAACTGGGGTCGCTCGGGTCAACGGTCATGACGTAGTTTAATTTCTAGCGTCAAATAACGTGACGAAATAATTTGCTCACGTTGTTCACTCTGACGTCAAAAGTTCTGATGACGTAAAACGCTCTCTGTTCTTCCTCAATGCATTTCACTCCCACGTGTCCGTAAAGTCTTCTCTCATTCACTTCCGGCCAATAGTGGCAGCACTTGTTCTGGAACAGGAGCGATAACTTCGTCGTAGTTACCTTTCAGTTACCGTCTGAATGCAGTAATGTTAAACGTAAAGGGATGAAGAAGAGCTCCCATTCAAAGATGGAGTTGCTTTTGAATATGAAGATATATAATCAACTACTTTATAATTACAGAATTACATAAATACATTTGGGATAAAGGTGTCACGACCTGTGGCTCAAGGAGCAGTTCATTCAAAGTCGTTGAAGTAAGAAAAGGTTCATTCACAATAAAAACATTTGTATAGAAAAAATTACCTTTTTGTTCTCACTAAGGTTTGTCAACATGATTATCTGGATAACCTGCTCTTGCCACACCATCCGCCAAAAGTCGTCCACTGTGTTGTCTCTCGGTGCTGCAAAGTCCGATAACACTCGATTACTTTCTGATTACAAATAAATATTATTATTCGATTATACAGCGCATAGTCTTTTAGTATTCTTATATACAGTTTTGTCACACGAAAAACTCTTTAGAAAAGCTTCACCTTGTGATGTTACCACGATTAACGGATTACAACATAAGATCAGACAAAACGAAAAGGTGTACTGACCTTGAGCTGCGATATAGCCTTTGCTTTGCTTGTAACCCTGTTAGATAAAACGATTATTAAACATAGATGCCACTTTTAATAAATATGTTAAAAAGTATTGCTTCAAAACAGTGAATTTTAGATTGCATTGTATAACCAATTGCTTGGACATCTGACCATGTTTCCTCCGTAACAAAGCTGTCTCTTGAACAGATGTTTTACTATAGGTGTTTGTGTAATCTGTCTTTGCAGTGCAGACAGCACCTTGAAAACTAATATATTAACACCTACTGTAAATATGGACTAGAGGAATGAAGCAGGTCATTTTATATTATACAAATTTCTCAAATGTATTCAAAAGTAAGCATCAGTAGTAGATTCATTTGTCGGCACATTTTTGAAGAGCGTTACAGGTTGCAGATTGTGTGAAATTGGTTTTAATAAAGTTTTGACTTTTTGTGATACTAATGGAGCATATCTCAGGTGACCAAGTGCTTGAGACCTGTATGACACTGGCGTTAATGTAATCAGAAGCATCCTCTCCATCAACCTTTTGAAGAACAACACGGTTGAAATCATCTAGAAAGAGAGAAAAATTAAGATAAAAATAAACTCAACGATCTTTGATTTTACCATGTAAGTTTAGTTTTTTTGTGTGTTAGGATTGCATGTTACATTGTCAGTATTGGATTAGGATCAAAGGGAAGCAATTAGATTGGAAGGAAAGTGGTTCAGCTACAGCTAACGTGTATTTAGCAATATCCTCAGACAGGTTAAGACACGTTTTATCACCAACAGTCTGTCAAAGAATTAATAGAAAGTTAAATAATTTCCATTACAATGTTTGTGCTATTAGAAGCTGTTAGTTGCCATAGACGTGTTAACTGCTTACTGTCTAAAGGTCTACAAGACTGAAACCTTTTGACATCAGTATCCTTAGAGTGAACTCCCCATGTACACATGCCACAGACTCACCTAAGTAATACACAGTCACAGCTCTCCTCTTCGCTTCGCCTCAGCCTTCAAAACACACTCATACCTATGTACATTCCTGACGTCACGGGTTTTACTTCATTCTGTGAGTGATAGTTTTAGGTTTATGTTTAAAAAACTATGAGGGGTTGTATCCTTGGATTTTCTGAAACTCTTTCTATTACTGTAGTGTGATCAGCTCATTCATCTGACAACGATTTGCAATCCGTCAAACTTTAAAGCCAGAAAATAAGTGATTAACCGTCTCAGAGCGTACTCACAGGGTAGGATGCTATTAAATCGGTTTTTATAGCGGTTCTCGCTCATCTTGCCGATACTGCAGTCGTGGATCAGACCAGGGGGAAGGTTCTGGCAAGTGATGGTAAAATACTTTTATTTTATTGTAGTCGGAATATTGACTTCCAAAGAAATAAATTTGTTCGTTCAATTAAAAGAAATTCGAGAACAAACACTCTGACAAGTAAGCGATGAATATGTTCTTAATACTCGAAAATACAAGGGGAAACAAATTTTCAGGTTATCAGAATAAACTGAATGAAAATTGCGATTTGAGTTCTGATAAGGTAAAAGTAAATTTTTTGAAGACTGCTGATGGCTGTTTGTTTAATTATATAATTTTTTTTCATAATTGCCTGTGCTTTACTGAATACTGTTCACTGTTCAGTAAAGACAGTGTACTATATTTTTGTGACACTTCCTTACCGAAAACTCTTCATACAGTTTTTTGCTGCGCAGTCTTTCCGTAACGTATTTGCTCAGAGACTTGAGACTCACGTCAGCTCCGTGGAATTTCGAGACTTTAGCGTACAGTTCTTCCCCGCCTCGCAATTTTCTTCTGCGTCCTCGTCAGCTTCCTCTGTGTCCATCCCCCTTCTGTCGCCGTCCCTGACATCGATCTTTCTCGATGTTTCCTTCTTTCGGTAGAGTTGTTCGCTGCGTGGCTAAGTGATGAGGGTTTTCATACATGGCGGAAGAACTCACCGAAGTTCCTTTATTGAGGTCAAGAGAAAGATGCATGTTTGAAGTCTATGAAACTAAGTGTGAATTATGTAATGTACGAATAATGATTACGAAAACGATGCTATTAGCAATTGTTGTTGATCGATAGGAAGAGACGAAACGAAATGATTTGAGTCACAAAGAGAAGAACGTCTGAGTTGTATACTTTACACCACTAACCACTAACACTGACAAGGAAGACAGAGAGAGGTAGTGAAGAGAGAGAGAGGTGGAGAGAAAGAGAGAGAGGTGGAGAGACAGACAGAGGGAGGAGTTACCATGAACGTTGGAAACATCGGGGTTATCAGGATGGGATGTTCTCTCGATGGCCTCTTAGGAGAAGCCACCTTTTCTTTAGAATCAGCCATTTTGTTTAAACGACGTCGTCTTTAAAAATAAACAAACACAAACATTTGAAATATTACAATTTTCCTGGAAAAAAACCATTTACACTTAAGTAATCTGATGAGGAACAAGAAAGCATAATCATTCTTTCATATAAACATATGCATTCCTATAAAATCAACACAAAATTAAATAAAGTGTCCTTCATCAGCCGGCAAGAGACAAGTGATACTTCATGAACTGTGACATCGCTCTTCAGCTGTGGCACATGGATTTCACAGTAACAATGTCGAAGTTGTTATACGATAGTTCTGTCAATTCCAGAACATTCTTCTACATAATTTATGTAGAATTTTTAAGAATGTAATTTTTAACTAATACCTGCTAGCCAACGGCAGTTGACTAAATTTAGTTGCAAACTATTTTGATATCATCAGGCTTTATGTTTTATATGTAGTAATCTCAGACATGAATCTGGACACTTTACCACCTACATTTTGTTATTTTAATGTTTACTTGACTCGAGATTAAAAGGATTGTTGAGAATGAAAGTGAAACAGAGACAGTACTTTAACTTGCACATGCACTTACCTGACAGCAATGATAACAATCGTTGCGATGATGATAAGAAGAACCACAACAATGACAGCAACCAGTCCATGGTAACAATGTCAGAGCACTGCGTGCGCCCAACTCTTTCACAAAAAATCTTACATAAACTGAAGTCGGGAAAAGAGCACGGACAAAACGAGAGAGAGGTTAATAGACAAGTGAATAGTGCTACAGTAACTCAGAAGACGTTGGATACATGTGAAATGTTTATAACACAATCTGGATTTGATTACAGAAAAGTGTAAACGACGGACAGACCTAGAAAACGACAGGTTAACTACCGTTTCACACCACCGACAAGGAATTAAAAAAAAATGATACCATATTCACAGGTGCTTTCTTCGTAGCCAGGGGCGCATCCTGTATCGCAGACACCGGTTTGGTGATGGCAGTCGCTGTCGTTGAGGCAGTGCCCGCACTCGTGGCTGCACTTGTCGCCGAAAAACCCTCCAGGACACTCTGGCAGTGTGGACATACAAACACTTGGATACAATTGGTGCAGGAAACAGGAAATGTGACAGTAAGCACGGACACACAACACAATGCATATGAGAGTGAGGGTGTATGTGTTTCCCAGTTCACTCACTCTCATGACACGTGGGCTGGATCCACCCCGGGGCACAGCCTTGGGTGCAGATGCCGTCGATGTGGTTACAGGTCTCGTGGTCCTTACACTGTCCACAGCTGCTGTTGCAGTTCTCGCCAAACATATTTCTCCCGCATTCTGGAGCGGAAAAAGGTCAATAAACATAACAAAATGGTCATTCTTTTGTAAACAGAAGTTTTTACTTATTCTTTAGTCTCTACATTAAACTATCAATTTTTCTGTGTCATATTTGAAGCTCAAGTGAGTATGAAGATGAAGCTACAGTGAAAAGTCTGTTTGTCGCTTGGTCGTCTAGTCTCTCTATATCCTTGCATACTGTATCCTTACTATTCAAGACTATAAATACACACGTCCTGTCATCAAATCAATGACTTACTGTGTGTACACGTGTCACTAGTGTATCCGGCGTTACACGCGCCATCGATGCATTGTCCACTGTAGCGACTGCAGGCATTGTGCTTGCAGTGTTCACATCTCTGATCACACTTGTCGCCATAATAGCCGGCAGAACACACTTGAAAAGTCACCACCAATAATTTACAAAAGACAAAACGGAATTGAAAACAATTTAAAAACACTTCAGAAAAAGAGGATACAGTTCGAGAGTACAGAGCTAATGATACACTGTACTTTATAATATATTTTACTTAGTAACGTAAGCACCTACTCTCCAAACCTATATATACACACCACAAAGTTCCAGCAGATCACATTATTAGCACATTAAGCACATTTATAAATGTATAAACATTAAAATTATAAAATATAATAATATAACAACTGGTAGAGATTGATTACGCCTCGCAATACAGGCTGCAGGAAGAAGCTCTCTTTGTGTTTTTCTGTTTCTTTGACGATCTGACATCCACTTTTCAATTTGAATGGACAGATAACATCGTTGCCATACGGTCTCCATGTCCTGCCACTTCATTTGTGGTTCATTTTGTGATTTGTATCATTCACATCAACAACTCTTGTGCATCCGGTGTCATTGGTTAGACCGACATGTTTGATGGCGTCCTCGACATCGTGTTGAACTCTTTACTTGCCTGAGGCATTTTGTTTTTCATCTCCTATTTATACATTTCTGTAGCTAATATTTTGTATCTAATGCTATTACAGTTCCTTCGTCTGTCATCACTACATTGAACCTCATATCATCACTAAGCTGCCTTATATTTCAACATTTTAATGTAAAGTCTTTCTAGTGAAGTATAAACATTAGCTTGTGGATACGAGCAACCTCCTGACGATTTTAGCCACGTTTATGAAAAACAGACTTATGGACATGTCAGTACTTCAGCACATTTTTTTGTTTGTGGGTATCATATTAAGTAATTTTTTAATAAAAACTTCGCTTTCTTTTTAAAAGCAGGTGTAAGCAGATGTTATGTGATCATTAAAGCACTACACAGACAAATAGAATAAAGTATCACTGGTGGAAAACTTACCCCATATTTGGACCTCACAAATGTTGATGACATCTTCTTCACCATGAAGCGAGTTGCTGTATTTTCTGGTGATATTAACCTTTCTCCCATACAGTGTTTGGTGACAAGAGAGGTGTAACTTGGTGGTTTTAGGGTCATCGTCAATCTTGGTGCATTCGTGATCATCTACTTTGACAGTTACACGGGATAGACGCCTTGAATCTACACAAAATCACCATATATTAATTTATTTCATCTCAAAGGTTATATAGAGAATATTTGTATCTGTAAAATAAGAGAAAAAAGTTACCTTCAACTAAAACGATTGACATAACAGAAAAATTGTCTCACTCTCTCCGACACATACACACTCCTAGTGACCAACTTATTTAATTAATCACACACACACACAAACACACACACACCCGCATAGAGGGAGCAGATAGAGAAGGAAAGATTTCGTAGTTTGTTTTGTTCTTGTTTCATTTTTTTTCAACAATTAGATTGAAGATTTGGAACAAAGAAAACAAAAATTAAATGTTTGGTTGCTAACGATCTGTTTATTCTAGCTCCTTTGTAAATCTTATCTAAGTAATTCAAGCGATAGTAATAACTTCATCTGTCGACTTAAGCAGTTGATACAAGCCCCATCTTACTTACAGCCAGTTCTTCCATAAAGTGTGATGTTGAGAATGGGATAGTCAACCTCCCAGGTCTACTTGCCAAGATGGAGACTTGTCTTTAGCATCAGTGTGGATACAGTTATTATTATCTAATTCCCGCTAGTGTTGCCGTTTGCTGCGTTTGCTGCATTCTTAGTAAAGCCGCCGTGAAACGAGCTTTGACTGTAGTTTTTGTTGAGGGCCACATTGTCTGGGACAACACAGTAGTAGGTGAGCATACAGCTCATCACTAGATACTCATTGTTTCTTTATAGCACCTCAAGGACAACGTCTGACCACACAGTGCGATTTGTAAAGTGAGTTAAGATATATTTATCAAAAGACCCTACTAATAATTAAATTTTAATTTTCATCACAAACACATAAACAGATAAAAATGCTCTTATAAAGCAGTACACACATAGTCTGCTTGTTGTTGGACTCATAATTTTACATATCTATAAAAACATTATTCTTGAAGAATTAGACAAAGAGGTGAGTATGTAACGATTGTATTGCTAGCAGTTCTCAAATCTATCAACAGCCACAGTAAAAAATAACAAATGTTTGTACTCACACACTCCTTGCCCGAGGCACAAAGTTATCAACAGAAACAGACCAGAGACACTGAGAGACACAGCGCTCGCCATGACTGATACAACTGATGTCGACGAGGAGGAAGGTTTATACAGGCGATGTGCTGATGAATCGATTGTGCCGGACACAGGAGACACACTGTACAAATCCGGTTACTAAACATTGAAACACACGCAGACAGACAAGCCAGTCACTGCGATCAGTTCAATGAAAGTAGGCGAGTGACGTATGTTCCGGTCTTGTGCTCGCGTGTGTGTGCGTGCGTGCGTGCGTGCGTGCACGGTGTTTGTGTGTGTGTGTGGATAAATTTGTGCAATATATAAGCAAAAATATTGAAAAGATTGATGACAGAAATATTAAAAAACGTTGCACTCGTTGAGATGCGATCACACGATCACAGAGAGAAGTCTACAAGTCATTGAAAGCTACTTAGCTGTTCACAGTGAAATACAATGAACTAAGACAAGTAAACACAATATGACAGTGTCATTACAAAACATTTATGAATGCAGTTTGCCGATTTAGTTAAATGCCGGTAAATAAACATTTCAACTTAATGAACTTCAGTAACTTCAAATAATTTAGTAAAAAAAAAAAAATCTTACAACTGTTAAAATAGGGTGAGGAGAAGAGTTTACCGGCTAAATACCACGTCAGGTTTATCAGTTTGAATTTAGTTTTCTTCTAGAAATTGATTTTTTTTAAAAATTTCTATTTAAGTATGATTTTTTTTCACAATCTTTTGCCGATTTGTTTAGGATACTGATTGCTTCAGTTCCTATTAATGGAGTCTGCTGGACTGACAGTAATTAGCACGAAAAGAAACTGGCAAAGTCTAAATACTGAGTAATTGAGTTGTTGATAGCTGCAACCTTGTCTCGCCATAAATTCACTTGTACTATTTTAAGTCAGAGCATGGGTTGTTACCCTTTACTGTTTCAAGATCATGGCTTGTCGCCCTTGGCAATAGGATACTAGAAATGCGTGACAGTGAGCATGGCTTATGGAAGAGCGCACGATTGAATGAGTTGTTCATTGGAACCCTGTAGTTGTTGAGAACTCAATTCTTCATTCCCAAACAAGTCGAGGAGGTAGAAAGACGATGTGAAGATTTTTGTGTGTGAAAGAGTCTGGAATGTGAGTGATTCCTTGACTAGACAAGCTATTGGATATTTATTTTTATTATTATTATTAGGGTTGTTATTATGGTTATCTTTGTAACGGTCGGTGAAAGAATGAGATGGAATCTTAACATTTAGCGGAGATTTTGTTATTGAAGGAAACGTTTTTCTGTTGTAACAAAGAGTAGACGTGCGTTAGAATTGTTTATTCATTGAGTTGTAAGGATTTGAGGAATTAGCGGGGGCAAGGTAAGAGGAAAACAGAGAGGATTATAGGAGTTGCCCTCGTCAGCCTGAAGTATCTTCACTTACAAGGATTATAGAAATTGTGAGTCATTAGTCTACACTGTCTGCTTACCCAGTGTCGGCAGTGGATGGTCGAGTGGATAACACTGGAGGTATAAACAAAGGATTCAAAAGGTGTGTGTGGGTGTGTGTGTGTGTATGGGGGTGTGGTGTGCGGATGGGGGTTTATGGGTGTGTGTGAGGGTGTGTGTATGTGTATGTGTGAGTGTGTGTGTGTGGTGCATGTCTGTTCGGACACAGACTTCAACGTAAGTGTAATCTTTTTCTATTCTGTTTGCTCTGTAACACCGGTGTGGGACGTTGGTGTTACCAGTTGAGGTTTCCCACTCGAGAGACTCTGGACTTAATGTGCAACGGAGAATTAACTTTAGTATGTAGAGGTTTTATGACTTAAAGGGTGAGAGTAACTTATGCAGTGGATGTGTTATGCCGAGACTGTTGTTATTTATTAGCTGTTGCTGGTATTTGCTTCGAGAAGCTTTTTCTTGCCTCCCTTAAATATAATCAAATATCCCGACAATAGAAAGCGTGAAGCCTATGGACAGGTTTTTGTGATTTGTTGTCAGACAGAACACGTAGGGGACCCAGTGTTTGCTGGTGTGTACTGTCCGCATTGAGTGTGTGTCCCTGAAATTACATTATACCATGTTAGACGACTTGATATAACAATACAGAGGCAGAGGAGTTTGGACTTACAAAATGCAGAAAGTCTGTTTTAACAATAACAATAATCACAACAATATCTTTCTTCTTTAACACTGCATGTACTGACACAGGAAGGTAGACTGACCATTAGTCCAATTACCAAATCAAGTCTGTCACGATTTGATGTATTTCAAATCTCTGTGGAAATTAGAAAAGAAGTTCAGAAGACAAGAAGGCAGCTTTTATTTTGATATTTTTGGAAGTAAAAAAGTGCGATAAAGAGAACACTTTCTGTCCACACCGATTATGTTTCAATTGTTGAGTACTAAATCCAAACCTGTTCATTAGCATTTACTCTCTACCAAACATAAATCAACAAATGAATATTGCCCTGTGACCAGTGGCTAAGAGGCGTAAACAAGCAGAAGCGCACTTTGTATCGTCTCACGTGGTCTCAGGCTGCTGGCATTCACCTGTCACTACATCTGCGTCAGCATTTAAAAACTAAGAAATTTCAAAAGTTAAAAGAATTTAATGTACATGTATTTATCTCGTGCTTGCTGCATGTAGTCTTGCTTCTTTGTGGGGCTTGCTGCAACATGTCTGATAGTGATGACAAAACAGCAACACATAAAACAGTTAATAAAACAGAGATCATTTGAGATATGAGATTATGAGATAAGTGTTACATTAGAAGAATACACTTGCATCACATTTTTCATCCTTGTCCTGTCTCTTTTTCGTTTACATTTTAGCGCTTTGTCTGTCCTTGTCTTCTTCCCCTTGAGAATCAGTTTGTCTGTTTTTCTGTTTCAGTTTCTCACTCCTTCCTACGTTGATCCAACAAAGACAATGTTGGAAAGTCGTTCAATTTTATCTGACAGTGACCATGTTCTAATCTCACTGGTAGAGTCCAGGTAGAAAAAGTACTTTCCTGCCATGTAAAAATTGTCTCCCTTTGAAGCCTACTAAAGTACAGCCCCTCAAGTTGTCTGCTCAGCGCAAACGTAAAAATACAATAACCCGAGGTAAGTCTTGTTAAAAGACATATCTTAAATATAGAAGGAACAACAAAACTATTTGAAAACTCTCACCGGTGGAGAGCTAACATGCAGAGGACAAGCACAGGAGCACTTTTCCGTTCATGTAGTGAAGGTGTTTAGCAGGTACACCAGGTCGCAAGTGTTGACGGGAATGTCTTCATGCCATTCGTTGTAGTGTGTAAGCTGCACTCCACCAGATTCTAGTCTTCTCTGCAAAGGAGAACCCAGCAAACAAATGGACTGAGACAACAACAGGTAAACAACAAAGGAAGGTGACGGAAAGGAAAAAGGAACTAAAACTAATAGAAGAAAAAAGAGAGAGAGAGAGAACAGAAAATGAAGAAACATAAGGACAAGAAAACGACTGAAATACTTGGAATACTAGACGATGATGAAGAGAATAAAGCTGAGAAAGAAAAGAAAAAAATTACAAGATTGGAGCTGTTGATGTACCTGCCAGGTGAGAGCCTGTAAGACACGT
This sequence comes from Pomacea canaliculata, assembly GCF_003073045.1. Taxonomy (NCBI): domain Eukaryota; kingdom Metazoa; phylum Mollusca; class Gastropoda; order Architaenioglossa; family Ampullariidae; genus Pomacea; species Pomacea canaliculata. Next base: position 24,874,382 of record NC_037598.1, read on the forward strand.
GGCCAGCTGCCGTTTGTCTGTGAGAGAGACAGTGTAAGGTCCCGCCTGCTGACTGTGTCCTGTCTGTGTGGGCCAGTAGGGACCTGCACCCTGGTATTGAGACACATTTTTGCTTGACAATACTACAATATGTAGGTGAAAGTGTAGTGAGGTTGTACAGTTATAAAGATGTACTTGAACTACACACGCTGATAAACCGCTCAGACGATCCGTTTTTAAATAACTCCTTCTAGATTAATCTGCTATTGGCGAAGAGGATAAAATTCTACCCCATTGCTTTGCAACAAATGAAATTAAAGGATTAGACATAGACATGGGGAACTTGTGTTTGATGCTCGTAATCTCAAGCGACAAAGTTTATATTTGTGTGTGTGTGCATGCGTCAGAATAGAGTTTAATTTCTTTTGTAAGTCCCGAAAAGTTAGTTTGAAAAAGCCTTTTGATAAGGGAAATGCATGGGAAGTCATGAACGGAAATTATGCCCGGAGTTACTTGACAGTCTGGTTCAAACCTGCGCAGGATTGGCTGTTCTGGATTCAGATCTCTTCTGAAGCGCGTTGTTCTTTCTCTACATGCGGCAGACGGCTATTTACAGGCTGACTGTATTGAAATACTCTTAGTTGTTGGTGGCAGGAAACATCAGCGACCTCCACCCCTCAAACCTATCACTTACCTTGCTCTTTACCATGATACATCTGGCTAGATGTAATTTGTTGACCATGTCACAAACGTTGGTCTCTCTCTCTTTTTCTTGACCTCTGCTTGCTTCTCTCCTTCCACCGTGGCTTCTTCTCTGACGACAAGCATCACACACCTCTCTGACATAACACAAGCACAGGACAGCAAAACCTCCGAGGAATCCAGTGGTCGAGAACCGTCCCACAAACGTTGAAGATGGTCATTCGAAGAAGCCATAGCATCGAGCAACAACCGCCGCCATCATCAAAGAACAAGAACCAACACAAGACAACAGAAAAAGGGAAAGAAAAGCCTGCAAAAGAAAAAAAAACAACCCAAGAAGCCATCGTAAATGTCTTGCAAAGTGCTTTTCTTAGTTCTGACATAATTTGCCCTGCTCTGCTCGCACTTTTTAAAACTTCTATTACAATCTCCCTTTTTAACTGAAAATATGTCGTTTGTCGAAAATACCTCTATTTTACCTTGTCACAATGAAATATTGTCGAAGAAGCAAACTAGATTACAATTTATAAGGACGATCTTTCTTAATATTTAACCTAACAGAAAATGCTGCACTCACTATTTGCATCTGTATACTGACGAGAACAACCAATGCAATAGTAACATTTTTTTTCTCACTCACCCACATCGGCTTATGGTGGACCCAAGTTCTGACACTCGCTGAACGGGTTTAAAAGTTTTCTTCAGCATCACTTTCCAGCAGCCTTTACTAACAGACTGTGAACCAGAACGGAATACTTTACTCTGCTGCAGCTTAGCGCTTCACAACTTCGAAAAGCAGATCGCAGTCATGGTCTTGAAATCGCCTGGCAAATGTTTCTCAGCCTCCTGGTCCAGCTTTGATGTCCGAAACCTTCCGCTACATACGCGCTCGGTATAGCGTTCAAAAACGTTCGAGAAGATTCAACATTTGCCCCTCGCGCTATACCCCACACCCGACATAAAAGCTCCGTGGATGACTATAGCGTGTCTGCGGGTTCCGAACTGGGGGACCCAGCTTTCTGTTGGGTGTCAGTAAGGATGCTCGCAATGACCATCAAGTCAGGCGCGCTAGCCGTCCGTAGCATCTGTCGTAATTAGGGTCCGTCTAGCAACTCGGGCTTTAAAGGAATGTTGAGAATGAATGGGAAATAGAGACAGTACTTTCACACTCACACATGCACTTACCTGGTAGCAATGATAATTGTTGCTGCGATGAGGATCAGAACAACAGCAACAACAACAACAGCAACTAGTGAATGGCAGAATGTCAAAAGACTGAGTGCGCGCAGCTAAGACATAATGGCACACATAAACTGGTGCAAACACAACAATGAGGACAAATAAATAAGCTAATTAGCCTGTCACTAGTGATACAACTGTCTGATCCTGTATACACCGCCTTCGGTACCTCTGACGTCTGTATACAATAATCTCACTGTCATGAGTTGTGGTGGTCTCATATTGCTTTGTGTACAATGACGTCTTGTGTCTGACGTCTTGTGTGCGTCATTTGTTCCACGTCACTTGAAGCAGAAAATGACGTCAAAGATAAGACAAGTTGCTCTCTAATGGCCGAATGAGAGCAAAACACAAGGTCTTCTCCGCCATCTTCTTTATATCTCTCTTAGAGACATTCCTCTGAACTTGTGCCTCTTCGACTCGATTCCCCAACAAATCTCTTCATCCTCATCGTCACCTGTGGGGCTTGTCATGCGTTGTGCGCGTGTGTAATACGTCGTGTGTGTGCAAAGTGTACGTTCGTCTTAATACACTCGCTTTGAATAAAGTTGGAAGAAAACGACAGCCAAATTTTGCAAATGATCATTTCACACCATCGACAAGGAATATAAGAAATTCTTACCACATTCACAAGTGCGGCCTTTGTAGCCAGGGGCGCATCCTGTAGCGCAGATACCGGTTTGGTGATGGCAGTGGTTGTCGTTGAGGCAGTGCCCGCACTCATGGCTGCAGTTGTCCCCGAAAAACCCTCCAGGACACTCTGCCAGTGTGGACATACAACACACTTGGATACAATTGGTGCAGGAAACAGTCAATGTGACAGTAAGCACGGAAACACACACACAATGCTTATGAGTGTGAGGGTGTATGTGTTGTCCAGTTCACTCACTCTCATGACACGTGGGTTGGGTCCACCCAGGGGCACAGCCTTGGGTGCAGATGCCGTCGATGTGGTGACAGATCTCGTGGTCCTTACACTGTCCACAGCTGCTGTTGCAGTTCTCGCCAAACGCATGAGTTCCACATTCTGGAGTGGAAAAAGGTCATTAAACATCAAGGACATGTTTATTTCTTTGTAAACAGAAAATTTTTACTTTTTTTCTAATTTTCTTATTTTATGATTTGCTTATTTTCTCCCTTTAATCACATTATTAAACTATAAATTTATCTTTCATGTCAGTTTTGAAGCTCAAGTGAGTATAAAGTTATAACAAAAAGTCTGTTTGTCGCTTGGTCATCCCGTCAGTCAATCTCCTTGCATGTTTTCTCGTTACTATTCAAGACTATAAATACACGAGTCCTGTCATCAAAACAATGACTCACTGTGTGTACACGTGTCACTAGTGTATCCGGCCTTACACGCGCCATCCCTGCATTGTCCACTGTAGCGACTGCAGGCATTGTACTTGCACTGTTCACATCTCTGATCACACTTGTCGCCAAAATAGCCGGCAGAACACACTTGAAAAGTCACCACAACAATTTACAAAAGACAAAATGGAATTTAAAGAACTCAAGGAACTCCATAAAAAGCAGATACAGTACGAGAGTACATAATTAATTCTATATTGTAAATGTTTATACTTGATAAAATTTTCTTGTTTGTAAACGTAACCACCTATTCCCCACCTACATATTCACACAACACAAACTTTACAGCAGAACACATTCTTAGGCACTAAGCACATCGATAAAAATATAAAAATTAATATTGTAATATAAAATGAACTATAACAACTGGTAGAGAGTGATGTCCGCTAGACTCACAGGCTGCAAGAAGCAGCTGTTTTTTTTTGTGTTTTTCTGTTTTTTTGACGATTTTTTCCAGATTTATCATCAGCTTAGAAATGTAAGTTTTTACGAAGCAATTATGAACTAATAATCCTTTTGTACGAATCTTATATGTTTACAAACTGTTGGGTTTATATGATATCTTAGAAAGATTAAAATTTCTTAAACATTTGTCTGACATTATGCCATCGTTAAAGTTGTACTCAGACAAATAGACAGAGTATCAGAGGTGTAAAACTTACCCCATATTTGTACCTCACAAATGTTGATGACATTTTCTTCATTGGTAAGCGAGTTGTTGTACTTTCTGGTTATGTTAACCTTTCTCCCATACAGTGTTTGGTGACAAGAGAGGTGTAACACGGTGCTTTTAGGGTCATCGTCAATCTTGGTGCATTCGTGATCATCTACTTTGACAGTTACACTGGATAGACGATGTGAATCTACACAAAATCACCACTATATCAGTTGTAGGTTATATAGAGAATATCTATAAAACAAGAGAAAAGGTGTTGCCTTCAACTAAAACGATTGACATAACATTTGAGGGATCGGAGTAACATTGCAAACTAAGTCTGTTTAGTGAAGTAAGAAAAAAGATTAAAGAAGAAAGAAGGATAAAATTATTGAATAAATAAAGAAACAATAGAAAAAGAATTCAAATAAATTATAAAAAATGAAAATAACATTTTTTGTAGTTAGCTTTGTTCTTGTTTCATTCTTGTAAACAATTTCGTTGAATAAGTGGGAACCAAGAAAATAAACATTAAATGTTTTGTTACAATCTGTTTATTTTAGCTCCTTCAATTACAGTACTTTTTAAATATACATCGTTGCTAAGTAATTCAAACGATAGTAATAAACTTCATCTGTCAACTTAAGCAAGTGATGCGAGCCCCATCTTACTCACAGCCAATTCTTCCATAAAGTGTGATGTTGAGAATGGGATAGTCACCTCCCAGGTCTACTTGCCAAGATGGAAAGGTGTCTTTTTGATCGGTGTGGATACAGCTATTATTACTAAGTCTTCCGCTAGTGTCGCCGTTTGCCGCCTTTGATGCGTCTGGAGTTAAGATGTGATACGAGCTTTGACTGTAGGTTTTGTTGGGGGCCACATTGTCTGGGACAAACCAGGTAGGAGATGAACACAGATCAACTCAATGCCAAGTGCTTGGGTTTCTGAACACATAGTGTAGTTAATATAGAGAACGGGAAAATGTATTTTAATAGATCGGTACACACGTCAGTGTGATTGTTATTAAGTTAAAAGTCTACATATGTTACAGGTGATTACCCCTAGTCATTGTCTGTAACATTTTTATGTCGTTTTCTTTAAATACCTACACCAAAACTTCTTAAAGACATTGTAGTGTTAGTGTAACCCTAACCATGATCCTGTTCTCGTCATCAGCAGCTTAGTAGGAAAATATACCAACTATTTTACCAAACGACTTTAGCTGATTTGATGTATACGGTCCACTCTAAAAAATAACGCTGACCTGTTCAGTAATGACACTGGAGTACTTATCTTGTGTGATGGAAGATTTCTTTTAGAACATATTGTCCGTCGTTCATGGTAGACTCATAAATTTATTTATCAATAAAAACATTTATTTAAGGATCAGACAAAGACGTGAGTATTGCTTAACAGTTCCCGAATCTATCAACAGCCACAGTAAGAAATAACAAATGTCTGTACTCACACACTCCTTGCCCGAGGCACAAAGTTATCAACAGAAACAGACCAGAGACACTGAGAGACACAGCGCTCGCCATGACTGATACAACTGATGTCGACGAGGAGGAAGGTTTATACAGGCGATGTGCTGATGAATCGATTGTGCCGGACACAGGAGACACACTGTACAAATCCGGTTACTAAACATTGAAATACACGCAAACAGACAAGCCAGTCGATCATTGCGACCAGTTGAATGAAAGTAGGCGAGTGGCGTATGTGCGTACGTATGTGTGTGTTAGTGAGTGTGTGTGTGTGTGTTAGTGTGTGTGCTTATGTGGATGCATGTGTCCGATGCATATCATGTCAAACGATACTACCAAAAACAACTTGTTCAGTTTAACTTACTCAGCAGCCTAAGCGATGGTAAACAGCTTCAATAAACACGCATTCCTGCTTAATATATTATTGTATTTACATAACCTAATGATATTGATGTTAATGAAATTTCAAAAAGCTTTCATTTAAAATTTCAATGGGCAACTAGAAGCATAAAGTGTTGCATGTAGTCACACAAACATCACAGAACAAAGCTGAGCTGTCTCACAAAGCGACATTCTACATAAGACAATATTAATATCGGATGTTTATTCTCCATTAAAGCTGCTTAAGCTAGCTGCTTGAGGAAGAGCCTTGTAAGATGTGTGACATTAAACATTGGGAAATAAGAGCAGGCAATTCAGGGGCGGTAGTTACGATGCGGAAATAAGGCGTTGCCCAGGGGAATATGGGGAACATTATTACAAGACTTGTTTTCAAGTAATAAAGCGGTATTATGAGCACACTTTTATTGTTCTACACCTGGAGATGTAGTTATTAAGCGGAAACAAAGATGATGAGGAATAAAGAAACATAAATATCCGAGGGGTCTGGGGATCACATCGTAAATTCGATAGAAAGGATCGTTCCTTGAGTTCCCCATGTTACCCTGGGAAAACGACTTATTCCCTTTTCATAACTACTGCCCAAGATGGTGATGAGATGTGTGCAGTCACTATCAAGTCACTTAAACATGAAAACAGCCACAAAGTAGTGTGAATACAATGCACCTTACAAAAATGAGACGGGAAACTAATCTTACTGACAGCTGACAATGTTTAGTCTGAAAACCTCTGCATGCTGAGGTGGGTATTGAGGTATGTTTTGAGGTGGCTGTTGAGGTGGCTATTAAGGTAGATCTTCGAATTAAGAGAGAGCTACATTGTATCAAACAAACTCAAGCGGCTGACTGCTATATCTCATATACTTTAACACATTATTGCATGTGTCCGAATGTAAGAAAGTCCGCATTGCCATAAAAGGTAAGTTTGATGTGGTGTTTCCACCTTCTGTCTTTTACAAGCTTTATTCTGTCTTTCATTGCGCCATTGTGTTGGCGTAGATATCTGATGTCAGCAGTTGCTGAGCCGTTTGAAAACAGAGCCGGAATTGTTCCTGAAACATCAGCAAATGAAATCTCGTATCAAAAGGACATTGTAAAGAAATGAACACAAATACAACCTATAGCCTTTACTTTATTTATAATCTATTTACTTGCGCAATTTAATGGATGACATGTGGATGATGGACGACAGATGAATGTAGGAGAGTACAACCAATGAATGTTAATAGGTGCATGGGGAACTGGACAACTATGGAGAGAAAGACGGGGACATGACAGCTTTTTGTGGGCGCACAATACAAAAATTCATGGATTTGAACGCCTACCGCTGTCAGCACGAAGTCCGGGACGACACTCTGCATGTGTCTGACGGCCGTGAAGACGTCCACCTGTCCGTCCAGCGTCATCTGACCCAACAGGTGACACATGACACAGAACAGGCAGCTCCTGGCCACACTGTCACTGTCAACACAATCAAAAAAACTCTTGTGATGAGCTTTCCTGTCACATGGTCTCTTCACCTGATGGTAACTCACCTGACACTACACCTGCATCGACATCTAAAGACTAATAAATTTCAGAAGTGAAAAAGGCTTGGAATGTGTATCTTGTGTTCCTTACATCATGTGATGGGTACATTATGGGCAATCTGGCTGGATTGTGAGGCTTGTTGTAACATGTCTGATAGTGATGACGAAACAATAGTAAAATAGTTACTAAACTACATCTTCTCGAGTTGTAGTCCAGCGCAAATGTAAACTATAATAACATGAGCTAAGTCTTTCAGCTCTGAGTTGTTTTGAAACATTTTTCTGCAATAGAAAAAGATCAACAACAAAAATGTGTACATAAAATCTCACCGGTGGAGAGCTGACATGCAGAGAACAAGTAGTGGAGTACGTTCCCGTTCATGTAGCGTTGTAGTAAACGTCTTTAACAGGTACACCAGGTCGCAAGTATTGACGGGAATGTCTTCATGCCAGTCGTTGTAGTGTGTAAGCTGCACTCCACCAGATCCATATCTTCTCTACACAAGAGAACCCAGAGAAAAAAATGGACTTAGACTATAACAGGTAAAGTCCAAGGGAAGGTGAAGGAAATGAAAAGAAGAAGAAAACAGAGGAGGAAAAATAAACGAGAAAAAGAACAGAAAATGAAGAAACATAAGGTCGAGCTAACGACTAAGTGAATAGGAAGACTAGATGATGAGCAGACAAGAGAGGAAGAATTACATTTCGTTGTTAGTAAACAATATGATGTTAACAAGTAGTTTCTAAGCAAAAGTCAGTTGAAGTATAACAGCTTACAACACATTAGTAGTTTAACATCGTTGAATAAAAAAATTGCTCTGCCATCTGTTTACAGAGGTGACCTGTTGATGTACCTGCCAGGTGAGACTGTAGCCTGTAAGACACGTGGCCAGCTGCCGTTTGTCTGTGAGAGAGACAGTGTAAGGTCCCGCCTGCAGTCTGTGTCCTGTCTGTGTGGGCCAGTAGGGACCTGCACCCTGGTATTGAGACACATTATTGCTCGACATTATTTTATGTAACTGAGAGTGTACTGAAGGTTTACTGCTATAATGATGTACTAAAGTTACACACGCTGATAAACCTCTAAGACAAACCCTTTTCTTAAACCGTTCTAGAATAATCTGCTATTTCGCGGTCGCTAACATTCAATGATTTGAAACATATGAAAGTAAGTGATCAGACATAGATATGAGGAGATCGTGCTTGGTGTTCGTATCTTTATATACAGACACAGATAATTTGCCAGTAATTGATACAGACATGTGACTGAAGTCTGAGTTTTCAATCAATCGCGTAGACGAGTGTGTTGTCATAGAGATAAATGAGTGGACATAATTTACTTCTTTTCTTCTATTTGAAATACTTAATTTGGTGCACACGTATGTACATATATATGTGTGCTCGCGCGGGTCAGAGATTAAGTGAGTTATTAAGAATCTTTAGATGTTGTTTTTGAATAATTTTTGTCTTAGATCATGGCTTTGTTTTTTGCAGATGGCGGCGGTCTGTGTAAAGACAACATACCGGCTTTCCACACAAAGCATTTCCCAACAGCATTATCTCTTTGATACTGTAGCCCTCAACCAGACTCCAGACTGTGTCCCACGATTCTGGCAGTGGTGTCATTATGATCCCATGGGCATCGAGCAAGGTCTGGAACAAACTTTACAGATGAAACCATCTTTTGGACTAAAATGGGAAAAACACATGTAGTACCCATGTGGTAACATTGAGTGTTCAGAATAAAGTTTGAAAAAGGATTTTGAAAGTATCTTTTTTGAAAAACAATTTAATAAGAAAAATAAACACAAGCTGTTTGAAAAGTCGGGCACGGAAATTTTGCATCGAGTTACTTGACAGTCTGTTGAAAACCTGTGCAGGGTTGGCTGTCCTGGGTTCAGATCTCGTCTCGGGCACGCTTTTCTTTCTCCTTCTGTGACATCTGTTGACAGGGATAGTTGTTTTCCCGTGATGTAGCCTGAGTTGCTGGTCCCAAATTTCTTCAAACCTGTACTGTGACTTAGGAAACCTAACTTCTATAATGTTAATGCTATTCAACTCACAGGCACGAAAAATGCGTTGATTGAAATCGATCCTCCATCAATTTGAACCGTTAAGAACTTCTTACTGTCATCTGTCAATGAGAAACATGAATTATGATTACATATTTCATTCGTAATTTTTTATGTTCTCGTACTGTCTCTCTGACTAAACAGATGGATTTTAGGGATGTGTTTCTTTGTTTTATAATAATATTTATTATGATGATGCTCACACCTGGTTGTGTGCGCCTCTCCCTTTCTCTCTCTCTCTTTCCCACTTCATGGTTGGTGACACTAACGACTAATAATCTGATCTTCTCGCAAGAGATACTGAGATTTTGGTCGATATACAAAGTGGACAACTGAAGAAATAACTTACAATGTTATTAATAAAAGGAAAAGATGGAAGAAAAAAGCGAGCAATAAAAAATCTCGACGAGTTCTTGCCTCCGCTCTCTTCCAGAAATGCATAAGAGTCGTCAAGACGAACATCCGGTAGAACTCGTAGGTTCTGTTCCCAAAGAAATTTTAGAAAAAAGAATATAATTATCATCGCAGTTAAACTTTTAATCACATACAGTTTTAACAATAGTAAGGCAGCCGTAACATCTTTTGTTTAATTGTGGCTTTAACAGGAAATATATGAACAGTTCAAATTTCATTGTAAGCATGAAACAGGCAGTGCAAGACATTTTATTAAAAAATTTTTTTCCACAGAATTGTTTAAAATATAGCGTTCAAAGCTGCTACACGACATATTAATTAGCTTGTAAAGTGGACACCTTGACCGCCACGTAGACGAAAACACGAGAATGCACTTGCGAATGCTTCACCTGAAATTGCCTGTCGATGAGGTTGTTAGGACTGTCTACCTCCACAAGTTCTGGAAAGACCATCTCGAAAGTCGCCATGTCTAGACACGTGCCGCGGCTGACACAAGCCTCGAGGACAGTCCGGTGTAAGTACAGGTAATAGTCCTGTAAGACAGTAAGTACAGGTAACAGTCCTGTAAGACAGTAAGTACAGGTAATAGTCCTGTAAGACAATAAGTACAGGTAATAGTCTTGTAAGACAGTAAGTACAGGTAACAGTCCTGTAAGACAGTAAGTACAGGTAATAGTCCTGTAAGACAGTAAGTACAGGTAATAGTCCTGTAAGACAGTAAGTACAGGTAATAGTCCTGTAAGACAGTAAGTACAGGTAATAGTCCTGTGAGACAGTAAGTACAGGTAATAGTCCTGTAAGACAGTAAGTACAGGTAATAGTCCTGTAAGAGTGTAAGCAGAGGTAGTTTCAAGGTCTGGATCCTGACACAGGCATCTGCACACATCGACACTCATTTCCATTGCCTCCGAGACCGCACACACAAAGCCATGTGACAGTACACACGTAAGAGTAAAGACAAAAAAATATAATTTCTGATTTGTCACTCAGTTTGCTTTTCACCATGCTGCACCTGTCCAAACGTATTCTGTTGACAACATCAAAGATGTTGGTCTCGCTCTCAGACTCCGCTTGTTTCATGACGATGTCGAGGGCGATGTAAACACCAGTCAGACCCACGCCAGCGCTGTGAGGAATGAGGATTGAATTAACAGTCACGTGACCAAGACTGTATATATTTTGATTTAACACTTATCTGACCAAGATTACTTTCATATAGAATCGACAGTTAAATAAAACTTTTAAAACTTTATAACAAACTCAAGCAGATTGTTTAGCAGTCTCTCTCCTCCACTTACACCACCGGCACCGCAACTCCTTCAAACTTTATAACATCCGGTGTGATTACAAATTATCAAAGTTGTTGGAAATTGGTGGGGAAACCATTAATTACAAGAGAAACCACCTTTTTTGACAAGTGATGATGAAATCAATAACAAGAAGGCACGTGATCTGAACTTAGCGAGAGGTCAGTGAGGGAAAAGACTCACCTGCAGTGAATGATGGAAGGCGATGACAGATGTGGAGGAGCACGTGAGTTGACGAATCGCCAGAAGACGACAAAGGACACGGCCGAAGGAGTTTCCTGATCTGTGAAGCCAGTGAACTGGAACTGTTCCACGTGCCGATACTCGTTATCCTGTAACACGAGGAACTGTGAGACTTACATGTGTCACTGGTGCGGCATAACCATATATATAAATACCAAGTCACAAAGTGGCTCTTAAGCACAATATCATTCTGACCTCACAGTACAGTTTGGAAGTTGTAAAACCATCTCATTACTTGAAATTGTACAATAATGTGTCAATACAATATTATTTATCGGTCTTGTGCATTAAATTAACAAAATAAGTTGTTGACAACAAATATGTGGGATATGACAGACGTACAAACATTAATAAATAAAAATACTGGAAGAATACAAGACAAAATTAATCTTCGTCTGCTCGAAGCAGTATGTTGATGGAGCATTATCCGAAGTCTTAACCAAAGTAAACTGCACCTAAGCTTGTGAAGGTAAGAAAAAAATACTCGGGAAAGACTGTGATATAAGAAGTATGTGCGGTACAAGCTCACAGACACAGGCATGTACACATTTACAGTCTTTTTCTCACTCACACATACACAAAACACGAAGACACATGCCCACACTCACAGACACTTACACGCCTGCACACAACATAATCCTTTCAGTAAAGAAGCACTTTCTTATTTAAGTCTTGCAAAGTGTTTCTGATCCACTAGCCGAATCCTTGTCGAAAGGGAAACTTTTGCGTGAAAGATTTTTGAGAAATTCATTCGAAATCTCTGTTAGCCTTTGTTTGTTGTCATCCTCTTGTCAAACTATGAAACCCTGAAAGACTTGCTCACACGCCTTGCCCACTATTATTCTCACATCCATATATACAAGGGCTTGTGGCGCCCTCTCTGTCCACGTACTTGTTTCACGGAGAAGGTCCTGACGATGAAGTGAGCCTTGTTGACCTCGTCCACACAGGTCACTTCCACCTGGTCATATTTCTTCTTCTCTCCTGCAGACGGCCAGTACTTATAGAAAGCGGCCTAAAATTAGATACACGTATTGTCAGTCCTCTCAAAACTTAATTTTATAAATATGCTGCAGTGTTGACTATTGTGTAGCTGTAACAAACAAGTATTGCGTAAAACCTATTTGGATACTTCCTTCTTTAGTCTTAGAGACTGTACATATATATACACACAAAAAAAACATATATATATAATGTAATACAGATATGTTCGCCATAACTTAAAGTAAGAAAGATCGAGGATAATAAGCCAACGAAAGAAATTAAAAGACCTTACAATTTTGTATATCTACAAAGATTGACAGACATCACACTCAAGACATTGGCTTAAACAAAATACAACATGATCCTTTGACATAAAAATGCTAAGCTGTGATAAAGCAATGGTACTTTTTCAGATTAAAAGAGTATTCTTGCATCGTTGCGATTTCTCTTTCTTACTTTGTTTTTCCTTTTTCATTTCCTTAAACACAAATCACTCACTTACACACTCACTCATTACTTTCTGCACGAATCTAGAACAGAAATTTGTCTTTAGCTCACAGAAAACACCTACAAATGACTGCAACACGACACACGTCGATAACCCCCACACACACACATATGAAAATAATACTAAGAGTGTCAGTAAGTCTCATTAAGGCTACTTCTAGAGACAAATATTAGTTAGATAAATATTATTTACAGTCTTGTGGCTTTTGGTGAGGCTTTTTGTCAGCATGACGATCTGTGTCACGTGTTCTTGCCACACCATGCGCCAGAAGTCGTCCTCAGTGGTCTGCATTGGACCTGTTGAAATGTTTAGTTAATGACTGGCCGAGCTACTCGTCTACAAACATTACAGCAAAGGAAAAAGGAAACTAATCTTTGCACCAGGAAACGTGCATGGAAAGCAAATATTATCAGTGCAATAGCCATCGAGGGAGCTTTACCCATTTGTTTACTAAGTGTATACCTGACTTCAAGGTGTTACCTTCTTTTACCATCATGTTCAGAACATGCAGACAAATAAATGTTGGGAGGCAAACATTCCTTTTGGCTGAAAAGAAAAATAAATCTTACAGGGAGTAAAAGGATCATTGACAGAAGAATCCTTGTCCTCACTGCAATGATCCTTTAAACCAGGTAGATAAGAGAAGTAGCAGATTGCGACATAAGACACAAAGTTAAAGTTGCTGCACGACTATCTGACCGTCTGTTTGCCTACCTTGAGTTGCAATATAAACTGTGTCCTTGTTGTAGCCCTGTGTACAGAAAGAACGCAAGACTTGGTGTATATCTGTACATTTCTAGAAACATGTTGACTGCTCAAAAGAAATGACACACCACTAACAGCATCAAATACACCGCACTTTTAAATTCTTTATTCTATAAGGCAAACAGAATTGCATGCATCAATTTCCAGCCTGTATAACAAAAATAATGAACCACTGCATACATTCATATCACCAAGTGTACATTTTCTACTAGAATATTGATGGTTATTTTAAAATAAATTTTGACTTTATTTTAAGTCAGATAAAGATTTTCATATGAAAATAAGATTATGTCTTGACATTTCAAATCCGTTCTGTTGACATTTCATCCACCCACCTTGATGTAGCTGGCGTTGATGTAGTCAGAGCAGTCCTCACCGTTGATGTTTTCCAGGACCACACGGGAGTGGTCATCTACAATAAACACCACTTATATAGAAACTGTGGTGGGAGGTCTCAGTGATACGACTACGAATATAACTGCACTAATAATGTCTTTCAGCGACTATTTTGATTATGTAACAAGACAATATTGGAAAACTGACAGTTTTGTATTAGTGAATTTATTTTAAATGTGTATAAATGTTTATATATATATATGAGATACTGTGTTCTCTGCGTGCGTGTGTGTGTCTGCGCTTTGCAAACTATTTCATTAATTTCCTAACTCCACAACGATATGTTTTGATAAAATTAATATCTACGATGAGACTTGATGCAATTACCATCCACCCCACAAAAGAAAAAGCAATTAATAAACGAAACAGGTTTGTCATAGGTGAGGATGGTTGCCACACACGATCTACTCCTATGATTACAGATGGTGGGCTGCTGTCACATCCTGACTTACAAGGGAGAATATCTTTGAATCGATTTTTGCGGCGGTTTCTTCTCCTGACAGCCACTGTGCACTCAAAGACTTTGCCAAACCTCAGCTCCTGCACATCATTCCCAGGTAACTTTCAGAATAAATGACAGAATGATATAAAAATATTCTAAGGTTGCTGAAAGACTGGGGGAGGCTACTGTACTCTGAACCAAGCATGCATGTACACACGCACACACATTAACACATGACCTTTAACTAACACATTAGCTACCGACCTGCATACATACACACCAATACAAAGATTCTTTACCGAGAACTCCTTCTCCAGGTCCCTCCCTTGCAGTTTGTCCAGTATGTTTATTATCATCCTGTTCCATCGAGCCTCGCCTTCAGCTGCTGTTGGCGGGGTCCAGTCTGTAATACAACAGGATCCTCATTGTGGTCAAGATCTTTGAGGAGGTCCACTTAATGGTCATATCATAGGTTCGGCACAGTCATTGTATGAAGAAAGTTATTCCACACGTGTTGTATAATCAGCTTTGTTACAGTAACTGAACAGATTCACAATAGTCTAGACACTGAGTTTAATTGTAGTGATTAACCAAAAGTGTTGTAAAGGGGTGTGGAGACACGTGTACCTGAAGGACTAGGTGGTGTAGACCTATACATCACATAGGCGTTCTCGGGGAGCGAGATGTTGTCTCTGGGCTCAGCAGCAGGCAGAACACCTTTGACACCAGCGGACTGGCGACTCCTCCTCCTCCTGACAAAGGGAAATAATCAGTTTTATATCATCAATGAAAACACACACAAACTCAGGGCCCGGATAGGCCATCTCCCGAGCAGTATTTTTCATTAACATTTTTTTGTAAAATCGTCGAAATTCGCCAACAATTATATAAGGAAAAGGAACATGTGTTGTTATGAAAGATATTTGCTATCAAATATTTTTTTGGGCTTCTCTTATTAGCTCTGAGAACGAACGGAAAATTCATTAGAAATTATCAACGTAGCGTTAGAATTTAACTAAGAATGTCATTCGCATAAATGAGGGTTTTACATTCCTCTCCGTCTTCCCCTCTGTGTGTGTGAGTGTGTGTTGGTGTTGTATGTAACACATAAAGAAATTAGAAACTGAACCGGAAAGATTTTACAAGAGAAAGAAATTACATGATTATAATGGCGACTATGGTGAACACGATGATAAGACCCAGAAGGCTCCCGCCCACAGCGGGAATCAGCATCATATTGTTATCGTCCTCCTCAGCTTTCTCCTCAACTGCAAAAGATTTCCTGTAAGACACTTTTATCCACTGATAATGGTGAGAGAGACAGAGGATAGAGTTTGAAGAGCAGGGTTAACTTATGTTTTAATTATGTGTTTCCGCATTTTAGTGAAGTGAATGCAGTGTGATCTTTTTCTTTATGTTGGCGATGGAAGCAGCTGTCTGAACTACGGTCACGACTACCAAAATACCTTATTCTCTTCTTACAGATGGTATAGTGGACTAATGTACTGTTTGTGTAGACCTCTAGTAATATACATCTTGGACTGTGAAGACAGGAACATCTTGTTGAGCAGCAACTCTGATTTTACTCTTCCTCGCATAATCTGTGTCTCAGTGCTGTCATTAGTCGCTAGGTGTCCTCTTTGTTTGTGTTTGTGTCTGTGTAGGAGTTGGGGCTTATGTGTATAGAGATGTAGAATGTTGCCCTCTAAATATCACATTTGTATGTTATGTTTTGATGATCAGCTAAACTTCTTAAGTATATATCTATTTAACTATTGTTATTATTACTATTGTGAAGAACTATGTGTCTGTCTTTACTTGGAGGTGAAGCACTATGTACCTCGCTGTTATTATCATGTTATAAAATATTACCAAAGGGTTTTTTCTTATAATTACCTTTGTCACACCTGTGTCCTGTCCGGCCTGCAGCACAACCCAGAGAACAGGTTCCGTGGATATGATGACAGGTGGCATTGTCCTTACACTGGCCGCATGTAGTGCTGCAGTTGTCACCGAATGTGTACTGGGCACACACTAAGAAACAACAACAAAACAGATAAACAAGTGTGGGGTGAAAGAGAGAGGCCATTAGC
Source organism: Pomacea canaliculata (assembly GCF_003073045.1). Classification (NCBI taxonomy): domain Eukaryota; kingdom Metazoa; phylum Mollusca; class Gastropoda; order Architaenioglossa; family Ampullariidae; genus Pomacea; species Pomacea canaliculata. The sequence continues at coordinate 24,890,966 of NC_037598.1, forward strand.
TAGCAATTATCTGGTATCTAGGGGGTTGTTCTCATCCTCTCTGTCTTTCCTCCTGGTGCCCAGCACCCATTCAACAGCTGGGTTAACAAATACCCTGAGTGACATCGGCGAGCTGATGAGTCTACAGCTTGCATGCTGCTAGTCTGACCAACGATTACCCACTTCCCCAGTTAAAAATAAAATGCTTCATCCAGCGAAAGGAATTAATTTCAAACTTGCCATAAATTAATCAAATTTTCAAGCTTAGGAGCAATAGTCTGACGATCACATCAAGGATTACCTTTGTCACATCGAGGTCCCGACCATCCTGCAGAGCAGTGTAAAGGGCAGAGGCCGCTGACCCTGTCACACGTGACATTGTCCTTACACCTGCCGCAGATGTTGCTACAGTTCTCACCGAAAGTGTGGGCTGGACACTCTGAACGAGAGGTTAGTTACTTCAGAAAACACTTTAATTAACTCTTCATGGTCGATAATCTAGAAGCATGGAAGAGTTTTGTCCCTTCATAAGATAAATGAAGTAGAGCGGATGGCGTGTTTTGAAGATGGAAATAAAACGAATTGATCAATCGATACATTAATTATCGAGAAATATTTTGCAAATAAGAATCCCTTGCAATATGTTTCACGATACAACTATTGTGAACAGTGGAGAGAATCATGAACAGCCAAGATCGACAGCTAAGAGTAACGAAAAATGGCACATCAGAGAAATCAAGAATTTTCCAGAAAACAAACTCAAGATTAGTTAACTTACTGAAAAGTAACATAAATATTTGACTAAATAATGCTTCTAACCAAACTGGTGACAGAAATGAATCAAGCGATCAGTGGTAAAAAAGTAAATTTCATACACTTACAAAACTCTTGTGACAACTAAACGAAAATAGTCCCTGAGCCATGTTATAAAATATGATAAAGCTACAATTATTACCAATTGTAGTGTCACACAACTCTTTTAAGCTTTAAAATCAAGGAACTAAAGCAGTTTATCTCAAAATTTACGAACATCTAGTAGCAGGACATGCTTAATACCGAGTCAGTGTTGCGATCCAATATGGCGAATATTCGGCTTCAAGCAGAGCCAGCCCGAGTCTGTTTCGTATCCGAGATTACCACATGTGCACTTTGCTGCATTCAGTACAAGAAATATATATATCTGACTAGAAATGTGTTCTGTGATTATCTCATGATTACCTGTATCACACTTGGGTGCAGCCCAACCTGCAGCACAGCCAGAGGAACAGTGTCCGTTGTCATGGCGACAGGAGACGTTGTTATTACACCGCCCGCAGTTCCTTTCGCAGTTTTCTCCGTATTTTGGGCAACACATTCTACGAGAGGAACTCAATGGTTACAGTCTCTTTCGTGAGGAAGGCTATGAGCAGAGCGTACTTGCCTGTGTGTATCTAATGCCTAGTATACCGTGTTAACTCATGTGTGCTCAAAATCCACAGTCCAAGGGACTAAACTCAAAGGAAATTCCAGGATAAACATTGTACGTCAATAAAAAAACTGAAAATATAACAAGGGTTATCTGTTCTGAAATTCTATGTAAATCAACTTTATTGTAAGTATAAAAAGTGTTATCTCTTGTTTAATTGTATACTGATCGACGAAATGAAACATAACAAGTGTTATTTGTTGTGTCGTTTGACCTTATCCTACAAGGATGGATAAGTAAGTGTTGCCTGCCTTGGCAAGTGTCGCCAGTGTAGTGAGGCTGGCAAGAGAGAAGCTGGCACTTTGCAGTGTAGCGATCGCAGTAACTGTTGCTTTTACATTTACCGCACGGACGATTGCATGCGTCTCCAAAATATCCACGGGGACACGCTGTGGGACATAATAATAATAATAACAATAATAATAATAATAATAATAATAATAATAATAATAATAATAATAATAATAATAATAATAATAACAACAACAACAACAACAACAACAATAATAATAATAATAATCATCATCATCATCATCATCATCCACTAATACTGTAACCAGTGTCGCTGCCATTATTTTGTCTCCTTACGCCTCTCTTTTTGTTCTTCAATCTTCTCCTCAGTATACTATGAAGGACATTCCATATCTTTCTTTTGTTATTGATGCGTCAATAACTTTAGGGGCAAATGTGAACAAAGGTGAATTATCTGTACACGCATCAGTAAATCCTCATTGTTACCAATGATCTGGACTTCACAAATGTTGAGAACGCTTTCTTGAGTCATCACAGACACTATGTCCGTAGCCAATGTCGCAGCCATTATTTTTTCTCCGTCTCAATCCTCTTTTTTTTCCTTTCATTGTCTGCCTTTTTATTTATTTTTATTGTTTATTTTTTTTTTCGTGCTTCTCCTCAGTTTACTGTTAACTACAATCCATGTATTTGTTTTCTTTGGGATTCACTACTAACTTTAGAGGCAATGGGAACATAAATTTTGTAAAGCGCAAATTTTCATTGTTACCCATGATCTCGACTTCACAAATGTTGAGAACGCTTTCTTCAGAACTTGAATAAACGAGATCCTTTTCAAGTTTCACCCTCTGACCATAAAGTGTAGTTGCACATGAGAGGGATGTCCTCCGACTGATGGGCGCTTCCCGTATCTTAGTACAGAAAGCACCATCGACTTTCACCGACACTCCCAGAAGGCGATGGAGGTCTATGAAAAAAAATTCCGTGTTTAGATGGCGCATTAAAAAATGGTTTAATAGTATGATGGTTTGCTTGTCAGGCAAGAAATAAAATATTTAAGTTAAAAGAAAGAAAAAAGCTAAAAGAAATATAAAAAAATTAATTAATGGTTGCAGGTTTTACTATTTTTTATACAGTATTTTAAATTACATTGCAAATTTCAAGCACGATTAAAATCTTTTAAGTATTCTATATGTTTCTAGTATGTGAGTTTATCTATATATGTGTGTATATAGTACAATACAAGATTATAAAGATGCATGAGGTAAATACACTCACAACCAGTTCGTCCAAAAATCGTGATGTTCAACACTGGGTACACTTGTTGAAGGTTCACCTCCCAAAAAGGCTTTTTATCTCCGGCTTCGGTGTGTATACAGTTGTAGTTGTCAAGATTACCGTTGGTGTTTCCGTTAGCAGCATTCTCTGGCTCTTTAGGGAAAGTCGGGTGGAACGAACTTTGTGTGTAACTCTTAAACCGCGCAACGTTCTCTGCAAAATAAACCGTTTATGAAAATGTATGTAGAGCTGCTTGTATACACTTCTAAATGTTGTGTGTGTATCAGTGTAAGCATGTCTCTCAATGTCCTTTGTGAACCTGTCTGTTTTTCTGATTTCTATTTTTCTACATGCGTAGACGAATAAATGAGTACCTTTGTCTGTGTGCTTACAAACATATTTCATTCAGTCGAACTCCATTGTTTTTTTTCTGTATGCTTGTTAGTTTGTGTGCAGTAAGACACGTATGTGTACTTATGTGTACATGATCCCAGTGTTTCTACATTAAAAATATTCCAAAATGTGTAGTATTACTATTCAGTCATGTACAAACACAAAAATATGTGACCTACCCTCTCTTTGTGTGAATCCAGACGAAATCATCAAAAGCAAAACTTGCACTTGTAGATGAAAGCCGGCCATTTGTAGATGAAGGCAGCAGAAAACAAAAGAACTATCCACCTTTCAAATTCAGTGAGTAAAGAATCTCGAAGTTGACTTTCTTCCAGATTATTTTCTTCTTCTTCTGTGTTTCTTTTTGGAAATATGAAGCTCGTTTGCAGTGGTCAGCGCTGAAGACCTTCTGTTTTAGAGTTCAGCTATCAACTGCAGTCCTGTCAGAAAGCAAACAGTTCCTGGTCTGGAGTGGTTTGTAAGAAACTTTCGTTTTCGAGTTGACTTCACAAGGAAGCATAAACTGCAGCTTACAACGAGAGTATTGAAATATTTATTTGACGAGAGTTTAAAGTTTAAAGCACTGTGTGAACGAAGTCTAACAGATTACAAAGCAGCTTTAAGTAGTCACGACCAGTCATCAGTATCCATGTCGATGAAAAAGAAGACTATCAATAATCTAGGAAAAATAAAAAGACAAGGAAACTGAAACTAGACTTTTCTACACACAATCTTACTGGCTCTTACGACCCGTCCACTTAAAACAGGAATACACGCGACAACTCAAAATATGAAAATTTGTTCTTTTCTATTGTAATACACAAAGATAAAAAAACAAAGCAAATATATCAACAGAATATTGCTAGTACGCATAGACTAGTCGACTTTATTACAATATAGTAATTCTGAGTCACGCAGGATGAAGAACGAGTTACATTAACATTTTGGGTTTTCAAATTCATTATTTTTGTATAGTCTGTAATCACTGTTTTCGTTGAAAGTTAATAAACCTCATAAAGGTTCAGTCCTAGCTTAGACAAGATGACGAAAGTACCAGGGGAAAAGTTTCTTCCCCTGGGGAGGAGAATAATAGTTTCTTGCAAACACATTTAAGTGGAGAAATAAAACTTCCTAAAATAAAACGCGACTGCATGCATGAGAGGAAGTGAAAGCTTGAAGACGACGGGAGAGTCCGGAAATTAGTCTTCTGCCTTCAAAACTTTCAGGTCAACTCATGTCATTAAGTGTCCATGGGAAAAGGTCACCGGAAGTGTAGCGCATGGGGTTCAAGAGAGCAACGGCCCATATCCGGTCAGCGACGCGGTGCCATACGGCCCGCGAAACTTCTGCCCACAGTGCAGGAAATCGGCATGTTAGTAATAATAATAAAAAAAAAAAACCGAAAAAAACGAAAAAAGGGAAGAAGTAGTATTTATCCCCACGTAGGGGCGTTTCCCAATCTTTTTTTCGATGGACAAACATTTCGATTCAGTTCTCCGACTTGGTGTCTCTACGATGAGGCCGGAGATTCAGAAGTTGGTTTCGGGAAAACAACTTCAAATATCCCACTAATTGCTACATAATTAATGGTAAGTACAACTTGTTTCTAATAAAAAATGGTATCTGCTCTATTTTTTATACTCTTTTGTATTTTTGCGGTGAAGTGGCCAGCGACACGGCTGTCCGAAATGGATATGGCCCGCGACACGGCTGTCCGAAATGGATATGGCCCGCAGGCCGAAAAAGGTTGGGCATCACTGCTGTAGACCACTGATTTCCTGCACTGTGGGCAGAAGTTTCGCGGGCCGGATATGGCCCGCGGGCCGTAGGTTGGGCATCCCTGCTGTAGACTGATGCCCATGACTGAAGGGAGGTACAATTTGGAAACAGCAAATAATGGTAAAACAGGTTTGAAGTTATCAATCTGCCTGCTTTTGGGAGTGAAATGTGTTGACCTAAAATGTTCACTTACATTTTGAAGACTAATACAAAAGAAAGTAAAAACCAAAATGCTAACTTCGTGTAATTTAATACCTTATTGAGCAGCTTTGAGGGAGAGGAAGAGAGAACTAAATTCATTTTATTAAATGTCATTACTTTGATCTTTGGAAATGTCAGTGTCTGTTCCCTTCATGAAGGATTTACTCGTGATATTCGGTGCTTGTGATCTCACTTTGACACTGTCAGTCGATGTGGTGGCTTCAAATGATAAACGAGACCTGCTTAATTCGAAAGATACTGTCTCAGGAAATAATGAATCCCGGCTGTGTTTTTCCTAGAAGAGACATAGTATAATGGATGACAAGTCAAGCACGACTTATATAATTATAGGAACAAGACACTTGAAGTACAATACTGCACGCTGGTCCATAGTCTTCGTCCCTACATCCGGTGACAGGATTCCAAAGGTTTCGGGGAAACACTCGTCTGATTCATCTGCCTGTTGTCCCTCTGCTAACACGAGTGAGAAAGGGATGCTCAGTTTGTGAGAATACAAGCTTTTTGAAAAATGTGTTTGGTACAGAATGTTGTTTAAAGGGTCACAAAGTCAGCTTTCACTTTTTATGGGAACCCATCTGAGTGATGATGTTACATAACAGCCCAGCCTGTGTTAATTATAGCCGTTCCTTTATCCAACCATCAAACCAATTACACACAAACCTATCAAACAAACAACTACAATGTAAGTTTTATTGAAGTTTACATTAAAACACTCACTTTACAATTTACAATAAAATAATTGCCGTAATATGCTGACTACTACTGTAACGACAGCATCAGCAGCAGAAACAGCAGCAGCAGCAGCAACAACAACAACAACAACAACAACAACAACAACAACAACAACAATAATAAGGGAATGTGAGGAGGTAAACATGATCTTTCAGATTACATGCAATGACAAAGTTGAGAATTTGAAAAGTCGTTGTCATGATCTTTTGTTTTGCTCTGTCCGAGATACTACTAGACATTTGAAATAAGAAGTGTTGTTGTTGTCTTGTTCTGAGATGACTGGACTTAGAGGTGAACACTTTTGTAAACATTTCAACAAAGGCAAAATATTACTGAACACTAAGGCCATGTGTTATATGCACAAGGAAAGAATTGGAGAACTACATTAGAGGAATTCATAATCTAAAAAGGAGTGAAGGCGGTAAATGTGTTTATTCAGAAATAATGAGAGAGAGATAGGACAATGAAAAAAGCAATCAAACTACTACTGATCAGGTCTCATTAGAATCGCATTATCTGGAGCCTCTTTTCATTGGGCATGTGATCATATAAAATTAACTATTTAGATGGCTAGTACACTGTACATAATTTATAGTAATGCGACATCAACAACATAAATAGAAATAGTAACAACAATTATAGAACAGGCTGTAGCCTGTCAACAAATAAAGTGGACTGGTAAAGGAAGTTCTGTTCATATCACAAAATGTGGCATGACTCATATATTGAAATAAGTACAATCATGGTATACAAGACACACAATCCCTTACATTAAAATGATAGCACACCCACACACAAGCACAAACTTTCCTCTAGTGGAGTATGTCCTCATTTCCCCTCGTCAGTGCTTTATAGAGAAAACTTGTGATGTGACACTGGTAGACACCTACATGGAGAGAGGAGGGAGTGCTAGAGCTGTGACCCTCATCGCACAAAACTTTCTATACAGAATAAACTGAATTGATTTGAAATGAGATAAATTGAAAGAGAAGGGGATAGTATGAAGAGTTGAGAATAAGAGAGGAGCTGGAGAGAGATACATTAGAGGAATACGGAGAGATAAAGAGACAGAAGGTTACTATGTGTTGTGTCTACCTTAAAGTTCATTGTCTACAACTGCATCGGTAGCCATGACTAGACTTCGCGACGGATTTCAAGGATGTGTGTCGAGAACCTAGTCACTAATTGTCCACAGAACCTCAGTGACAAGCTTCTCAAATCCAGAACTCAGAGCTCTTCGTTCTTTCCGGACTTTCAAATGTGAACATGTCAACCACTTCTTCATTGGCTGCCAATTAAATTTCGAATAAACTACAAGGTCTCAACAATAAGGATCAAACATTTCTCCTGGCATGGGTTACCACAGTGGAGGTCCTTGTCACACCCTCCCTCTCCCCCCTTGTCCACTTGTTGCTACTTCCCTGCTCCTCGTCCTCTGCAAAGTCACTATAGTCTTGTTATTTGCTTCCTCTTCGCATTTCTGTATTTCTTTTTTCCTTATCATCAGTTCTTTCTTCTTTCTTAGTTCAGCCTTCTGTCTGTGAATCACGAGCTCGTGCACTGTCTTTGACTACGTCATTGTGTTGGCGTAGATATCTGACGTCAGCAGTTGTTGTGCCGTTTGAAAACAAAACCGGAATTGTTCCTGAAACATAAAAAAACAATGCTCGTATCACAAAGTTATTGTCAAGAAGAAGAGATTGTCTATTTACTTACGTAGATTATTAATTCAGAAGACGTTTGTCCTTATTCCCTTGTCCATAAATGTTGAAACAATGTAGCTATGTGTTTGATCACGTGACGTGCGTTTGAGCGTTAAACGTGTACAAAAACATTTCATTTCTTGACATAAACTTCCCTCCGGTTACGAAAAGCTTAAGCATTCCGCTAAAGCCTTTATTTACAACAAACTTTTGTTTATTTTCAGTCAGTCCCAGGCGAAGTGCAGTAGAGTAAACAGTGCGTAAAGATGTCATCTTAATAGATGACTGGATGACAGATTGATTATGATAGTTTGAGCCATGGATATTAATAGGTGCCTAGTAAATTGGAAAAGTATAGAAAATAAAGATAGGAACAACAGGGACATGATAGATTGGATAAAGATATCCATCAATGTCAACGCCTACCGCTGTCAGCATGAAGTCCACGACGACACTCTGCACGTGTCTGACGGCCGTGAAGACGTCCACCTGTCCGTCCAGCGTGATCTGGCCCAGCAGGTGACACATGACACAGAACAGGCAGCTCCTGGCCACACTGTCACTGTCAACACAGTCAAGAAACCTCTTAAGGTCATGTCACGTGGTCTCTTTTAGCAGCTGGCAACTCACCTGACACTACAGTACTCACTACAACTTCTAAAGACTAAGAAATTTCAAAAGTAGAGTGTAAGTGAGTGCATTTTGCACAGGCTGGCTGCTTTGTAGGGATTGTAGTTGTAGTCTGTTCAGCGCAAAGATAAAAGATAATGACAATAGCTAAGTCTTTAGGCACTGAGTCCTGTTGAAACATTTCTGCAATGGAAAAAGATCAACAACAACAAAACATGAAGAAAAATCTCACAGGTGAAGAGCTGCCATACAGAGGACAAGTACAGGAGCACGTGGCCGTTCATGTAACGTCTTAGTAAAGGTGTTTAGCAGGTACACCAGGTCGCAAGTGTTGACGGGAATGTCTTCATGCCAGTCGTTGTAGTGTGTAAGTTGCACTCCACCAGATTTTTGTCTTCTCTACAAAAAAAAAAAAAAAACCAGCAAACAAATGAACTGAGACAACAGGTAAAGACCAAGCAAAGGTGAAGGGCAAAAAAGAAGAAGAAAACAGAGTTAATAAAAGGAATGAAAAAAGAACAGAAAAGGAAAAAAGGACACGCTAACGGGTGGAATAATAAGAACAAGGATGACAAACGAGAAATAATATCTCGTTGTAAGCAAAAAATATAATGTTTAAAAGTACCTTTAGAGTGAAATAAAAACAAATTACTGGATATTATTGTTCTACCATCTTTTCACATAGGGAAATTTGAAAACGATGGATATGTTGATGTACCTGCCAGGTGAGACTGTAGCCTGTAAGACACGTGGCCAGCTGCCGTTTGTCTGTGAGAGAGACTGTGTAAGGTCCCGCCAGCAGACTGCTTCCTGTCTGTGTGGGCCAGTAGGGACCTGCACCCTGGTATTGAGACACATTATTGCTCGACAATACTATATTATGTAACTCAAAGTGTACTCAGATTACACAGGCTGAATACCCTCCATAACTTGTTCTAGATTAATCTAATTTGAGCTTCCATTCATTTTTTTTTTAGAGAAATGGGCTGTCATAGATGGTAAGAAGTCGACACATTTTTTCTGCTTGTATTAGTTAATTTGATGCCCAACAGTGTGTGTGTGTGTGTGTGTCCATCTTTTTTCTTAATGATTAAGCGAGTTATTAATAATCTTTTGATAGTGTTTTGAATGTTTGTTTTATCTTAGATATTGCTTCCATAGCTTTGCAGATGGCGGCGGTCTGTGTAAAGACAACATACCGGTTTTCCACACAAAACATTTCCCAGCAGCACTATATCTTTGATATTGTAGCCCTCAACCAGACTCCAGACTGTGTGCCACGAATCTGTCTGCGGTGTCATTATGATTCCATGGGCATCGAGCAAGGTCTGGAACAGTATTACAACAGACAGTTAATTGTACAAATGAAACCATCTTTCGTTGGACTGAAATGTACTACATGACACGTGGTATCCATGTGTAAATCTGAGTCTTCAGAATATAGTTTAAAAGATTCAAAAACTGCCAAAAGTTAAATAACTTTGGGGAGCAGTTTAATAAGGCGAAAACACACATAAGCTGTTTGGAAATTCAGGCACGGAAATCATTCATCGAGTTACTTGACAGCCTGGTTCAAACCTGTCCAGGGTTGACTGTCCTGGGTTCAGATCTCGTCTCGGGCATAGTCTTCTTTCTCCGCACATGACATCTGTTTACAGGGTTTTTTTTTTTTGTTTTTTCCGTGATGTAGCCTGAGTCGCTGGCTCGGAGGAAAACAGCAATGCCCCATCCGTTACTTCAAACCTGTACTGTGACTTCTATAATATAATATATTCAACTTACAGGCACGAAACATGCGTTGATGGTAATCCGTCGTCCGCCAACTTGGATCGTTAACATTTTCTTAATGTCATCTGGGATGAGAAACAGTATTTATTTATTTGTTTTATATTATTTAGTACGCACACGCCTGGTTGTATGCGTGCCTCTGTGTGATTGTTTGTGTTATATATATATAATTGTCTAAAAACCATGTAACAGCTGAAGAAGGGAGAAATTTGTGTTTGACTGAGGCTATATCATGGCGAGAGAGAGTTCGTGTGTCTCTATTGCATGATTGGTGGCAGTAACGACAAATAACTGTTCACTTTCCTCAATTATCTTGTGTTGTTTCACCGAGGACAAATGCAATTTTATTCACCGTACAAATTTTGAAAACTAAGCTCCGAGAAAAAAATTATATGAAACAAATTATATTAAGAAAGATAAAGCGTGAACAGACCTGCGCACCTATAAGACAGCTCGCAAGAGCTAAAGAGATTCGGTCAATATGCGACTGAAGAAACTGAAGCTAAATATATGATAATTATTAACAATAAATAATATAACGAAAAAGATTTGAAGAACAAAACAAAACGATTGAGACAAGTTCTTACCTCTATCGTCCTCCAAAGTTTCATAAGAGCCGTCGAGATGCACATCGGGAAGAACTCGTAGGTTCTGTTGGCAAAAGAATTGAACAAAAATCATAATTGTCGAAGTAATAAAATTTTAATCAGATATAATACTATCAAGGCGAACACACTTAAATGTAGGATAAATTGGAATCCGAAGACACCAAAACACACACACACAGACATACATATATATACACGAAAATGCATACATCAATGCTTCACCTGAAATTGTCTGTCGATGAGGTTGTTAGGACTGTCTACCTCCACAAGTTCTGGAAAGACCATCTCGAAAGTCGCCATGTCTAGACACGTGCCGCGGCTGACACAAGCCTCGAGGACAGTCCGGTGTAAATACAGGTAATAGTCCTGTAAGACAGTAAGTACAGGTAATAGTCCTGTAAGACAGTAAGTACAGGTAATAGTCCTGTAAGACAGTAAGTACAGGTAATAGTCCTGTAAGACAGTAAGTACAGGTAATAGTCCTGTAAGACAGTAAGTACAGGTAATAGTCCTGTAAGACAGTAAGTACAGGTAACAGTCCTGTAAGACAGTAAGTACAGGTAATAGTCCTGTGAGACAGTAAGTACAGGTAATAGTGCTGTAAGACAGTAAGTACAGGTAATAGTCCTGTGAGACAGTAAGTACAGGTAATAGTAATAAGTGTATCCAGTACCGGCTTCAGAATGAGAAGACACTAGGAGACTTGCGTGAAGAGTACACAGGACATGTTACAAAGGCGAGAGGAAAGTGTGTGAAAGACAGAAAACAAAATTGTCCGTGTGCAAACAGGTGACGATAAAGCTGGTAAACATAGTATTTGTTATTCGTTATCTATGTCTCGGAATAAAATAAAAAATATATTATTCATAGTCACTTTATTTTGTTACCGCTTCGATTTCAAGGCGTGGATGGTCATTTACGAGGAATAAAATGTTAGTTAAGGTCACTATTTCATTTAAAAAGACGAGTTTTATGTGTGTTCTCTGAAGCCAAAATACAAATTCTGGTCACAGCAGGGACACAGACATCTGCACACATCTCGTTCACTCTCATTGCCTCCAGTGGGAGCTGACACACAGACCTGTGACAATACACAAGTAAGAGTGAAAGGGAAATGACAGTGGCAGTGATTTGTCACTCACCTTGCTTTTCACCATGCCGCATCTGTCCAAACGTATTCTGTTTACAACATCAAAGATGTCGGTCTCGCTCTCAAACTCCGCGTGTTTCATGACGATGTCGAGGGCGATGTAAACACCAGTCAGACCAATGCCAGCGCTGTGAGGGATGATGATCGAGTTAACAGTCACGTGACCAAGACTTCATTCATGTTGGTAACAGTCATATGACCAAAATTATATTTATATCGAATTACAGCCATCTGATCAAGACTACCTTTATATCGACCTGATTAATCTTTTAAAACTATGCAATAAAATCAAGAGGTCGTAAGAGTTGGCTTTGTACAACAGAGTCCCATTGGTTCACAATTTGAAAACAATCTGTTAAAATAATCTGTTTTGAGGATAGTACTCATAATTTTAGCTTAAAAAATCAAATCGATCTCTGCTTTTGTCCTGTGAACATTTAGACGATGTTATTAGAGTTGTCGGCATTTCCTCCACTTTGTTTGAAACCATATTAAAGTCTTGTGCACAAGGGAGACAATCATTTCTGACCTGAGTGTAATAGATAACCAAGGGCACGTGATCTGAGCTTACCAATACATCAGCAAGGGGTAAGGCTCACCTGCAGTGAATGATGGGAGGTGAAGTGTCATTGCGAGAAGCACGTGAGTTGACGAACCGCCAGAAGCCGACAAAGGACACTGGGGAAGGAGTTTGCTGATCCGTGAAGCCAGTGAACTGGAACTGTTCCACGTGCCGATACTCGTTGTCCTGTAACACGAGGAACTGTGAGACTTACACGTGTCATCTAGTGCCACATAAACACATACATATCAAGTCCTTATCCTCTTGTCAAACTATGAAACCCTTAAAGTCTTGCTCGCACGCCTTGCCCACTATTATTCTCACATCCGTGTAGACAAGGGCTTGTGGCGCCCTCTCTGTCCACGTACTTGTTTCACGGAGAAGGTCCTGACGATGAAGTGAGCCTTGTTGACCTCGTCCACACAGGTCACTTCCACCTGGTCATATCTCTTCTTCTCTCCTGCAGACGGCCAGTACTTGAAGAACGCGGCCTACAATTAGATACACATATTTTCAGTCCTCTCAAAGCAATAATTCAAACTTATTCTGCTGTGTTGACTTTTGCTTAAATGTCCCAAACATTAGGAAATAAACGCTAAGAAATGTTAGTCTCATTAAGGTTACTTCCGGAGACAAATATCAGTTAGATAAAAGTTATTTACACTTTTGTTCCTTTTGGTCTCGTCTTTTGTCAGCATGACGATCTGTGTCACGTGTTCTTGCCACACCATGCGCCAGAAGTCGTCCTTCAGTGTTTTGTATCGGACCTGTTGAAAAGTGTTTTTCAATGACTGGCAGCTACTCAATGTCAAGCTATGTCAATCATCACAGCCCTGGGTTACAGGAAAAAACTCCATGGCAACAGAAAACATACATGGAAACATAAAGACTTTCAATGCAACCAGTTAGAGAGCTTGACTTTTTATTTTGTAAGTTCATCTGTAACATCAAGGTGTTACCTCGTTTTCTCATTATGTTGAAGACTTGCTTCTCGAGAAGAAGGAAGAAAGAAAGAACAGACAGATAAATACAGGTAGACAAACAATTAATGTGACCTTCCGAATGAGAACAGAGACAAGACTTACAGAGAGTAAGAGGATCATCGACAGAGAAACGCATCGTGGACAAGGAAAGATAACTAGGAAGATAAGACAAATAACACATTGCGAGATAATACACAAAGTTCTAGATGATTCCTGACGACTTTGTGACCGTTTGTTTGCTTACCTTGAGTTGCAATGTACTTCTTGTAGCCCTGTGATCAGAGAGTTCGTAATACTTGGTTTATATTTGTACATTTCTAGAAACATACTTTGAAATCACGACAAGCTTTATGTCTTTCTTTATAAATAGACAACAAGACTAAATATTATAAAATTCACCACACTTCAAAATTCTGTGATCTCTAAGGCTGAGGGATCTGCATCCATCAATTTCCAGTGCATGTATTTATATCAGTAATTCTAATTTTTACATGAGGGAGTTAATTAGGTTTTAAAATGGTTCCGGCCTTTATCTTTTAATCTTATAAAGATTTTGTAAATAAACTCAAGCTTTAGACACATCAAATACGCTTGATAGACCTTTTATCTACCCACCTTGATGTAGCTGGCGTTGATGTAGTCAGAGCCGTCGTTGCCGTTGATGTTTTCCAGGACCACACGGGAGTGGTCATCTACAATAAACATAAAAAAATTGTAGTGGAAGGTCTTTGTGGCTAGACTAGGAAATAACTGCACATATCTAAAAATGTATTACTGATAATATCTTGATTGACTGGCACAGACAGTATCAGAAACTTGGCAGCTGTATATTAGAATGTTTGATAGTATGTCTTGCAGGTTTGTACAAAGGTGAGTTGCCACCACGATCTACTCCTACGATTACAGATGCTGGACTGCTGTCACATCCTGACTCACAAGGGAGAATATCTTTAAACCGATTTTTGCGGCGGTTCCTTCTGCCTGACAGCCACTGTGCACTCAAACTCTTTGCCAGACCTCAGCTCCTGCACATCATTCCCAGGTAACTTTCAGAATAAAGTACAGAATGATATAAAAATATTCTAAGGTTGCTGAGAGACTGGGGTAGGCTACTGTACTGAACCAAACACTCATCTATGGAGGTATATGTAGAGGTAAAGATTATTCTCTAACCTTTTGAAGTCACTTGTTCAGCCAGCTTGCCCATTTCCTTTCCCTGGATGCCTTATTTAACCCCCCAAGGAGTGAGGTACCCATAGCCGCCAGCTGGGTCTACTTGGGGAAGTTTTTGGAACTAACAGGGCTTAGAACCAAATGTTTTTCAGTTTGGATGCCAGAGCTCTGACCACTCGGTTATCCAGACCCCACAAGAAACACATAATCACGTGACTTTACATGAGCTCACTAGCTACCAACTGTCACACACACACACAGACTACTTACCAAGAACTCCTTCTCCAAGTCATTCAACTGCAGTTTGTCCAGTATGTTTATTATCATCCTGTTCCATCGAGCCTCGCTTTCAGCTGCTGTTGGCTGGGTCCAGTCTGTAACACAACAGGATCGTCACTGTCATTGTGGTCAAGATCGTAATGGTCTGTTCATAGTAACGGGTTTGCCACAGTCATGCTATCAAGACACTATTCCACATGGACTGGCTTCGCCACAGTCATTGCACAGTCCTGTTCACTCCTACACTCACTGCACACACACACACAAAATAAACACAACATTCAGTTTAACCACTGTGTCCAGTGGTGAGCAGGGTTGTGTAGACATGTGTCTACCTGGAGCACTCGGTGGCACAGACTCTTGTGACACGTAGGCGTTGCCGGACATCGCGATGTTGTCTGTGGGAGCAGCAGAACAGCGGCTTTGACACCAGTGGCCTGGCCACTCCTCCTCCTCCTCCTCCTCCTGACAAAGGAAATCACGGGTGTGAGGTGTAATGCTCGGAGGATTATGGTTAAACGAGGATTCAAGACAGCAGGACGATCTTCCAAGCAGCATTTTGCCGATCGTTTTTATCAATCATTGAAATTCGCCAACAGTTAAAGAAATAAAGAAAAGAAACACGTTTCTATGGTATTATAAAAAAATGAATAAAAATACTTCTCGTATTATTCCAAAAAAAAACTTCAAATTAACCAAATCATAAATGTACCGTTAAAATTTCTTTAAAATGACATGAACATATATGACAGTTTTATGGATTCCTCACCCCTCTCTCTCTCTCTCCAGTAAGCACATGTACCACATAAAGAAATGTACAAGCTGAAGCAGAACGATTTTGATAGAGAAAGAAATTACTTGATTATAATAGCGACAATGGTGACCACGATGATAAGACCGAGAGAACCCCCACCTCCACCGGCAATCAGCATCATCATGTTATCTTCCTCCTCAACTGCAAACGATTTCCCGTAAAATACTTTTATTCAGTGACGATGATTGAGAGACAAGGACTATTGTTCACGATGTAGGCCTCTAGTAATAAACACCTTGGACTCGGAATATTGTGACATGTCAAGCAACAACAATTCACATTTCTTTCTTTATCTCATAATCCACAGGATTCGTGTTTAAGTGCTGTAATTTTCTGCTTTCTCCTTTTTATGTAAGCATCTGTAATAGAAGAAGTTTATAGGGTGCAGAGATTTAGTATTCTGTCCAACAAATATCATATCAAAGTTTGGGTTCTTTACAGCACCATCAGGCGCTTTTGATGATCTGGTGAAGTGTATATAAGGCCATTATTGTTTCTGATGTCTTAATGTGCTATGAGTCTACCTTTATTATTATTATTATTTGTATTTTTCTCATAATTACCTTCGTCGCACCTGTGTCCAGTCCAGCCTGCAGCGCAACCCAGAGAACAGGTTCCATTGATATGATGACAGGTGGCATTGTCCTTACACTGGCCACATGTAGTGTTGCAGTTGTCACCGAATGTATACTGGGCACACACTAAGAAACAACAACAAAACAGATAAACAAGGGACTGTGTACTTGAAGACGGAGTCGTTGTACCCAGTAAATGGGAAATACATACTTAAATATGTAGAGAAGTAAAAAGTGAAGAAAAGAGAATTGTAAAAGAGAAAACATGGTTTGCAAAATCTAAATGCCGGATATTACATGGTCTGTCTCTATCATGCCAAAATTAACTCCATTACCAAAATGTTTTATAGGTATGGACTTGTGTACATCGTGTACTAAATAATGACTGGTAAGAACAAAAATTAAAAAAAAAAACTGATTCAATACCAACAAACAGGTTATTAGTACTTGATCCAAAAGCAAAACCAGTTCATAATAATTATAACAGAAGAGGTTGAAAGATTCAAAACCTTTTATTCTTCCGACTTTTTGTGGACTGGCTGACAGTGTGTGTGTGTGTATTTGCTTCCCTTTGTTTGTTTGTTTCTTCTGAGTGACACTTTGTACGACTCTTTATGATATTTTGTCATGAAAAAATAAAATACTCACAAGTTCGTCAAGTGATTACCTTTGTCACATCGAGGTCCCGACCATCCCGCAGCGCAGGCTAAAGGGCAGAGGCCGCTGACCCTGTCACACGTGACATTGTCCTTACACCTGCCGCAGGTGTTGCTACAGTTCTCACCGAAAGTGTGGGCTGGACACTCTGAATTATAATACGAGACAGTTTCTACTGTTAATGTCACGAAAAACCTTTTCTTTGAGGTCAAGAATCTAGAAGCATGGAAGAGTTTTGTCCCTTCAAACATAAAAATGCAGAAGAAAGGATTGCATGTTAAAAGGTGGGAAGAATAATGAACTAAACGCAAAGTGCACAATTATCAAGAAATAATTTGTCAAAAGAATCTTTTGCAACATTTTTCGCGATCCCTACACTAATCATCATAAGCAGTGAAGATGATAACGAAGAGACAAGCTTGACAGTTAAGAGAGACATAAGAGAAAGCATGAATTTTAAAGAACAGGAACTAATAAATTTTATTGAGTTTAAATATTCGAGTTGTTTCGGACCTGTGCTCATCGTTGAGAAACAGGGACTAAACTAAATATTTGAGTAACTATTGCTTGTTAACCAAACTGGGAACAGAAAGGAGCGATTAGTGACACAATTTGAGAAATGAGTTATTATTGACACAATCTGACACTAGTACAACAATCCTGGGACAACTGAACTAAAACTGCCGAGTAGTCGCTGACCGCGGTGTAGTACAAGCTGCTGAAGCTACCAGGCGGCCATCTTGCCACTCGTGAGTGTCCGCCAACATGGAGCATGAACAGAGAAGTCTTCAGTTTTACAAATTAATGAAACAAAGCACTTCGTGCCTCAAATATGAATGTACACTATAACAGGACATGCTAAATAATAAGACAGTGTCGCCTTTCAATATGGCGAATATTCCAATCAAGCAGAGCCAGCCTCGATCTGTTTGTTAGTTTCGTATCAGAGATGACATTTACACTTTGCTGCATTCAGTACAAGATATACAACTAGACCAAGACTTTTATTAAACTTCCCCGTGCTGTGTTCTCTCATTATCGGATGATTACCTGTATCACACTTGGGTGCAGCCCAACCTGCAGCACAGCCAGAGGAACAGTGTCCGTTGTCATGGCGACAGGTCTCGTTGTCCTTGCACCGCCCGCAGCTCATTTCGCAGTTTTCTCCGTATTTGTAGCGAACACATTCTAGGAAATGAATTCAATGGTTATAGTCTCTGTTTGTGCATCTGCATGCGTCCATCAGCGATGCAATGTAAAGTTCAATATGCTGCATGTGATGTACACAAATACCAGAGTCAACTTGCACATCGCCCCACAAACATTGGAATTTCGAGGATAAACACGCATGGGGCCTAATTGCACTTCAATTGGTTTCCATATTACAAGTGTTATCTGTTGTATAATTGTATATCAACCAACAAGATATACAAACATAACAAGTATTTATATGTTCTACTGTTTGACCTTATCCTACAAGGATGATAAGTAAGGTTTGCCTGCCTTGGCAAGTGTCGCCAGTGTAGCGAGGCTGGCAAGAGGGAAGCTGGCACTTTGCAGTGTAGCGATCGCAGTAACTGTTGCTTTCACATTTACCGCACGGACGATTGCATCTGTCTCCAAAATATCCACGGGGACACGCTGTGGGAGATCATCATCATCATCATCATCATCATCATCATCATCATCATCATCATCATCATCATCATCATCATCATCATCATCATCATCATCATCATCAATCACAGATACTATATCCGTAGCCAATGTCGCAGCCATTATTTTTCTCCTTCCCAATTCTTTTGTCATTTCATTGTCTGCTTTCTTTTGGCTTTCATGCTTCTCCTCAGTTTACTATTAACGACAATCCACGTATTTGTTTTCTTTGGAATTCACTACTAACTTTGGAGGCAATGGGATCATAAATTTTGGTAAAGCGCAAATTTTCATTGTTACCCATGATCTGGACTTCACAAATGTTGAGGACGTTTTCTTCAGAATTTGAGGAAATGAGTTCTTTTTCAAGTTTCACCCTCCGACCATAAAGTGTAGTTTCACATGAGAGGGATGTCCTCTGACTGATGGGCACTTCCGATCTTAGCACAGAAAGCACCATCGACACTCACCGACACTCCCTTAAGGCGACTGAGGTCTGTCAAAACAGATGTTACCACCTCGTCATTAAAAGCTGAGCCACATGGCTCAAGGTTCATCTCGCTGTCGATGTAAACAAACAAACAAACAAACACCTGGACGAAGGTGAAAATGTGGAGGAAAGAACTGTTAGTCAACGTAGAAGTTACACACAATGTCACGAACATAAACCACAGTTTAGCACATCGCTGGGACCACAACAGTCAGACGATGGATTCCAAAATAAAAATGACAAAATCCACAGCAATCGGGAGAGGTAGTCCCGTCAAGTCGGTAAGGCGAAGGAACATCACTCTTCACATCAGAAGAAGATCAATTAAACATGTAAAACAGAAGCAAAATACTGAAATCTCAGAAGGGAGAGTTTCAGCATGTTCGTTTGCTTGCCCTGTAGAAAACTGTACTGCGATTGTTCAGCATGATTAAGATCTTATTTTATATGTTTGTAGTAAATATACAGTATATAATGATAAGACAGGATTATAAAGATGCATGAGCTAAATATCAACTCACGACCAGTTCGTCCAAAAATCGTGATGTTCAACACTGGGTACACTTGCTGAAGGTTCACCTCCCAGAAAGGCTGGCTATCTCCGGCTTTGGTGTGTATACAGTTGTCGTTGTCAAAATGGCCGTCGGTGTTTCCGTTAGCAGCATTCTCTGGATTTTGAGCGAACTCCGGGTGGAACGAACTTTGTGTGTACCACTTAGACAGCGCCACGTTCTCTACAAAACAAAATGTTTATGAAAATGTATGTAGAGCTGCTTCTCAATGTTGTGTGTATGAATATAAATCTGTCTCTCAACATCCTTTATGAACGTGTCTGTCTTTCTATTTTCTAGTTTGTTACATGCGTAGACAAACACTAACTAGTCGTGTGAGTGCGTGTGTTTGTATTTGTGATTTCAAACATTTGTATCTCAGGTAGTCTTGATGTTGTTTTTTTTGTATGCCTTATGGTGTTTGCATAGAGTAATACAAGTATAAGTTCTAATGTGGACACGAAAGCCGTGTTTCTACAGTCAGAGAAGACTAAATGTTTAGTGCTACTAGTCAGGTAAAAAACAAACAAAAAAATGTCTGACCTACCCTCTGTTTGTGTAAATCCAGACGAAATCATCAAAAACAAAATGTGCACTTGGAGATGAAAGCCGGCCATTTGAAGATAAATTCAGCAAAAAATAAAAGAACTGTCCACCGTACAACTTCAAATTCAGTGAATAAAGAATCTTGCAGTTCCCTTTGTTCCAGATTATTTTGTCTTCTTCTGAAGCTAGTTACACTCGGTTTGCAATGGTCAGCGAGGAAGATCGTCTATGCCAAAGTTCAGCTATCAACTGAAACACTGTCAGAAAACAGTTCCGTGTCTGGGAGTGGTTTATACGAAATTTAAGTTTCGAGTGTAGTGGATAAGGAAGCGAGAGGAGCCAATGACAGTCTGTCTCTTTGCGAAGAGAACTGAAATATTTATTTCTTAAAAAGAAGAAAAAAAAAATATACAGAAAACATGTGATCTTTCTGGCCTGGTACGACCATCCACTTGAAATACCAACGAAGCTACCAAAAGTATATAACTTTCACCTTATCTACAATGCTTAATAAAAATTAACAAAATAACAAGCAAAAGATGTGAACAAGTATTGCTTGTGTACAGGAAATAAAGTTCACATAATTAAAAAAAAATAATCATTATTTTGTGCGTTTCTTTGAAGTTTTGATTTTGTAAAGTCATTATTATTTGAGTTGGTTATCACTGTGGTCGCTAAATTTTCACATAGCAGATCAGTGTCTAGTCCTTCAGAGAGAAGACACCAAGAGGATAACTTCCACCACCCCCTGAAGAAAGAATAAGAACACTGTTTCAAGCAAACATATTCAGGCAAATACTACAACCTTCTAAGCACATGCGAGGTTGGCAAGCTATTACAGCTTGTAGATGATGTGAGAAGCATTTTCTGCTGTTCAAACCACTGAGTACAGCTCAGCCTCTCGAATCAGGATTTGTGGCCGCAGGAAGAGGTCAGAGGAAATGCGGGTCAAGACAGAAAAATCCTCAATGTAGAAGGATGATACAATAGAGGGGAAAGTTTTGAGAGAAATCCTTTGACTTTTGTTTATCTAATGTAGTGAAGAAGAAGTATAGGAGAACGACAATGACAAAAGGAAATAATAACAAAGCACGCTTGTATGAATCAATGTGTCCGTTCTTGGGTGTAAAACACAGTACTGACATGAAATGTGTATTAATATTTTGAAGATTAATAGAACAGCAATGAAAAAGAACAAAAAAACCTGAAACTGTTTTCTTGAAT
Source organism: Pomacea canaliculata (assembly GCF_003073045.1). Classification (NCBI taxonomy): domain Eukaryota; kingdom Metazoa; phylum Mollusca; class Gastropoda; order Architaenioglossa; family Ampullariidae; genus Pomacea; species Pomacea canaliculata. The sequence continues at coordinate 24,912,455 of NC_037598.1, forward strand.
AATTTATCGGCATTTTTGACAGACAGACAAAAACACAGCGACAGTCAGACAGAACTAAATTAATTTTATTAAATAAATGTAAATGTTAATAAGTATGTCCTTCATTAGGGATTTACTCAAGTTGTTCTTGGTTTTTGGCTTGTGGGAATTTATGATTTCACTTTAATTAATACTGTCAGTCGAAATTTAAACGATAGACGAGATTTTCTTAATTCCTAAGATGGTATCTTGGTGGATAAGTGAATCACACGATTCCGTCCGTGTTCCGCGTGGAAGAGACACAGCACAGTGAAATCATAGTAAGAGCTTGACACTCACGATTGCCAGAAGTTCAGGGGAAACACTCGTCTGGTTCATCCGACTATTGTAACACCAGGCAGTAAGAAGTGTTGGGTGTGTGAGAATACTTTTCGAAAAAGTGTTTGGTTCATTATGTTGTTTAAAGGGTCACAAAGTGCTGTACACTCAGCTTTTACTCAGTGGTGTACAATTGTAGTCCAAGATCAAAAATTAAAAAGATGTACAATCAACCAAAAACACTTGATACCATTTTCATAACAGGGAGGTGACATCCTTGGGTATTGCTTCTCTCTGTCTGGTAGTCGTCAAGTGATGATGGGAAACCGAGTGATGATGATGATACTCAACAACCCAGCTTGTGTTAATTATGGCCGCTCATTTATCCAACCATCCAACCAAGCACACATAACCAATCAAACAATCAACTACGTTGTAGGTTTATTGCAGTTTACAATAAGATAATTGCCGTAATCTGTCGACTTATCTACTATAACGATACCAGCAACAATAGAGATGATGATGATGATGATGATGATGATGATGATGATGATGATGATGATGATGATGATGATGATGACAACGACGACGACGACGACAACAGCTAATAAATCATTAACAACTCTATGAGACGTAGGTATGAGGATCACCGAATGGCAGCTCGTGCAGCAGACGACACCAAGTCACTCGTAGAGGAAAGATGTTTCCGGCTCTCGAGGGATAAAAAGTCAGACCTTCCTCACTGAAGATCGCGCTTTCCTCTCTTTTTCTCTAAAGATAGTTGTTAGGAAGATGAATCAGACGAAGTTTCAACTGGTGATGGCGAACCCCCAGGCGGTTGTAATGATGGCGGGAAGTCGAAGAGCCCGAGTGGTGGGAGGGAATGTTGAGCAATAAACTGCACGATTCCCGCTACAAACCTCCAGTAAAATTTAGTTAAAGTTAGTATCGATGTTTTTCCTTTCTAGGAATGTTTATCAATAGTGTTAGCCAGTGAGATTGTCTTACTATATTTCTATATTTTTTCTATATTTGTCATTGCACATGGAGCACGCGCTTTAAAGAGTTCAATTGTTCTTTGCTCTTTATTTATTAATGATAGTATAGAGCATCACACAAAAAGCTAAATAATCTATTTTACACATTATATAAGGTTGACTGTTATTTTTGAATAGTAAAATTATTTTTAAAAATGTACATATACATGAATATCCAGATTACTTTCAAGTACAAGTTTTATCTTGAATAAACCTCAAAGAGTTGGTTATAGCTATGTGTTATGTACACGTTTTGTATAAAATAAAATTTTATATTACAGACAAGTTTTCATTTAGATAAACACCTGATTGTTGCATCATAATTAAATAAGTGTGTACAAGCTTGCATCAGGTTCTTATTAAATTGTCATGTTTATGTAAATATCCGAAGTTTCCAGTTGCTGGGCCATAAGGTAACACAATCGGTATTGCTCCTGAAACATTAGAAAATTAAATATGCTTCTTATCAAGAAAACACGATTAGGACACTAACAAAGATTAAGCCCGAAGAGTCATGAGTTTCTGTTCATTGTTGCTTCAAAGCAAAGTTTGTTCCCTCTACCTTAATATACAATAAGAAAGTTTACAGGTAACAATGTTCTGATCGTGTACTTTGTGTTTTAGAACTGCTGATGTATAAAAATGCTTGAAATTCTTATGAGGAGATTGGAAATGGTTCTTTGTGGGACAAGAAAATCCATCACAAAAGCTAAGTATCGCATTCATGGTATTATTTTGAAGACTTACAAATGAATGAGGTTTATTTTGTGGACTCCGTGTATACAGTATTGGGTAAAACTGAGTTAACTATATTAGTCCGGCCCTGCGGCCCCTTGGGAAAATTAATTGCCCACATAGGTGGACACAACATGTAACCAATGTGGCGACAGAAGGAGAAGAGAGATACAGTTAGCGATTAACTATAGGAGTTTCTCCCTTGAATGCTCTAGCAGTCTAGCGAGTAGGTAATGGATTGGATGACCATATCCATCAATGTCAACGCATACCGCTGTCAGCAGGAAGTCCGGGAAGACACTCTGCACGTGTCTGACGGCCGTGAAGACGTCCACCTGTCCATCCATCGTGATCTGACCCAGCAGGTGACACATGACACAGAACAGGCAGCTCCTGGCCACACTATCACTGTCAACACCGTGTCAAAGTGGAGAAAACATGTCATGGCAGTCATGTTTGTCCTGTCACAGGATTTCTACACGTTATGTCACATGATTTGATGCTGCACAAGATTTTACATTTCAAGACTAAGGTAAATGATGAGAAGAAGATTATTACCTTAACACACACCTGAGAGGATAAGTTACTCATAACTTTATCTTCCCTCTGTTGGCCTTTGTCCTTCTCTCTCTCTCGAACATGTGGTTCTTTCCCTCGTTCTCTTTTCTTCCTTCCCCATCTTTCTTTTTTAGTATTTCTGTCTTTCTGTAAATCTCTTGTATATTTCTGTGTGTGTGTGTGACTTTATTACTGACTTTTTTCCCTTGTATGAATCTCTGTTTCTTGAGTTGCCTTTCTTCTCGCTCCTTTTGTTCTGTCCTTCACAGCTGAGTCAGACTAACATGTGAGGGAATAGGTCATGTTCTGGTGAATATCTATAGCTGTCACCTTCTCTTCATCTTTTCTACATATTAGAGATGGCACACAAATCCATTTTCCATTAAAGATTACCTTTGCACCTCAAACCCTACTTACAAATAACCCTGAAAAATGTCAGTTTTATCATTGAAGAGAAAACAATTAGCTCATGAGCTACTGAGGGGACTGAAACCTTTACTCTGTGGTGCATCAAGGGAGAGAAGTTGTACTAAGAACTTACATGGAGACGACGAGTAGCGGGGCCTGTGTCCGCTCCTGTAGGGTTTTAGTCAACCTCGTGAGCAGGTTGGCGAGTTCCCCCACATTACAGGGTAGTTCTTTCTCCCAGTCCTTGTAGTGCATGAGCTGCACCTCACCAGACTTTTCTTGTCTCTACCCAAGACCCAATCACAAGCAATCAATGAAAGTTCCGTTCAGAATAACAGGAACACTTTATTGTAAATCCAAAGAAATGAGTATCGTCGTCATTTTGTAAAACAAATTACTACAAAGAATTCAAATCTTAAAGTTACAATCTTCCTGTTTCTATTTAAAAAGATGTAATTGTTTTAAAATGTGAATCACTTTGCTAGATGACTGGATTTTGTATCATTTGTTTTTATACCCATGCATTAAAATTACTGAATATGTCAGACACGGGAGGGCAGACTTACAAACTGCTAAAGAGGCCAGACATATTAGTCCGACATAGACTAGTTATATTAGAGATTATATTATATTCCAAGCAATTCACAAAGACAGACAAAATGGGAAATTAAAGAGAGTGAGTTTTCAACAAACATTCCTCTGTTACTACAATTTAGACATTATTTTAATTATTTGTCAACAAAGATTGCGTGCGTTTACATTTTAATAAAGTGTATTGCTGTATTATATTTTAACAGACTGTAAATAATTTACTGTACCTGCCAGGTCATACAGTAGCTGCTAAGACATTCCGATATCCTCCCTTTGTCTGTGAGGCTGAGTGTGTAAGGCCTCACCTGAAGTCTGCTGTTTGCCTGTGTGGGCCAGTAGGGGTCAGCTCCTTGCTAGTGAGAAATTATTTGTTCACAACTATCATGAAGTTATACTCGTGAAACGAGTTTATTTAAAACTTATGTTTAACAGTTAGTGATTTATATAGACATGTGGGCAAAGTCCTAGTATTGAGATTTTTAATTAAAATGGCCATGGTGTCATCAAGACTCCAAAAACAACATAAGTAGCATATGGCTCTTTTATTATTAATATTATTAATTATTAATATGGCGACAGATTTTTTGTGGTCAGCAATTTTTTACACCTGTGTGCGCCTACAGACAGTAGCCTACAGTGTTGGTACAGAAGTCTTTGTCCAGAGACACTATTTCAGTGACATTGTAGTTCTCAACCAGTCTCCAAACTATTTCCGCTGAATTAGTCGGCGGTGACACAAGGATCCCATGGACATCAACCAAGGTCTGGAAATATTATGGTAGCTAATGCAGCAATGAACATTAAGAGTTTCACTGTGAAAGTGAAATATAGAAAAACAAAATGTTTAAATAAAATGACTTTTTCAAAAAATAAACAACTGTAAAAGCACATTTAACCTGCAGCTTAGTGTTTAGCAGAGTACAAAGGTCACTTAAACAAGTGTAGAAATAATTATACATTAGCATGTAGTCTGATTCAAACTGCAATGTATTTAAGAGGCGAAAGGATGTCATGATAGTCAATGTCATTCAACTTACAGGCAAGAAGAATGCTTTAACAGACAGAAATCTTCCGCCAGCTTCAATGCTGATGCTCCTTCTGACGGTTGTATCTGCCAATGACAAGTAATGTATGATAATTCTTTTATTCTTTTATTTTTCTCCTTTATTACTTTTATTTTTATTTTCTGTCTGTTTCGCCCGATCATTTGCACTTGTAGGAGAATTTATAAATGTAAGTAGCAGATGATGTTTGCATATACATTCGTGTCTGTGTTTAGTGTTTAGGGGGCTGGTGCATACCAACGGCCAGATTGTAATTCCTTTGAATAATTCTGCAGACCTTTGTGATGATCACTTTTTTAACCAGTCAAACAGAATTTTATCCTACGCATTGAATACACAGAATCTTTAAATATCAATGCATGGGACGACACATGAAGTCCAAAGGCAGCACCAAAAAAGGATTCGTACATCTGAGATGTGAATTTGTACATGTACAAACCCAGAGAAATATGATCTATGGGCAAATTAGTCAAATAACTAAAAAATACAACAGAAACAACAAGAGTACATAACTTCACCCAAAATTGCGGAAGCATACATAAACAAACATAATATATTAAAGCTTTCTTGCCTCTAAAGTCCTCTGCAGTTGCATAATAGCCGTTGACAAGAACATCAGGCAGAACCATCAGGGTCTGTTCTCAATGAATTTAATGACAATATAATTATTGTAATAATATATTGCATATTAATATCATTTATATTCAATTTTAATTCAGTTATGGTTATATTTATAATTTAGTTTACTGAGGGCAATGGCAATGATTTTTCTAGAGTTATCATGAATTTTGACAGACGATCAACATCCAGCTAAGCTGTACAAAGATCATTTATGGACCTACTTTCATGTCCACATGAATGCATAATTCAATGTTGTACCTGAAACTGCCATTCGATGAGGTTGTTTGGTTTGTGCACCTCCACGATATCATCAAAGACAATCTTGAAAGTCGCCGTGTCCAGGCTCGTGTGGCGGATGATGGAAGCCTCCAGGACAGCCCGGTATAACAACAGGTAATAGTCCTGTAAGACAATAACTACAGGTAACAGTCCTGTAAGACATTAATAACAGGTAATAGTCCTGTAAGACAGTAACTACAGATAATAGTCCTGTAAAAGAATTCAGAGTTACTGTCAGATGAACAACACTGTTACAATATTCTTGCAGTTTCAGACTCAAGATATAATCTCCGTTAGATGAAGCTCAATGGTACCACCCTGTCTGTGCTGATAACTTTTGTTCATTATCCACTCTCACATACAGACACATATCAACCCAGCTCTGACACTTGTTACTGCCCTTGTTCTGTGAGTTCCTCCTGCATCTCAATCTCTCCTCACTGGGAAACAACGTTTGTGATGAGATGACAATCGTGGCTCACCGATGGAACTTTTCTTGGAGGAATAAATGAGAATAAAATGATAATTTCAGTAATTTATCGAAACACGATTCACCTTGTTTTTCACCATGTTACACCTGTCCTGACGCATTCTGTTGACCACATCAAAGATGTTGGTCTCGCTCTCAAACTCCGCTTGCTTCATGACGATGTCGAGGGCGATGTAAACACCAGACAGACCCACGCCAGCGCTGTGGGAAATGACAACCGAGTGTGCAGTCAAAACTATCCTCACATGGAACTAACTGACCAAGTCCATTTTAATTTTTAATTAACAGTCATCTCCCTAACCCAAACTTAAATCAGTACGAATTTTTTGTACTGAGGTTTCTGGCTTCAGGACTAGAGTTAAGAAACCTGAGATGAAACCTTTTTTTGTAGAAAGTAGGACGCATTTGTTATATTTGTTATTTGTCTGATGTTGTGGTTGTCGTGGTCCGGCAGAAGGGAGATCACAGTTGACTCTTGCGGTATCTTCAGTTAATAACGGTTCTGTTTCTTAAATTACCTGCAGTGAATGATGGGAGGCGAAGTGTCATTGAGAGAAGCACGTGAGTTGACGAACCGCCAGAAGCCGACAAAGGACACTGGGGAAGGAGTTTGCTGCTCCGTGAAGCCAGTGAACTGGAACTGTTCCACATGCCGATACTCGTTGTCCTGCAACACGATGGGCTATGAGACCAACCAGACCCAAAGAAATTAGCACACGACTTCCTGGCGACTTACTAAAGTAACATTTTTTGTTTTGGGTGGAACAATATAGTTAGCCCCCTATACAAATCGGAAAAGACCTTTCCTTCGCTTTCTTTGTCTTTACGACCTATGAAACCCAAGTTGTTTTTACTTGGAGGAGGTGAGTGCCTGCGGTCGTCTGTCTGTCCACCTACTTGCTTGACGGAGAAGGTTCTGACGATGAAGTGAGCTTTGCTGACCTCTTCAATGTTGGTCACCTCCACCTGTCCGAACCTTCTTTTCTGTCCAGCGGACGGCCAGTACACGAAGAACGGGGCCTGGAGTCAGCCATTAACCTCATTAAGTTTTCAATAATTTTATAGATTAGTGGATGTAAGAATTATTGCGTACAGGCTACACAAGTTTAATGTTTCAACGAAAATCATTCATACAACTACTACTGTTAGCTTACAACTACTTCTCCAAAACACTTCTTCTTCCTGCTAAAACTAAAAACAAACAAACAAAGAAACAAAACAATACAAAGGAAATAAATACATTCTGAACTCTTGCAAAAAAAAGGAGCAAAACAAACAAACAAAACAACATTACTTTTATTTTTCATGAGTCGATCTTTTGCAATGTTGGGATGAAAGTATTTTGTTTGTTTTCTGACAGCCGCCACAGTTTGATGCACTGATATAGCGATTACTTACAGTCTTTCTTGGGTTTGGTGACGAGTTTTGTTACCATGACAATCTGTGTCACGTGTTGTTCCCACACCATGCGCCAGAAGTCGTCTGTCGTGTTTTCCTTTGGACCTGTTGGAGAATATTTTGTTAGAGGCCTGCAAGGTTTAAATAAATTACTGGGCATGGGTATGAGGTTCTCCTTGACTTTATGTCTTGTGATCTTGTTTTACATCTTTGTTACTATTTTGTGATCTTGTAGATATTTTGCTTTCTCAATAATACTAACAATAACAATAACAATAACAATAACAATAACAATAACAATAACAATAACAATAACAATAATAGACTATTCTGAAAATTCTTGAAACAAAAGACTAAGTCATACTGAAGTAAAGGCAATCTTAGAACACGATTTACTTTCATGAGATAGATAATCAAATTAACATAAAAAGTAAGATTATCGACAAAAGAAAAGTGCAATGGGGAACAATTGTAAGGGGCTAGAGTACAAAAGAGATTTCAAGAGATGAAGTGAACATAGTAAACAAAAAGGCGGGAACAGTAGCCCACCTACCTGAGTGGCAATGTAAGCCTTGTCCTGCTGACAACCCTGTGGAAACAGAACATGGACACAGAACTACACCAGTGCTCTGTATTATATTTTAATATTTCACAAACAATATTCCACATATAGTATTTGGCTTCAAAAGTATCGTGCCATTAATTGAATAAACCCTTCCAACCCCTGACCTTTTCAAAGCTGAAATTGTAAATTGTATGCATACATTTATCAATTCGTAATCAAGAAATAATAAAAACATATTTATTATAAAAATAACAAACATTTAGTAAGTTCTAAAATTTTTAATGGGTTTTAGTTTATTTGCGCGATCGGCTACAAAGAAAAAAACTGACAATAGGTATAAGAATCGAAAGATGAAAGGTTTTTTTTGAACAAACTTTTTTCACAAACCTTGATGTAGCTGGCGTTGATGTAGTCAGAGCAGTCGTCGCCATCAATCCTCTCCAAAATCACTCGTGAGTGGTCATCTGCAACAAATATTGAAGCAAACTGCTTTTTTTGATACTTGTTGCTATAGCACTGATCACACTGTGTTTTATTTTCTGCTCAGACATAGAAACAAATGTTATTTTGAAATCACAGATATCCTGTGACTTTGAGAATGTGCAAAATAAATTCTTCCTGGAAAAATGATATAGGTGGTATTCAACGGTAAACTTTATCATTATATGACTAGATTTTGTAAAAATATTATGCAGATGGTCTTGACACCGGGACTTACACGGGAGAATATCTTTGAAGCGATTTTTCCGACGGTTCTTTCTGCTGGCACCGACTGTGCAGTCAGAGACTTGGGTGGCAGTCAGATGCTGCACAACATTGGCACTGACACTGTATGACACTGACAGACTCAGTACACTAGTGAACTTGACATTAGCTGACAGAATGAATTGTGACTGTCTGCTCATCTGAACAAATTAAAATATTCTTAAATTATTAGCATCGTGTCTTGAGATGTTTTACTGATCAGAACAAATGAATACTTGCTGAAGTTACTGACAGAATATAGGAGGACATTGTAATGGTCTAAAATAAGGAATACAGATTGTTAGGAAGACAGACAGACGAATAGAAATATGAGCATAGAGACAGATGGGAAGAGAGAAAACATATAATGAACAGACATTTTCATCCTCATTCGTTAGTGAATCTACAGTCCGCACTTTCCTCCCTACTTGCATATAAACAGACGTGCAGACATACAGACATACATAAATACATATCCATTCCCTTTCCCATAGGTCAAAGGTCTGTTTTATAAGGTTAGCCTGTTCTTTACCGAGAATTCTCTGTCCAGTTCCGCGGTCTGCAGTTTGTTCAGGATGTAGATTTTCAGTCTGTTCATTTGAACTCTGCTGTCGTGTGCTGCCAGTGGTATGCATCCCTGTCCAGCTGCTTGTAGATGAGCATCAGGGCAAGCTGTGGGTGGAATAGGTGTTCAGTCAGCTTCCTGACAATCAGTGTACAGTCAGCTTCCTGACAATCAGTGTACAGTCAGCTTCCTGACAATCAGTGTACAGTCAGCTTCCTGACAATCAGTGTACAGTCAGCTTCCTGACAATCAGTGTACAGTCAGCTTCCATGACAATCAGTGTACAGTCAGCTTCCTGACAATCAGTGTACACTCAGCTTACTGACAATCAGTCAGCTGTATCATAATTATCAGCAGTAGATGTACAGTGAGAAGCAGGAGGTATAGATTGACTAGTAGACAGACAGGTGTTAACTTGTTACTACCTGATGGACCACAAGACAAGTAACAAGTGCTGTTATAACTTTGTCCACTCACCTAGCGAAGAAGGTGGATGAGAATACCGATCAGACAAATAGTCTCTCTCAGCCAGTGTCGTGTCGCCCGCGGGGCGAGCTGGCAGAGTGGTGCGAGCTGGCAGAGTGGTTCTGTAGAGATGATGCTTGCGACGACTCCTGGTGACACATGAACAGGTCAGTGACCTCATCACAGGATGGGGATCCCACAAACACGTGCAGTGGCATCATTTCTTGAAATGTCATATATTAAGTAAAGGTTGCAAGGTAGCTACGTGAGATGATTATAGAACTAATCGTCCACATGTGTATAAAATACACAAAGGTAAGTAGCTGTCATTGAAATGTAACACACGTGACATGCTTAATGACAAGGGATGCATCGGCTTCTAAACAATTACTTCTCGCAAAATGTCATTTAATTTCACAGAGATAAATTTTAGATGTGTTGTTTTTGGCGAGCTAGGGTTGTCGTGAACAGCCTTCATGAGCTTTTCTTTCTCATCAACAAGTGCATGCATGAAACAAAGGAAAATCACTTCAAAGGAAAAAGAAAACGTACCTTTGGACAACGACTATGATGATTATAATGATAAGTGCCAGAAGATTGCCGCCTCCAAGTGCAATCCACATCATGATGCTAACTTCCTCCTCAGCTGCAATTAAAATCATTTTTGTTGATTTTAAACGATAAAAAAAAAGTAGAGAACTTTTTACAGAAATTAATTTAAAGTTAAACAATCATAGGTCTTCGACACCAGTCTAGATATTGAAACTTGTAGGACAGTACAACAATCGCCAATCAATAGATAAATTATTTGGACCTTTGCTAGAAGGACCTTGAGTGAAAGTATTTGCCGGCCAGAATGAAAGGATAACAAATCCCGTTGGCTGTCCCATTGTATTACATGAGCTGTCTACTTGTTTACTTTTGCTCAGTCACATCAAAGGACAGAAGTGATATGTTTACTCATGATTACCTTCTTGGCACCTGTCTCCAGTCCAGCCTGAAGAGCAACCAAGGGAACAGCTTCCGTGGACATGGTGACAGGTGGCGTTGTCCTTGCACTGACCGCAAGTACTGTTGCAGTTCTCACCGAATGTGTGTTGGGGGCACTCTAAAAAAATCCACTATTTACACCTTCCTTTACAACTACAAAAAAGAAGAAAGTAGAGGGAGGAAAGGAGAAAAAAGAAAGAAAGAGAGAGGAGAGACTGGTCACTAGTAACAAGCTTCTGGTACCGGTTGAGAGGCTGCACTCGTGGAAAGACTAACGGTCACGAATGTCATGTTCATTTTGAACTGTCCCCCATCATCTGTCCAACTGACTTTAAACTTACAAAAGTGTCAACAAACGGCCAAAATTTAAGCACAAAGCATCTGGCATCTACGTCGAGGGGTTACCTTGATGACAGCGGGGTCCCGACCAGCCTGCAGTGCAGCCTGAAGCACAGTGCCCTTTGACCTTTTGACACGTGGCGTTGTCTTTACACCTGCCGCAAATGCTGCTGCAGTTTTCTCCAAAAGTGTAATCTGGACACTCTGAATACAAGTAGAAAAGACATGGAGTATGTAGCCTTTTTTTCAAAAACTGTGAAGCAATATTTTCATATTTTTCAATTAAATAATAAAAAACTTAATGAAGTGTCCGTCCATAGAAACTTCACACTTAGTAATTGCATCATCTTTGGATGAGAAAATCTGAGATGTAGAGATAAAGACATTAGTTCTTCTCATTCCTGTTAGTAGTTCGTCTGCGAGTAAAAGACTTGCCTCGGCACGTGCTGCCAGTGTAGCCAGGCTGGCAAGGGAGGATCCTGCAGTCTCCAGTGTAGCGGTCACAGTCACTGTTGTTGTAGCATTTGCCACATGGATGATGACAGCTGTGTTCATAGAATCCACGGGTACACACTGTGGACATGATCATCATCATCATCATCATTGCTTTGTGCTTGAACTTTTTACCTTTTAATTTATTCCTTTTCCTTTTTTCTTTCTACCATTTATGAACATTCTGTTGTGAGCTACATACCGCAAATATCAGTAGAAGGTATTGACGGGAAAAAATAATAAATTGAGTTTTTACCCCAAATCTGGACTTCACAAACACTGAGGACGTGTTGGTATGAAGATGTTAAACTGCTGTTTGGTTTTTGAAGTTTAACCAGCTGACCATAAAGTGTAGTTGTACACGACAAGGAGGTATTAAGACTTGTGGGTGTTCCCTTGATCCTCGTGCAATTTCGACCATCAACACTGACCGACACTCCATCAAGCCTGTGTAAGACTGAAATAAAGATATTCTGCTATACACATGGTCACACGACAAATTCGAAATAGATTTTATACTGTTAGCAATTTTTTTCACCGAATAAAGACAAAAACAGAAAGAAACAAAACATAATAAAAAGAACCAGCAAAAAAAACTATATTAAATGAAAAACACCAGATAGAAAAAAAGGAAAAGATAGAAACGAATAAAATAGGTTTATTTTTGTTGACATTTCCTGTTATTACTTTTAAAATCGATGTGGCACACTTGCTGTATGGTTTTGCTGTGCCCAGTGTTCAAATATGGCGAAGTACAGATTTGTAAAGGATGCAATACATTCTTCAACAACACAGGACATCGTGTTCATCTTTACTGCCGTATCAATAATTATCTAGAGCAAGGATCTTTTGAAAGAAACAAAAATCTTCAGAAATTAGTACAGAAAGAGACAAGTCATTTCGTCGACCATGGTTTGATGTGGGCTGACATCAAGCAGAGAAAGATTTTGTGGTGAAGCTTTCTTGTAATAGAACACAGTCAGTGCTGAATTATTTCCTTACAATTAGTTCTGCCAAAGATGGTGATGTTCAGCACGGGGTACACCTGTCCAAGATCCACCTGCCAGAAAGGCGCCATATCGGTCTCCATAGTGTCGATGCAGTTGTAGTTGTCAAAGTAACCGCTGGTGTTACCGTTAGCCGCATGCGATGGATTGTATGTGTACTCCGGGTGGAAGGAACTTTGCTTGTAAGTCTTTTTCAGTGCTACGTTTTCTACATGAACAAACAATGAGCATGCTTAGTGTCCCCTGACATCTTTACAAACATACATCAGCATACCTTTTGTACATAAACATATTCTACACACATAAATACATGGTTGAATGAGTGGTTGTCATGTCAGTCAGTGAGTCTGTAACTTTGTATGCGGTGGCGAGTATAAATATATATTATAGTGTGAGTATAAATATATATTTTATACTGTGAGTGTGTATATATCTATATGCAGCTTTGATGTTGTCATACACTACAGATGTGACTGCCTGACCTACCCTCCTGTTGGCAGAAAACAGACGACAGCAGTAAAAAGAAGACTTGTAGGTGGAGTGGACCGCTGGCCATTGTCAGATGAATGAATGAAGAAACTAATGAGCAGAAGACTTCTCTGGAACCTGAACACCGAGTGTTGAATCTCACAACTCAGGGCAACTTTCGTCTTATGTGGTCTTGAGATGTGAGATTAAAATAATTCTGGGCGTTAGCCCTCGTAATCTCCTGTTTCACACCGGCAACCATCCAGTTGTCTGCAGCACTGACTCCAGACTAATTACTGAGAAGCAGATTAGACCAATGTCAGGTTTCGAGTGAGCTTGAGTGCACAAGGAAATATGAATTATTACTCAGAGAAGTCAGAGTATGCTTCGAAGTTTATAAAAAAAGGAGGAAACACACACACACACACACACACACACACACACACACACACACACACACACACACACACACACACACACACACAGAGAGTTTCAAGTTTAACAAGGATTTTTTTTCAAGGATTTAACAAAACACTAGGATTGTTGTTGCACAGAATAGCAAACCTCGTGACGAGCCGTTCACTTGAGGTTCAAAGACAAAACTTGTTTTAATTCCACCTAAGTTGAGCTACGTTCTTTGCTTCCCCATCAAACTTACTTTACTATTATGACTCATTTAATATAAATTTGTGTTAATATAGGAAATATTTACTGCAATCTGCTGTTTCTTTACGGGCTGGATGAAATGAGTTTGTGGCCGAGGTCCGGACGTTGCTCATCCACGTGGTACAGGACCCAGGACAGTGAGTGACAATCACTACATCACAGTCTGATGGACTTTGCATGCAGAGGATAAGTCAACAATTCCCTGCAGTTTAAATCTGCTTATAATTAAGAAGTCTGGAATATTTGTACTTGTGTTTGTGGGTGTGGTGGCTTCGTCATCGTCATCGTCATGGTTAAACTAAACTGATAGACACAGACATAAGCATTTCCTGATTGGGACCATCGCAGCTCATGCAGGATGCAACAACTTAAGACTGAAGGAAGAGTTTAAATTTGTTCTGTCCTCTTGTCAAATGTCATGAAGGTTGTACTGCAGCTTCAACACGTAGTTGTTAACCGAAGAAAAAAATTCTACAAAACACAGAAAAACTACTGACGATGAGTTGTTTGCACCTGCTGTAGACTTTACCTTAGAAAGATAATGAAGTCTGTTGACTTGAAGAACGAAGAAGGATGTCAGCTTAAAGTGATAGATAAAAAAACACGACAAAACTTGCGAAGACACATGATCATCAGAAAAGAAAGGAAGAGACAAGAACTGACATCAGACAGCAGAGTAAATGTTTAATTGATGTCAGTCATGTTCCTCTAGGCCAATCTTTATGTTAATCAGTATCGGGTGGATACTTTGACCTTTTGCTGATTGATCAACAATTGAACGTGTGGTTATTGAGTACTTTTCTTTCAGGTTCTTTTTTGTCCTTTTAATTTACAGGGCTTCTGCGAATGCTAAAATCTTTGTGGTCCCTGAGACCCCTTCTTCAGATTTTTAAGGGGTCCTTGTTCTTCGCCCAGCTTTGGAGGGGACCCCATTGACGAAAATTGAAGGGGTCCTCCGAACTTTTAATGCGTACTGTACGCAATTTTTTGCGTAAGCAGAAGCCCTGAATTAATCATGCACCTCGTGAATACCTCAAATCTTTTCATTATCTCCATTTATTATGACTCTCAGAACATGTCTCTACCCTGAATATTCAGTCCTCGTGCGATGAAAACTGCAGTGAAACAGGTTGACCAGACATGTACATATGCATCAAAAATATACTTTTCTCATTAAACGGTGACTAAAAAATTATCTTTGCCTGTATTCTTTATTATTATCATTAATTACAACAAAGCATTTCAAAAATATGTTTTATTATTTTCAGAGAAGTAGTCAATATCACAAATAATTCTTATGCCTTGCAATTAATTAAAATAATTTTTGGTAAATACTAAAGTGCACAAAACAACATCTATATATACACATATATTGTCAATACAAACAAATACACATAGTAATAAATACGTGATAAATAAATGTAATTCTGAACATACACAGAGATTTCAATATCACTGTGACTACAGCAGTCATGGAAGTAACGGAAATATTTTAGAAGGAATCACGAGTGCTGATGATGGCTAAGTCTCTAATGAGTTTCCTCAGACCGAAAAAGACAGATAGTGTTCTCAGTGTTAGCTATGTGTCTGTCTACAGTGTAGCAGCAGTCGTCTGGGTGTCGGTGGCTTACACTCAGATTACAGCAGAGGTCGCTAGTCCAAACCTGGAAGACAGTGGACCATCCTCAGAGAAAATGCATGTTCCAAAGACAAGATTCCAACATATGACCTATGACCCCCAGTGTTTAAGATCGCCGACATCTCTATATTGTGCATCACATGACTGTCCTTACCCCGCCCCCGGATGCAATAAGCAATACAATGTTTGTCAGGAAATCAAGTTAAAAGAAGAACACAGTGTGAAGGAGTGATTATGGAAGGTCCACATGCTGGTGGTTGTTATCTGCTGGCGTAGAGACTCTGTAAAGCTCGGAACCGATGAGCTACTTCATAGCAGAATCGGTATTCCTCCTGAAATAGAAAATAGAATTACAACATGACGGTGGATATTTATATATATATAGTACACGGAAAGAAATCATCTTATATAATATTATAGAAATCTTCGCTTCAAGCTAGAAGCTTTTCGTAATCTTTTCCCGAATTTCAGTCGCTCAAATGATGAAACATTGGTAGACAACTGGACACAGCCCAGTCTGTGTAATTTAACTGACACGGAGGAACTGGCATCACTTTATTGATGAGGAGATAATTACAAATGCAAGTTGCATATTCATGAAAATAAGACTATTGAAGACGTTCACTGCAATTTGTTCCACCCATAAATCCCAAGTCTTCTGAAGTAAGAATAACTGACTGAAAATATTCAAGAAATAATCGTAGGATTCCTTTGATTATTAACAGCCATGAAAATAATCATCATCATCTCTATTGTTGCTGGTGTCGTCATAGTAGTAGTCAGCAGATTACAGCAATTATCTTATTGTAAACTGCAATAAACCTACAACATAGTTGATTGTTTGATTGGTTATGTGTGATTGGTTGGATGGTTGGATAAATGAGCGGCCATAATTAACACAAGCTGGGCTGTTGAGTATCATCATCATCACTCGGTTTCCCATCATCACTTGATGACTACCAGACAGAGAGACGCCAGACCCAAGGATGTCGTGTCCCTGTTATGAACATTTTATCAAGTTTTTTTGGTTGATTTTACATCTTTTTAATTTTTGATCTTGGACTACAATTGTACACCACTGAGTAAAAGCTGAGTGTACAGAACTTTTGTAACCTTTAAACAACATCATGAACCAAACACTTTTTCGAAAAGCTGGGTTTACTCACACGCCGAGCACTTCTTACTGACTGGTGTTACAATAGTCGGATGAACCAGACGAGTGTTTTCCCTGAACTTCTGGCAATCCTGAGTGTCAAGCTCTTACTATGATTTCACAGTGCTGTGTCTCTTCCAGGTAGAACACGGACGGAATCGTGTGATCCACTTATCCACCGAGATACCATCTTAGGAATTAAGAAAGTCACATTTATCATTTAAATTTCGACTGACAGTATTAATTAAAGTGAAATCATAGATTCCCACAAGCCGAATACCAAAGTCAACCTGAGGAAATCCCTAATGAAGGACATACTCATTAACCTTTAAAAAGTTAAGATTTAATAAAATTAATTTGGTTCTATCGCTGTGTCTTTGTTTTTCTGTCAAAAATGCCGATAAATTATTCAAGAAAACAGTTTCAGGTGTTTTTTTTTCTTTTTCACTACTGTTCTCTTAGTCTTCAAAATGTGAATGCACATTTCATGTCAGTTCTGTGTTTTTACATTCAAGAACGGACACATTGATTCATACAAGCGTGCTTTGTTATTATTTCCGTTTGTCATGTTGTTCTCCTTTCAGTCATGGCCACTATACTATATGAAATGAACAAAAGTCAAAGGATTTCTCTCAAAACTTTCCCAAAACTTTATTGTATCGTCCTTCTACTTTGAGGATTGCTCTCTTGACCCGCATTTCCTCTGACCTCTTCCTGCGGCTTGTTTGTGTTTTATTCCGTGCTAGCAACTATGGCTATATCACGGCAAAAAGTATTTGTAACTTTAAAGGTTTTGGAATAAGAACTTCCTAATTCTTATAAACATGATATATTTTTAAAGGCCAACATAATAAGTAACCAAACTGTAAAAAGGGTGGGTAAAGCATTAAAAGGGGTGTTGAAGCCCAAAAAGGTTACTATCACACCAAAAACAAAACAACTATCAGGATATAGACATTTTTAATTTGATGGTAGAGCCCTATCCTCTTTAAAAATAAAAAGATTGTGCCGATGGGATGGACCTAAATAAGGAAAATAAAGAATTCTTTGTACAAAAACTGACAACGGGTAGTTTCAAGCTCCGGACAGATAATCAAAAAGTGTAGAACATTAACATTTTCCCTACACCGGGGACAAACAGGTGGCGGTTCACCTCGCAAGAGGTGTCCTTGCGTGGCACAGGTGTGTCCTGTCCTTAATCTTGTAAGGACCACCTCCTCACGCCGCGAAAGGTGGCAAGAAGGTAGGCGGTCGAAAGGCAGGGAAGGGTTGCATGTAACTTGTTTTGGTCCAGAGTGTCCCAGCGGCGTTGCCATAAGGACTGAATGCAGGCCGAAAATAAAGATTTGCAGTCTGATGAAATAAGTGATTGAAGTTTACCAGGGGACTGGTATGCAGCCTTGGCAGCCTGGTCTGCTCGAACATTGCCTGGGATACCAGAATGGCCAGGAGCCCAAATAAAAGCAATGTCCTTATTTTGCTGAAAGAGTGCTGCATGAATTTTATGAATATGGACCACAAGGGGGTGGTCAGAATCATTTGAAATGAGGGCTTGAAGTGCAGAAAGAGAGTATGAAATAATCAAAAACTTGTGTTCTAAAGAGCGGTGAGCATGCTGCAAGGCATGTATAAGTATATAAGTATATAAGTATATAAGTATATAAGTATATAAGTATATAAGTATATAAGTATATAAGTATATAAGTATATAAGTACACAAGACTTTTTTTCTTCCTGCGGCCACAAATCCTGATTTGAGAGGCGGGACTGTACTCAGTGGTTTGAACAGCAGAAGACGAAATCCTGCTTCTCACATCATCTCCAAGCTGTCATATCTCGCCATACTCGCATTCATGTTCTTAGCAGGTTGCATTATTTGCCGAAATATGTTTGCTTGAAACAGTGTTCTTATCCTATCTTCAGGGGAGGAAAAATTATCCTCTTGTTGTCTTCTCTCTGAAGGACTGGACACTGACCTGCTAAGTGAAAATTTAGCGACCACAGTGATTACTAACTCAAATAATAATGACTTTACAAAGTCAAAACTTCAAAGAAAAAAACAGAATAATTATTATTATTGTAATTATGTAAACTTTTTTCTTGTACACAAGCAATACTTTCACACCTTTTGCTTGTTATTTTGTTAATTTTTATGTAGCATTGTAGATAAGGTGAAAGTTATATACTTTTGGTAGGTTCATTGGTATTTCAAGTGGATGGTCGTACCGGCCAGAAAGCATGTTTTTTTGCATATTTTTTTCATTTTTATAGCTCATTAACAATCTTTCATTTCATAGACGTATATGGTGATGATATGGTCGCTAATGCTTAAAGTGTTTTGGTTTTTTTGTGCTTTCTGTTAGACTTCCTTCCTGCAGTTATTTAAGCTTTAAACTCTCATCAAATAAATATTTCAGTTCTCTTCGCAAAAAAAAAAAAAAAAAGACAAGCTGTCATTGGCTCCTCACGCTTCCTTATCCGCTTAACTCGAAACTTAAATTTGTTATAAACCACTCCCAGACAAGGAACTGTTTTCTGACAGTGTTTCAGTTGATAACTGGACTTTAAAACAGAGATCTTCATCGCTGACCATTGCAAACCGAGTGTAACTAGCTTCAGAAGAAGAAAAATAATCTGGAACAAAGAGAACTGCAAGATTCTTTATTCACTGAATTTGAAGTTGTACGGTGGATAGTTCTTTTATTTTTTGTTGTTGATGTATTTATCTACAAATGGCCGGCTTTCATCTCCAAGTGCACATTTTGTTTTTGATGATTTCGTCTGGATTTACACAAACAGAGGGTAAGTCAGACATTTTTTTTTGTTTTTTTGTTTTTTTACCTGACTAGTAGCACTAAACATTTAGTCTTCTCTGACTGTAGAAACACGGCTTTCGTGTCCACATTAGAACTTATACTTGTATTACTCTATGCAAACACCAATAGGCATACAAAAAAGACAACATTAAGACTACCTGAGATACAAATGTTTGAAATCACAAATACAAACACACGCACTCACACGACTAGTTAGTGTTTGTCTACGCATGTAACAAACTAGAAAATAGAAAGACAGACAGGTTTATAAAGGATATTGAGAGACAGATTTATATTCATACACACAACATTGAGAACCATATCCAAGCAGCTCTACATACATTTTCATAAACATTTTGTTCTGTAGAGAACGTGGCGCTGTCTAAGTGGTACACACAAAGTTCGTTCCACCCGGTCTTCGCTCACAGGCCAGGGAATGCTGCTAACGGAAACACCGACGGCCATTTTGACAACGACAACTGTATACACACCCACGCCGGAGATTACCAGCCTTCCTGGGAGGTGAACCTTCAGCAAGTGTACCCAGTGTTGAACATCACGATTTTTGGACGAACTGGTTGTGAGTTGTATTTAGCTCTTGCATCTTTATAATCCTGTATTATCAGTATATACTGTATATTTACTACAAACATATAAAATAAGATCTTAATCATGCTGAACAATCGCAGTACAGTTTTTTACAGGGTATGCAAAAGAACACGCTGAAACTTCCCCTTCTGAGATTTCTGTATTTTGCTTCGTTTATATATGTTTAATAATATTTATCTTCTTTTGATGTTCCTTCGCCTTACCGACTTGACGGGACTAGCTCTTCCGATTTCTCTGGATTTTGTTATTTTTAGTTTGGAATGCATCGTTTGACTGTTGTACTGGACTGTGGTTTATGTTCGTGACATTGTGTGTAACTCCTAGGTTGACTAACAGTTCTTTGCTCCACATTTTCACCTGTCCAGGTTTTTGTTTGTTTACGTCGACAGCGAGATGAACCTTGAGCCATGTGGCTCAGCTTTTAATGACGAGGTGGTAACATCTGTCTCTACCTTGTTTCACCTGCAGAGGTTTATTCTAAGTATTCTTGATCGCTTCTTTCTTCACAGTAGGCGTACATTAAGGATGTACCCTAGCACCGCTGTTGTTTAATATCTTCTTGGAGAACATCCCGCTCGAAGCTCTCCACGACCATCATACTTGTTGGAAGTTGTTGGAAGTCCTATCTGCAACCTACCCTAAGCAGACGACAAATATCTGATAGCAGGCACTAACAAACAACTGCGAGACCTCACCAACAGACTGACAGTTAAAATTCATATGGAATGGAGACCAGCACTGTTGTGGTCAACGGCCGCGGCAAAGCAGAGATCTTTCTACAACTCGAAGAGGTCAGCAGCTTCAAATACTTGGGGGCCAACCTCTCCAAGAACGGCAGCTCCACACCAGATGTCCACATCAGGATCGTGACAACAACAGCGGCAATGGCTAGACTAGATAGGATATGGCATAGCCATAAGATAAGGTTTACTACCAAGTACAAGTTGTACAAATCCGTGGTAGTGCCGATCCTGCTGTAGGGATGTGACACGTGGACTCTGCTCGCCGAGACGCAAAGGAGAATCTAGGCATTGGACAACAAGTGGCTGAGGAGGCTGCTCCGGATCTCATACAGAAAACATAGAACCAATGGCTTTGTACAAAACAAGATGGCCACACTCGTAGGAACCAGGAACATTTACTTTCAACAGTCAAGTGACGTAAGCTGCTCAACTTTGGCCACGTGACCCAGGCACGACACCTGTCAAGACACCTTGGAGGGTGGCCGGCGCCGCGGTGGTCAGAGGAAGAACTGAGTAGTCTGGTCGTCCTGTACAGGACCTGCTGACGTTTGCCCACAATAGACAAGAGTGGTGGTCCTGTCACCTGTCAGGTGGTGGTCAAGGAACGACCGACTGACTGATGGCTTCACCGATAAATGAAAAGCGGATGTCAACTCTAAATCACAGACAGTGAACTGTGTGACTAAACTGCAAAGACAACTCTGGTTACCTGTCTTCTTCTGTCTACACGATTTTATTTTGCATAGTTTAATTTTAATTTCAGAGATTTGTTAGATCCCAGAGCACTGTGTTAGTTCAGTTGTTAATCACATAGCACTACACTTTT
Organism: Pomacea canaliculata; assembly: GCF_003073045.1. Lineage (NCBI taxonomy): Eukaryota > Metazoa > Mollusca > Gastropoda > Architaenioglossa > Ampullariidae > Pomacea > Pomacea canaliculata. The sequence goes on from NC_037598.1 coordinate 24,934,020, forward strand.
CCCTTATGTGCTTTGTCCTCTTTTCTATTATGTTGTTTTGGGTTTTTTATACATCATTCTTCTATTATTTTTTTCTTGTGTTGGGTGCATTTTTTAATTTAATATTATATTTTTCACTTAAAACATAAGAGCATGCTATTAAACACCAATAAAAATACACCATCTAATAAGGGGAAATTGTTTTCACAGTCCTCCGTCGCCTTGTGGGAGTGTCGGTGAGAGTCGATGGTGTTTTGTGTACTAAGATAAGGGAACTGCCCACCAGACGGAGGACATCCCTCTCGTGTGCAACTACACTTTATGGTCAGAGGGTGAAACTTGAAAAAGAACTCATTTCTTCAAATTCTGACGAAAACGTCCTCAACATTTGTGAAGTCCAGATCATGGGTAACAATGAAAATTTGCGCTTTACAAAATTTATGTTCCCATTGCCTCCAAAGTTAGTAGTGAATTCCACAGAAAACAAATACGTGGATTGTCGTTAATAGTAAACTGCGGAGAAGCATGATAACCAAAAGAACGCAGACAATGAAATGACAAAAAAATTGGGAAGGAGAAAAATAATGGCTGCGACATTGGCTACGGACATAGTATCTGTGATTGATGATGATGATGATGATGATGATGATGATGATGATGATGATGATGATCTCCCACAGTGTGTCCCCGTGGATATTTTGGAGACAGATGCGATCGTCCGTGCGGTAAATGTCGTAAACGAAACAGTTACTGCGATCGCTACACTGCAAAGTGCCAGCATGCTCTCTTGCCAGCCTCGCTACACTGGCGACACTTGCCAAGGCAGGCAACACTTATTTATCCATCCTTGTAGGATATTGTAGGATAAGGTCAAACAGTAGAACTTATAAACACTTGTTATGTGTGCATATGTTGTTGGTTGATATACAATTATACAACAGATAACACTTGTAATATTTGGAAACCAATTGAAGTGCAGTTAGTGCCACGTGTTTATCCTCGAAATTCCATTGTTTGTGGGTCGATGTGCAAGTTGACTTCTGGTATTTGTGCACATACATCACATGCAGCATATTGAACTTCACATTGCATCGCTGATGGACGCATGCAGATGCACAAACAGTTCTCAAAGCCTTCCTCACGAGAAGAGACTATAACCATTGAATTCATTTCGTAGAATGTGTTGCTACAAATACGGAGAAAACTGCAAAATGAGCTGCGGGCGGTGCAAGGACAAAGTGGCCTGTCGCCATGACAACGGACACTGTTCTTCTGGCTGTGCTGCAGGTTGGGCTGCACCCATGTGTGATACAGGTAATCATCCGATAATGAGAGAACACAGCACGGGGAAGTTTAAATAAGTCTTGTTCTAGTTGTATATCTTGTACTGAATGTATCAAAGTGTAAATGTAATCTCTGATACAAAACTAACAAACAAACAGATCGAGGCTGGCTCTGCTTGATTGGAATATTCGCCATATTGAAAGGCGACACTGTCTTATTATTTAGCATGTCCTGTTATAGTGTACACTCGTATTTGAGGCACGAAGTGCTTTGCTTCATTAATTGTAAAACTGAAGACTTCTCTGTTCATGCTCCATGTTGGCGGACACTACGAGTGGCAAGATGGCCGCCTGGTAGCTTCAGCAGCTTGTACTACACCGCGGTCAGCGACTACTCGGCAGTTTTAATTTAGTTGTCCCAGGATTGTTGTACTGGTGTCAAATTGTGTCACTAATCGCTCATTTCTCAAATTGTGTCACTAATCGCTCATTTCTGTTTCTAGTTTGGTTAACAAGCATTAGTTACTCAAATATTTAATTTAGTCCCTGTTTCTCAACGAGAAGCACAGGGCCTCGAATATTTAAAGTCAATAAAATTTATTAGTTCCTGTTCTTTAAAATTCATGCTTTCTCTTAAGTCTCTCTTAACTGTCAAGCTTGTCTCTTCGTTATCATCTTCACTGCTTATGATGATTAGTGTAGATATCGGGAAGAATGTTGCAGAAGATTCCCATTGACAAATTATTTCTTGATAATTGTGCACTTTGCGTTCAATTCATTATTCTTCCACCTTTTAACATGCAATCCTTTCTTCTACATATTTATTTTTGAAGGACAAATGCTTCTAGATTCTTGACCTCAAAGAAATGGTTGTTCATGACAGTAAAAAACGTCTCGTATTTAATTTAGGGCTCGTCAATTTTTTTTTAAAGTCTCTGTCTCGTATTATAACTCAGAGTGTCCAGCCCACACTTTCGGTGTGAACTGTAGGCAACACCTGCGGCAGGTGTAAGGACAATGTCACGTGTGACAGGTCAGCGGCCTCTGCCCTTTACACTGCGCTGCGGGATGGTCGGGACCTGGATGTGACAAAGGTAATCCTTGACTAACTTGTGAGTATTTTATTTTGTTCATGACAAAATATCATTTAAAGAGTCGTACAAAGTGTCACTCAGAAGTAATAGACAAACAAACAACAAACAAACAACCCAGCCTGCAAAACTAATGGGGTAGTAGTGGGCCCTACTACAGGTTGCCCACAGGTGGGCTGTGGGCTGTCCCATCACAAACTACACTATGCGCCTACCAGTTTTCCCACCAGTTTTCGCTAAACGCAGTTGTGTCCCCTAACGTCGGCATACCCGCTTGGCGCAGTGCAAGCAAGTGGTGTAGAAAGAACAAACAAAGGATTATTCAAATGTAGAAGAAATCAAGGTGTGTCAAAAACATTTGAAAGAAAAGGTCAACCAGTTGCTGCGCATCCATAAGGTCAATGATGACCAAAACTTGAGTGGAGCAGCACCTGATAACTTTTCATTTCCCTCTGACGATAAAGGAAGATGGCTGGAAGACCGTGGTGTGAAAAAGAGAATGGTATGTTTTATAGCAGCTGTTTTCATTAATTTTTTTTTTTTGTTTATAGAGACGTTACTGTTTTTTCCAAGATTATTGCATGGCTATCTTTAAGTGTGTCTTAATTTTGTCACAACAAATTTCATTAACATGAGCTTTTGGTTGCATACCTCAGTATTATAGCATTTTTTACTTTCCAGATTATCTCCTGTATCCAGTGGGTGGGTGGTGAATAGTGTTGCCACTTTGGTATGCATCAAGTACAATTTCACTGATGCCAAGAGGAAAAGAAGATTCAATGTACTCAGATTAAGAGGAGTGATGATGAATGAGTTAGCTCTACTGTATTTGTGGAAAATATTTCTAATATGTGAAAATTTAATATTAGCATTGTTTTGTACTTCATCAGTATCATTGTAAAGGCATATGGAGAAAGAAATATAATAAGAAATAGAAATGTTAAGTTGCTTGTTCAGCTGATGCAGCATGTTTTAGTCTTTCCAAGAACAATGGCTTACAGTAGATACCTCAGTTTGATGTTTGATTCATTAATAAATGCAAAGGAGGTAAGAGAATTTTCTCTAAACTTCTTCACAATCATAGTAGTTTGCTGAATTTTGGAGGCATACCGTGGTTTTTTTTTCCAGCAAAGTAGAGAGACATTATAGCTTCTGTTGGGGCTTTTTTTCTCATTTATATCAGAGGATAGAACTTTGATGATTGTTTTCTTTTTATAAAGTGTCAGTCAGGAGAATGTTTCCACAAGCAACAGAAATGGAAATAAATAGTGTGGCACATAAATGGTTCATTAGTGCCAAGGACAGGGATGGTGAGCGACATCAGCAATTCAACTCAACTACTGGTGAGTAGGCGAGTTCTTCGCGATGACGATCGGGGTCCGTCAAGGGTGCCTACTCTCTCCCATCCTTTCCTTGAAAATCTGTGCAAAGATGACATTGACCTCATGGCAGGCAGTAACAACGAACTTCAGGATTTGACGGACAGACTCTCCAGGCGAGCGGGGGCCTATGGCATGGAAATAAGCTCAGAAAAAAGGAAAGTAATGATTATTCCACCACCGACAGCAGCAGCAACATCGTCATGAACGGCCAGAAACTGGAGGAGGTCAACAGCTTCAAGTATTACCCTGACTAGAGATGGTTGCTGTACAGCAGAGATCCGTATCAGGATTGGTATGGCAACATCCGCAATGTCCAGGCTGGATAGGATCTGGCGAAGCATCAATCAGCTTCCAAGTCCCTCGTGGTTGTCAATCACTCTACGGAAACTTGGACGCTGCTTGCCGCAACGGAAAAGAAACTCCAGGGCTTTGATGCCTGAGAAAGCTGCTCCGCATCTCGTACCGCGAACACAAGACCAACGCATACGTTCCCTCGTGGGCCACATGAACCCCTTCTGGCAACAGTTCGCCTGGTTCGGTCACGTCACCCGCCACAAACCCTGTTCCTACAAGGAACCTCGAAGGGAGCCGTCGTCGTGGTCGTCCGAGGAAAAGCTGGGTCACCAACATTAAAGATGGACGAACGCGAGATGCCAGACCTGCTCTCATCTGCTCAATTCTGTCTGTTGCTGTTGCCGGACGGTCCCCCCTACGCCCGGACCGGGCATGGGACTGACCTGACCTGACCTGACTGGTGAGTGGTCATGACTGACACTTTTTTTTGAGCATCACTAGTGAATCTGTTAGTAAAAGTACATCCAGAAAAAATGATATTTAATTCATCGCAAGAGACGGTAACCTTACCCTCTGATTGCTCAATAGAACAGTTTATTTCTGTCGGCAATTTGTTTTTCAGATTCTGGCTCCCGGTTCCCTAGCAGGCTGTCTGGTGGTGCATCAGTTAATGAACCAGTAGAGTGAGGATTAGCTGCACAGGGTTCTTGGACCTCGTCTTGGACACACTACTTTTGCATGTGACATCTGTTTGCTTCAGCAAAACCCGAGTTACAAAAGTAAAAGTTAGAAATAAAAATAAACCTGAGAGAATCACCCCAATGTAGAAAAATAATCATTTTGAATTGTCATTTGCTTCTTGGTATTGTCTTAGTGTGGTAGAGATTTGATATCATGCTGTGTGAAGGACCGACGGTTTTGGTGGTTAGAAAGTGGTGTAGTGGTAGGCAGAGCACCTGCTGGTGGTATTAAGGTGGTGATAGGGTGGGATTTTGATGGTGAGAAAGTGGTTAGAGGTGCCGAGGTGGGTAGACCACCTGTTGGGAAGCAAATAGTCACACACACAGTCAGCCAGTTTGTACATGTTACACAATGTCCACAAAAAGCCGAAAGAATAAAAGGTCTGAATCTTTAAACCTCGCCTGTTATAATTATTATGAACTGGTTTTGCTTTTGGATCAAGTACTAATAACCTGTTTGTTGGTATTGATCAGTTTTTCTATTTTTTTCTTACAGTCATTATTTAGTACATGATGTACACAAGTGCATACTTATAAAACATTTTGATAATGGAGTTAATTTTGACACGATAGAGACAGACCATGTAATATCTGGCATTTAGATTTTGCAAACTGTTTTCTCTTTTACAATTCTGTTTTCTTCACTTTTTACTTCTCTATATATATCGGGATGGATTTCCCATTTGTTACATTCTTCAGTAATATGCAATAATAAAAGTGTAAGAACATTTGTATAAGGTTCCAACTGTTGATCAAAAGTTGCCAGTTCCATATAGCTGAGAGCTGTATATCTTTCCACTTTCATTAGTCCATATAATTCTTGTCAAAAGACCTGTATATATATATATTATTTCTTTTCTAAATCTGGATTTCTGTATGTAAAACTTTGCCATTATTATTATTGTCTATTACTTTAATCGTGAGACTATTGTGACAAGGCTTGAACACCTTACTAGACAAAGTGAAGTTTGAAATCAGTTCCTTTAGCTTTTTCAAGCATTTTATTTCTTAAACTGGGAAAGTGGGTAACCAAGAGGTCAGAGCATCTGCCTCCTAGTCTTGAGGCCCATCAACTAGCCGATGTGTCATTAATTACGACAAAGCATTTCAAAAATATGTTTTATGATTTTCAGAGAAGTAGTGTATAATATAAGAAATAATTTTATGCCTTGCAATTAATTAAAATAATGTTGGTAAATACTAAAATGCACAAAACAACTTCTATATATACACATGTATTGTCAATACAAACAAATACACGTAGTAATAAATACATGATAAATAAATGTAATTCTGAACACAGCGATTTCAATATAACTGTGACTACCACTGTCATGGAAGTAACGGAAATATTTTAGAAGGAATTACGAGTGCTGATGATGGCTAAGTCCCTAATGAGTTTCCTCAGACCGACAAAGGCAGACAGTGTTCTCAGTGTTAGCTATGTGTCTGTCTACAGTGTAGCAGCAGTCGTCTGGGTGTCGGTGGCTTACACCCGGATTACACCAGAGGTCGTTAGTCCAAACCTGGAGGACAGTGGACCATCCTCAGAGAAAATGCTTGTTCCAAAGACAAGATTCCAACATATGACATGACCCCCAGTGTTTAAGATCGCCGACATTTCTATATTGTCCATCGCATGACTGTCCTTACCCCGCCCCGATTCAATAAGCAATACAATGTTTGTCAGGAAATCAAGTTCAAAGAAGAACACAGTGTGAAGGAGTGATTATGGAAGGTCCACATGTTTGTAGTTGTTATCTATTGGCGTAGAGACTCTGTGAAGCTCGGAACCGATGAGCTACTTCATAGCAGAATCGGTATTCTTCCTGAAATAGAAAATAGAATTACAACATGATGGTGGATATTAATATATATATAGTACACGGAAAGAAATCATCTTATATAATATTATAGAAATCTTTGCTTCAAGCTAGAAGCTTTTCGTAATCTTTTCCGGAATTTTAGTCGCTCAAATGATGATACATTGGTAGACAACTGGACACAGCTCAGTCTGTGTAATTTAACTGACACGGAGGAACTGGCATCACTTTACTTAATTAGAGGATATAATTACAAATGCAAGTTGTATATTCATGAAAATAAGACTATTGAAATTCACTGCAGTTTGTTCCACCCATAAATCCCCAAGTCTTCTCAAGTAAGAATAATATTCCTTTGATTATTAGCAGCCACGAAAATAAGATTGCGAAAGAGTAATAGGTCCACGAAGACTAATCCTTTAAATAAAATGTTTGTTGTTATTATTGTTGTTGTTGTTGTTGTTGTTGTTGTTGTTTTGTCTTGTTTAGTGTCACATTCAATAAGTTCGATGTTGACATGAGATCTCAACTACTGATGGACGTTCACCTACCAGCGACGTGACGACCTCAGGTCTGACCTCCTGCATTTCTCTGACCTTCATGAAGATGTCGGCTGTGAGGTCAGAAGTCATCTGAGTGATGATGTTACACAGTACGCAGAACAAACCACTCTTTGCAGCCCCGTCTCTGTTCACAAAAATAATATTTAACTTTACTGTAAGCTGTTCAAACTATCAAGGAAGCAGTTTTTGACAAATGACCGTAGAGGTTACTACCATTACTATTACTAACAACAAGTAGAAGAAAAAAAGATAAAAAGATAAAAGAGAACAAAAATCAACAAATTCATCAAGAAAACATTAGCACACGTCCTTTGTAGAGTACTGCATGAAACTTTTTTTTGTTTTATTTTGATGCTTAAAAGAAGGAATGAACACTGTGTGGCATCACTGACATGCACTGGATGAGGACGGGGCAGGACTTGGTGTCGAGGGCAAGTCCAAGCAGCAGCTGCAGCAGGTGTACGAGGTCCTCACAATAGCCGGGGACCTTGTCTCGCCAGTCAGTGAAGGACAACAGGTGGACCTCCCCGTGTTTGTGCTTTCGCTGTCAACACAACAGACAACAAACAACTGCATCACCAGAAACCAGTAAACAAATTCTTGAGAACTGGTGTGGCGAAAATATTCTTGTAGTGATTATAGTAAACAACAAAAAATAGTTTTTTCGGCGACATTGTCAGCCACTTACAACAGGCGTCAATGTTAATTGAAGTCAGTCTTAGAAAAGTTTTACATGTCATTTTCTTGTTTGCTCGAAACAAGTTCTCCACATTTTAGATGAGACATATCAGAAAACATTCCAGACATTCTCTGGACATAAAATACAGACTTTGTGTGTTGCAAGTGTTACCTCCCACTTGAGACTGTAGCTCTGTAAGCTGACTCCCAACACATCTTTGTCAACTAGTGTCACAGTGTAATTCTCAGCCACCAACTTTTCTTCTTTTGTCGGCCAATAAGGACACAGATTCTGATGGACAAGGATGAAAATGTAAGAAAACAAACAATTCACACAGCAGTGCAGGGTTACATACAGAATAGAAAATGTCTGAGGTATAAGTGTTTGTTCCTAAGTTTATGCTAGTATACCAAACTATAAACTATGGTTGTTTTTTGTTCTAGTTTTGTTCTTCTTATGATGACATCAATAATAATGAGGATGATTATGATCGTCATCATTATTTTTATGATGAAAACTTATTAGAGACCAAGAAAATAAGCAAATAAAAACAAAAAGAAGGTCGACCCTGCGTGCCTTCTGGTTAGAACGACTCTTGTGTACTAACGTATTATAAGCTATCTGCTTTTTCACCCAAAAATATCATACATAAAGCAAAGTAGCTAATAAACAAAAATTATTAAATAACTATTTTCCAATTCATATCGGCAATGGTATCAAAGGGTTATCATTCAGATAATAGCCTTTATAATTCTAGCTTGTGTACACATTTATAACTCAGTCTACCTTTTGTAAACAGTCAGCACTTCCCAGAGACACAATGTTTGTGACATCAAAGCTTTCCACCAACCGCCACAGGTCTTGGACGGTGTCTGGCAACGGCAGTTGTGTCAAGATGCTGCCTCGGGCATCAATCAGGGTCTGACAACAGAAGGTACAGGCTAATCAGCAATACAATTCATCAATTTAAAATCATTTAAATAACATTCAGCTTCATAGAGCATGCACATCCTATTATATTATTATTATTAATAATTCACATTATCAGAGTTGGCCATTCAGCTTTGTAGTCCTGTCTTTAAGTCTAAGACTAAAACTTAAAATCTTCCCAATATGAAAATAATATTTAACAACAATACAAATTTACTCAGTAGTTCAGTGCATTTTATGTCCAAGCTGAAGAAGGGTAGCTTTCACACACAAACCACAATTTTAATGAGTATGGAAACCACATAAGCAGCAAGACTTATCCGAATTCAGCCTGTAAGCCATGAATGTCAGTCTGAGACATGACTGGAATCAGCCACAGACTAGCAAAGGTCAAAGGGAAATAAATAAATCGTGTGGGCCACCTCAATACCATGTTATAACCACACACACACATTATATTCTAGGATTCATGCTAAATAGTGAGCAGCACTTACTGGAGCAAAAACAGCGGAAATGTAGTTGTTTCTCCCTCGAGCATGCGCAGTGAGGTAAACCAAATGATTGTCAGCTGATAAAAGAAGAATAAATGGACATGTAAAAACTAGTTTTTGATGCAGATTTTAGTGCAGACAATGATATTTGTGTTTCTTTCTCTGTGTGTTCGTTTGTTTGTTTGTTTGTGTTTAGCCCCTGGGCTAACGGTTACTGGGCTAACGGTTCACTACCAGGCATGGCTGTCTATTACGTCACAGTCTGTATATTTTTCTGTCAGTACCTTTCTCTCTCTCACTCACACACACACACACATCAAGCCATTGGATGATGAAAAGATTGCAAAAATATTTTCTTACGAGGAAGAGAATTCATATTTCGATTCTTGTCTCGGTTCTCGGATGAAGTAGAAATCGTGTAACGTGGTTGTTTCAGACGATCTCTCATCAACTGTAGATTCTATAATTAACAACAACAAATTATCTCTCTCTTTTCCACATGTTCAGAGATTCGCATACAAAGATACTCTTACTAAGAGGTTATTTATTACTACTACTACTAACAATTACAATTACGACTAAAGCAATAGTAAATGAACATATAGTATCTGCATTTTTAGTCTACCTGTTCATACTACATTCAAATAAACATATATATATATATATAAACAAACCGACAAAACTAAAAAAGAAATAAGACAAAACTTGTACACCGAAGCAAATCCCGGGAACGAGAATGAGAAAGGAAGGAAGTTGGAATGAAAACAAATTTTTCTGAGACTACGATAAGAACAGACAAGAAAAGCATCATCAATATACATGTCATATTGAATACAGATCGAAGTGGATAAAAACAAGATGAAAAAAGGCATTTGGTAGGTAAAGACGAGACAAACACCAGACAGCACACCACCTGAAACTCAGTGTCCACAATCTTGTCATCAGTTGTGGTGGTGGTGGACATTAAGGAGGCCATGTCAAAGTAGGCGACTTCTCGCCGAGTGTTGAGGCTGCTGTAGGCTTCCAACACCACCTCGTACACAAACGAGTACTGCTCCTACCAGGACATCATATTACTGGCTTCTTCAGCAAATGACTAGCGATTTTTAAAGATATTCTTACATATTTTTTCTTATTATTTATCTGATTGAAACAATTGCAATTGTACCTAATTGGTGTGAACTGTTCAAGTGTCTCAACTCTTATTTATCGCATAACATTATTCGCAAGTGTTTTTATTGATTGAAGTATATAGCTATATTTTGAGTGTTTGTTGCATAAAATAAGCTGTAAGTGTCATTTTTTTCAATATTTGATTTATTTTTGCGGGACGAATACATGATAAAGAACAACAACGAAAAGGATGCCACTTGTCTTCCACAGAATAAAATCAGAGAAAAAGGCGAACCTTGTTTTGCACCATGTTGCATCGGTCGTCCCGCAGTCTCTTGACGACATCCAGAACATCGACAGTCCCATCCTCTGTCGCCTGGTCCATCACAATATCAATCGCTATGTAGGTACCCGTGCGTCCAACACCAGCACTAGAGGGGGGAACGGGAAAGTTGTAAAGAAACTGTCCAACAGCAGCACTAGATTAAGGGACAAACTTTGTTTTATTTTGAACACTGAGGAACCTAACACTTTAGCGGAGAATTCAGTTTTAGATTTTCATCTTTCCCACCAACTCTCTGGAACCTGGAATTTTTAGCAAACAGGCAACAGAGAGTTTGTGTTAAATGTCTTTTCTCAGATCCTATTGTCACCTGTACAGGCTCCCTTCATGGCCGCTGCTTGTCTCTACTCCTGTACATACTGTATATTAACAGTTGTAGAGGCACTACATATAGGAGCTTTCTAGTAAAATGTGGTGATGACACTGCCTTGCTGTCTATTTGTATGATACTGAACATGATCATAGTGATGCTCTTCCTGACTTTGTTCACTGGTGTGACGAACACTTTCTTGTCTTCAATGCCTTAAAGACTAAGGAAATGATTTTCGATTTTTGGACGAAGAGGGCTTAGTCAGTCATCAGTATTATCGATGATAATAACATTGAGGTATTAACCCTAAACCTAACCCTGACTCTTACAAATATCTAGGTACTATCTTCGATAACAAGCTTAAATGAGATGAGCATCCATGAGCTAATAGCGCCTGTACACATCTGTCAGTCCTTCTCCTCTAATACAAGAATGCTACAAAATTTGTGAAAATTACAACAAATATTTAAAAACAAAGACATGTTGTAAAGTGATAACAAGCGTTAAACTATAGTTGTTTTTTTTTTATTGGAAAACATAACGGGTAAACGCAGGGGAAGCAGATGTGCCATTTCGATAATTATTTCCCTTGTTCCTCGCTTCTCTCCATCTGCACGTGTGTCTATTCTCCCTCTCTTTTAACTACTTTCTCTTGTTATGATCTTTATTACAGTAACAAACTATAAAGAATGATTCGTTTAATATTAATAGAGTTTACCTTGATGTATCACTAAAACTCGTCTTTAATATAGAGGCAACTCTTCTTTATAATTATCTAGACGTGGTTAACAGTATGCTGGCTGGTAAGGGAAATAATCGTGAAAAAACCTGACAGACGTCCATCAGTAATTTTAAAAGCTAGAGAGATTGTTTACAATCAACATCAAGAGTCAAGCGCTGACAGGGAAATTAATTGCTTCTTTTCCATGGTAATTACACAAAACTTTCTTCTCTATTTAATTAACACACATGAAATAGTTTTAGTGTGGAGCTGTCTATGGTTACGATCAGACTGACAATACAGATTTGTGTTCACGCACACACAAACACACACACACACACACACACACACACACACACATCACACACAGAGTTAAACATAGAGAACTCGGTGTCTCCATTACCTGCAGTGAACAAGGGGAGGCGACAGTGTACTGGCAGAGTTACGGGACTTTGCAAACTTGCAGAAGTCAGTGAGGGCGATGGTGGAGGGGATCTCGTGGTCCTTCCAGTCCACGTAGTGAAGCTGTTCCACCAGGCGAAAGTTCCTCACCTTTGAGAGAGCAAACAATTTGTTTTATGTCTGACGTAATTGGGAAAATAATAACAATAACAACAATAACAATAATAATAATTACAATAACAATAATAAAGCACATTTATAGAGCTTAGTCGAATATTAAACAAGCTGTAATCGTTTTCCAAAGTAATGCAATCCATAAACTGTATTCATATTTATTAGTTTAAAAAGATTTTTTCCCAAGAATTTGCCGGTGTTTACATTTGTAAAATTTTTTTTTTAAATTCTCTACATTTTGTTCTCAAGTTCTAAAATCCAAACAAATGGACTTAAAGGTTTCAGTCTAGCATTCTAATCAGTTAATAAAACTGATTTTTTTCCAACATAACGTGTAAATTTTCAAATCTGTAATTGCTAATTACTTTGTGCTTTTTTTAAAATGGTTTAATAACTGAAATCATAGAAGGACAACAGGGATTAATACTTACATTGACTGGCTGTACATGAAGAGTCCTTACGATGAAGTGCGCCCTCTTGTCCTCCTCAGCACACGTCACTTCCACCTGCCCGTAAACGTTCTTCTCTCCCTTTGCCGGCCAGTACTCAAAGCACTTGGACTGCACGACATACAGAGTGAGGTGGGCTGCATGGCATGTAGTCACATAGTTCATCTTCACAAGATATTATACACATTATACATAACTGAATGATCTAGGCAATGAAAAAGCTGCAGAAAAGAGCCGACGAAATAAAAATAGGAAAGAAGAAAAGAGAAACTACCTATTGTGCGAACAAAAGAAAGAAAAAAAAACCCAGAATGAAGTAAGAAATGAACAAACACATGAGTAATTAAATAAAACAGGAGGGAAGCACCGCATGGGATTTTTATGAATGTGATGATATCGTTGTTGTGAAGTGGATTACCTTCCCATTTTCAAGAGCGTTAGTCAACATGATTATCTGAGTTACGTTTTCCTGCCACACCATTCGCCAAAAGTCATCAACGGTGTTGTTTCTGGGTCCTGTAGACAATCAGTCAATGATCTCGTCAGTCATTCAAGTTTATTTGATCCTAATTAAATAATCAATTAACAGATTACATTTTATTCATCCACTAGAATTTCTTTCTTTGATCGAAAAAATGGGATAAAATATAAAGCGAGTGAAAGGAGATCTGAAAGAAGAAAACAAGATATACATATAGAGCTATTTGAGCCTGTCATAGTATACACAATACAGTTACACATACCTTGGGCTGCAATGTAAGCTTTGTCTCGCTTGTATCCCTGGAGAAAAGACATTAAATTATATTATAATTTAGAATCCAACAACACGAGTAAACAAGTATTAAACGTTTACTGGCCACAGGAAGCCTCCAACAATAAGTTTCTTCTTTAAAGTGAAGATGCCGAGCTAGATATTTGAAAAGACGATTGAAAGAGTTTCCCATTACTCTTGCTTTTCTTATTGCATTTAAAAAGTGATGCAGACAGTTACATTTTTTACTGTGTTTTGATGTCTCTGTAAGATGCTTTTGCAGCAAGTCTTTTAATTTCCATCTTATTGTTTTCGATTATTAGAACACTAGCATCTACAGCCAGCAACCGTCCAACCCTGCTTCAGGGTGGCACACGAGGTCACGGCCTCTGTTCTACTGGTATCCAGACATCGTCACGATAAGTAGTAGATGATTGTTGCTGCTCCACCCTGTAGACCTCTCTACTACTGAACTCTCACTGACTAGAAATGAAAACATTCAAACACTCAGTCTCACTGACAACACTCACGGTGATGAAGCTGGCGTTGATATAGTCCGAAGAGTTATCACCCTTTACCTTCTCCAGGACAACTCTGTTGAAGTCGTCTGTTGTATGGTGAAAATAACGTAACAATGTTAGTGGGTTTTTTTAAATACACCAAAAATAATTACATTGATAAACATAGTGCATAGTACCAGATTTGTGAAGTTCTGCATAGTTTACTATTAATTCTGTTTACTTTAAAATAGCAATGTTTAGAGAAAAATTATTTACAATTTTTTGCACATTTTCTGAAAGATAACACGGAATATATTCCAAAAATTGTTCTTTCTTTCGAAATGAAAAGATTTTTTTAATTTTCATTTGTGAAAGGTACTTTTCTATGTCACCAATAAGTAACTAACTCACAAGGAAGAATAGTGTTAAACCGATTTTTGTAGTGATTTTCTTTCTGTGATCCGTTTTTGCAGTCATAAATTAAACCAGAGGGCAGCTCCTGCCAAACAAATTTTTTCCATAATTATTTATTCTTTGATTTATTACAAATGTTAACATGAGTCCGTGCGTGCGTGCGTGCGTGCGTGCGTGTGTTCACCCAGGTAAACAAGAAAAATCCGGGCACTTGTCTGCATCCACAAATAACTTAGCCCTTGCATAATCTTGATATTTTCTTAAATACATAGATTTCAAGAAATCAAAACCTGCCACGATTGACCACAAGAAACAAAAATAAATAAATAATAATAATTTATCGTAAATTTCAGCAAGAGATAACAGGAGGTTCAGAATAAATTGTCAATGTTCAAAAAGTTTTCTACGAGGTTCCTCTTACAAAAATCTATTTCCCTTTCTATTATTTTAGTTCTTAGAAAACAGTTTTAGGCTCTGTTACAGACAACAAGTGTATCAACTCGCATAACAACATTTCTTCCTGATTTTACTGAGAATTCGTCGTCAACGGAGCGCAGTTTCTTCTCGACCTCCATTTTGAACATGCGCAGTGACACGCCAGTAGTGGCGGCGTGCATCCGGGCATCTAGGTGTGATGTTCGTCCGCCTGCAGTGAGCAGAGCTTCCGTCCGAATGTTGACATAAACATCAGCAGCCCCGAGTGAGTGCGCAGTGCCGGCCCCTTGTCTCACTTCCGGCTGATGGTGCAGCTGTAGCGTAGCGGTCCTCGCTACCGTAGCGTATTCGTCTGAAATCAAAGGTAAAATCGAAAGTAAACATTCAGTGTGTAAATAGGCAAATACTAATACATACTTTGGTTAATGCAAATTTAAGCACAAAAAATATATTTAACATTTTCTTAAATCTTCAGCTACGACAACTATCCACGGACTATAGTTCTGATAATGAGGATGGAAATGACAACACTGATGGCGACGATGATGACGCTGATGATGATAGGGACGATCATCTCACCATTGGAGACAGGTGGTGAGCACGCATGAGCGACCATGTTGTTGATGTAGTGGACATCCGGTGTATGATTTTCATCAGCGAGGTGAGGAGGCGGACACGATCGCTGAAAACAGGTTTCCGTTGCAGCCAATATCTCCTAGAAAAATTATCAGTTATAACAGATGGGCGATGACATGGTATTTTAATTATAGTAGACTGACATTAATCTACACGAACTGAAGCTCTAGTGGCTTGATTGATGCATGTATACACGTGTTAGGTAAGCACAAAGCATTTTTAAAATTCAGAGAAAGGTCATTGAAATGTGACCTCTCTACCTCTCACCTTTGGAATTGCATGTTATGTTCTTACGTCCAAAATACAGTGCATCGATTACATCTATGAGGCATTTGAAGTGCGAAATTTAAATAATAGTTGAGTTTTATTGCATTGTTTTATATTGTATTGTGTACTGTTTGGATTCCTGTTGAAATGGGTCAAAGGCCTTTTTAATACATTAATCATTAATAAATCTTTATCCAAACCACATTATAATCTACATTCCATCATAGTAGTAACCATGACCAGCATTACCCGTCGTCATCAGAATTTTAAAAACTGGACAGAAAACAAGAGTTCACAGAGTGGAGAATCACAGAAGACTTACCTCACAATGAGAAAAATCACAACGGCCAGCAGAATGATGACAAAGATGATTCCTACAGCAACACCAGCGGCGCTTGTGCTTGTATCTACAAGTTCTGTGGAAAAAAGTTTTCAATGTATTTTGTGATAGTCTTCAAACCACAGAGGTTAAATTTAAAGTAAATTTTATATCAGAAAAATACATTATCAAGATTCATAACATTAATTACTGAAATTTTAATCTAGCACTAACTGTTATCTCAACACGTTGAAATAATTTGTCTGTAAATTTTGAGGGAGGAAAATGCCAAAAGATACTTAACTTGTATGGTAATGGAGGCAAATCTCGAAAAGCATCCTCTTACCCATGCACTTAGTTCCTTGGAAACCCTCCAGACAGCCGTTGCTACAAAAGCCGTTTTCGTGGTGACAGTCCTGCTGGTGACGACACCGTCCGCAGGTCTGGTTACACCCATCACCATGTGAGCCAAGTGGACATTCTGTAAACACGCCATAGATAGTTGTTGTTGTTTATTTTTAGTGTGAGCTTCTGTCTTTTTCTAACCACAGGACTTAATGTTTCTTGGACAGTCTACTATTTGTATTTTTTGAGCTACTACTCACGTTGGTCACAAAGGTCACCTAGAAGTCCAGGTGGACATCCTTTGGCACATTTGCCAGTTTTCTTGTCACAGGCCTCATCGTCCTTACACCGACGGCAAGAGAGTTGACAGTTAGCGCCATACTTGCCGTCTTCACATTCTTCAAAAAGATTCAGTTACTAAGAGAAATTCTAACTGATTTTGAGAAATGATGTCAATATTTAAAAGCATTCACATTTTTATCATACTCATATATACTAATTTACAATGAGCACAGCAGATTGTTGTTATCATCTGGGTAATACAAAAGTATTTGAAGAACAAAATACTCGCCAAACACACCCTTTTCGCACTTATCGCCATTCCACCCTGTTTGACAGCCGTTCGGACATCTACCCGTCACCTTGTCACATGTGAAGTTGGCGCATTTTCCACAAGATTGAGAGCAATTCCAGCCATACGTCCATTCTTCACAAGCTTCACATAATATATAAAGTAAATATTTTTTTAATTTAATTACCTACAGCATCACAAGGTTTTTTTGCTACATGTTTCTTTCCTCATGTCTTTGTGAAACGCCCATAATTTTATTTTAATCGATTTTGACAGATTTTAAATGAAAAGATTTTGCTCGTACATTCGGAGAGCTACTTCTGTCGGTTGTTTTTCTTTGAAAATTTTTTTTACGTTTTCGGTACTCAGGAACAAAATAAATTATCAGACATGTTCGTGTCAAACATACCCGTCTGGCACAAGTCGTCTGTCCACCCTGCTGCACAGCCAGTCGGACATCTACCCGTCACCTTGTCACAAGCCAAGGAGTTGGCACACTGACCACACGACTGAGAACAGCTCCAGCCATACTTCCCATCCAAGCAACCTAAAGTACAAAACAGTCATTTGTAAATCCTAATTTTAATCGGGTGTTACAAGGTAAAGTTTTTGATGTACTTTTCTTTACTTGTCTTTTTCCCTCATTCTCCCAGCTGAGTTTATTTTAAAACGACTTTCACATATTTCAGTCTGCTTGGCTTTACTAGTACAACCTGGGATTTAGCTTTGTTGGTTGTTGTTCACTGAGTTCTGTTTGTGAGAGCAAATGATAAGCCAGATGTCTAAGAAAAGCATTTGTGAAATTAAGTTACATGTTTCACACATGTGGCTAAAAAAAGGTCCTTTAATCCTTTAATCAGGGCATTTTTTTTTTAAATTTACATTGAAAGGACCAAGCTTTTACAAATAAAATCAACCCTTTTTAACTTTTGATCTTTCCCATTTTCCCATTTCCCATATCTCTTTCTATTTTTTTATGCATGGTTATTTTTTATGCAGTTCAGGGTCTAGCATTACTTCTATGATATCATTGCATGATGATTAACATTTTAAGCCTCCCAGACATTATCAGCAAACTGTGGTTGTCATTACTTTTGTGACATCCTTGTCCTTGCCATCCTGGGTGACAGCCTCTCGGACATCGTCCACTTGCTTTGTCACAAGTCTCACCCTCACAGTGACCACAGCTTTGATGACAGTTAGCTCCGTACTTTCCGTCCTTGCAAACTGAAAATGTATTCTTATCTTCTTAATATTTTAAATTCATAATTTGAAAACTCCAATATATTGTCTGCATGATACTTGAATGGTCCAGGCGCACTACATGCTAAACTATGAGAGTGCTTCGGCTAGAAACACTGCATAACATGCGAGTGGAAATAGGTAGGTAAGTTCGCAATTACAAATTAAATGTTCTGTACTTTGTTACGAAAATTCCTGTCGATTTTAGGAACAATATAATAGTGTAGAAAACTGACTTCTAGAGAACAAGAATGATGTTATGTTATACTAGAGGAGGAAACACGTATGGTTATTAAAGTAAAGAAAAGAAAGTGTATACGTACCCCACACCTCAACCTCACACATGTTGAGGCTGATATCGTTCCTATTTCTGCTGTCTCTCCTAATCTTGACTGTCCTGCCAGACAGCGCCGTGGTACAGGACAGGGTAAAAGGGTTGGTAGAGGGCATGTCTTTAATCGAGAAACACTGGTGGTTGTCTATGGTGACAGTTGTGTCCACCATTCTGCGTAAGACTGTGAAGGAATACAGTTGTAGGTCGTTGAAAGGTACAAACATTAGACAAACACACATGTACACAAGTATTATGTTCCTTTACTTATATATAAAGATGACTTTAAACATCACAAACACTCAAATGCTCTCTTTACCTGATAACTAAAAGAACTTTAAGCCAGTGATGTGTTAAGAAGATTAATCCAGCAATTACAAGTTTCTTCTCACTCGACTAGTGGCTAACCTTTGTGGTTCTTAGTGTTGAACAAAGACAAAAAAAGGAGTATTGAACACTAAATTAGAATAAAAGTAAGAAAGCACACAAACAATCCCACCCGACGTACACACACAAGCAGACCCATCCACCCACCATACACACAAACACCCATACAAACTCCCCGTCCAAAAATAGAGACAAAGAAAGAAAGAATAAAGAAGAAAAAGTAAAAAGTGCAATTTTGATTCTGAGTTTCAAATCCGAGTAACTTGAATGGTGCCCACACTATAGCGGGTTGGGAGGTGGGCGAGGGAAAGAGGGGTTGGCGTAGGAGTTTAAGGACGAGTCAGTAGTTGTCACCAAAAGCAGCCCTGTACTAATATTCAGGAGACTGACTCAAGAAAGAAGCGATAGTTAGCAGAGGTTGTGAGATAATTAGATAACAATAAGGGGATTCCTTATAAGAAATCTACATGGTTTTTCTTTTATTGAAAATTTAATTGTTACAAACTGTATAATATACATGTCGCCATCTTGTGTTTCTAGTGCTGAGTAACACTTTAGTATTTGTGTAAAATATTGAAGAGTAACTTACAGCCAGGACGGCCATAGATGGTGATGTAAGCCACAGGGTACACGTGACCAAGGTCTACTTCCCACGATGGATACTCGTCTCTGGGATTTTCAGATGTGTGGATACAGGTCATGAACTCGGTGATATTTCCACCCGGTGTCCTGCCATCCACCGCCGCAGACCCTGATGTAAATTTACTGTGAGTGGAGCTCTGCTTTGTTGCCTTGCTCAAAGCCATGTTCCCTGTAACAACGATCGAGTCAAGAGTTACAATATGAGAGAAGAGGTGTGAGTGAACTAAACTGTAGCACTGGTAGCCATATTTACTTTTAGAGGCTTTCTTCTTTAAATCAACAAACATACATTATAAAAGATTTCTGTGCTCTAGTACACCTTAGCGGGTAATATAAATGGTGTTTACAATATTTTGTGAAATAAAATTGTTCTCACTAAACACAGTGTACAGTAGGTCCCTTGTGAAATGTAAGTACACACCAGTTATGATGTTATACAGCATCTCGAGTATTTACTAATGATGGTATCGATATGAAAGTGTTTATGTAGATAGACAATAATAACACTAAACTTTTCCTTAGGATCAAAAGCACTCGCCTTAGCCTATAACAGGAAGTGGTCAATCGGATTAATAAGACAAAATGTCAAAGGATTTGTTTTACGGGGTGGGGGTGCTGGCCCCACGCCCAACCCTCCTCCTTTGTCAGCCGAGCTTGGGACCGTCCTTGGCGGAGGGCAGCCAGCCCTGTAAACAGATGCCACGTGCAGAGAAAGATCAGCGTGCCCGAGACGAGAAATGAACTCAGGGCAGCCAACCTTCACTGTATTGGTGACAGGCGCTAACAGCGCTAACCGTTGCCACCGGGCCGCTCAAGTGTTTATGTAGATAGACAATAATAACACTAAGCTTTTCCTTAGGATCAAAAACACTCGCCTTAGCCTATAAAAGGAAGTGGTCAATCGGATTAATAAGACAAAATGTTAAAGGCTGAGTCTCAAGGACTGTGACCACGAGAACATATGGATATAATAGTTAATAGACTGACAGAGCAACTATTAAAACAGTTAAATACTAACATCATAAACTATATCAATATATATATATAAAGTATAATTCGCTTGCTTATTCTTTGCTGACTAAAGTCCTGAAAAATAAATTGGCACTAACTTAAAGTAAGTAGATCTTTCTACTGACATCTATAATAAAAATACGAGGAAAACTTCACTTACTGACATCCTGGGCATGACAACAGAAAGCTGTTAACCACGTGACACACAGCTTGAGTAACATTGTCTTTGTCAACTTATACAAGTGATGACCACATGTAGACATCTACCTCTGTCCTGCTATACAAGTGATGACCACATATAGACATCTACCTCTGTCCAGTCTTTGCTGCCAAACAACTTCTCGATGGCAGTGCTAGCATCCAGTACACGATGTGTTACTGTCAGCAGGCACTGACAATGATTCTTTACTGACAGCAACAGTCCACAATTCACTTCTCTGTCAGCAAATTTTCGAAGACATCGAAGGACGATGTTTGATATTATCAGCAGGAAGTAGTTAACTGCGGCTGGAGCAATGCGAGCTTTGTTTTCTACTGGGTAGACACTACGCATGAAATCATCTACCTCTCTTCCATCACTCTTTTATATCTCTACGTCGCTTCTTTTGCCTTTAAATAAACCATCTTTGATTTTTCAGGTTGTTTTGATTTGTCTTTGTATATATGAAATACATTCAACGAGCATGTAGCGATACCATGCTGTCCGGCCTCTTTCACAGAATGTTGTGTGTTTCACTGTTACAATGGCGAAGGAACCAGGAGGGCAATGGGGCAGCCACCCACTTACTGTCTCATGGAGTTCCACATAACAGTTTCCCACAGTGTACAGAGCATCGATGATCGTATCCCAATCTCTCGGGAACTCGAGCGATTACAGCTTCGTGTCTTCATCCTGCACAGTTGGTCCTTCACAGTCTGAGTCATCGACAAGAGCACTGAACTTATTGAACCACTCGAAATAAATGAGCCTGTAATGCGCCAACAATGAAATACTTTCCACCTTTTTTATATTGGTCATCAGGGAGAGGCAAACAGCGAGGGTCAATGTCGTGACACTCTGACCCCGGAAGCTTTACAAAATTAGTTGACCTTCGATTACAATAAGTTTGTCTTTTTAAATTAGTTTGGCGAGTTGTCCACTAGAAATACTCAGTGGTCATCGTTGACGTTGGGAGAGATGAGTCCACAGCTGAAAATCATCGTTTAATGACAGACAGGAAGTGATGATAGAAGACTTGCTGGGTCGCCATACCACCTGCACATCCTGCTTATTGTCAGGTTCGGAAAAAACTACATTTAACACAGGATGCTGTAGGCACGGACCGGACATAAGTTGTTAATATTCTCTGCCACTGCACTTGAGTGAAGTATTTGGCACTGTCCTGTATGTAAGCGATTGTGGGATGTATACTAAAACTTGTTCCTCTATTTTTCCGTCAGTAAACATCATGATGTCGAGTTACTCTGATGCCATTTCTGTTACTCATTAAAATTTCTGATTGAGCTCAAGCATAACCACACACACAAACGCATGCATTTGTTTCAACGATAAATCCCTGTGACATTAAATGGCAGAGAAACAGACAGACAAACGGACTGATATTGATGACACAATAAAACTTTTCCATTCATGTATGTTTTTATTTGACAGAAAGTGCTTCGATAAATCGTTGTCACTCTGATCTTACAGTCAAACATCCTGATAACAGCGAGGCTGACTAGACATCGCCATCCACAGAACTGATGACACTGTTCACTGGCAAGACATACTAGCAGAACTGCTCAAACTGCACACTGGCAAGATACACTCAGAGCTGCTCACATTACTCAAGCTGCTCACATTACTCATGCTGCTCACACTCAAAAGCCGTGTGTCGTTTTGAGATAGAAACTCTCGCATTGTTCTACCCTGTGATACTATCTTCTATATCTGTTATCGACAAATTCACCATTTCTCTTTTCCTAACGTGAAATTTGCTGTCATCGTTCCTTAGACCAGACATGTGCAACGTGCGGCCCTCTGTTCACGTGTGCGGCCCTCAGGCCGCCCTCCTCTTGACATGCTTCCTTTAGACAGTCATGTGGACTACACTGACATGTAGTCAGTATATTTCCAGGTTTATAAGAACCACAGAAACTTCTGTGTAGTCTCATAATGTTACAGAGACTCAAAAGTATTTTTTGTTGGTAGTGACTAATGTCTCATGTTTATAATTTTTAGTTCGCTTTCTTTAGTTAAAATGTGATTTTACATGTCGATTCTTTGTTCTAAGGACTAATAGCCTCAAAGATAATATATTTTAAATATTATTCTAATCTAATAGAGAAGGCAGTACTATGATACAAACTTACAGATGAATATCATCACACAATCGAATGTCGGCGCGCACACTCTCTCACTCGCTTATATTAAGGATCATGAAGTCTGTGTTTTATATATAAACATCAAATCACAAATTTACAATATTCCAATAAAGTGACACATGTCATTGTATTATAAGGAGATAATGAATCTTTTCTGATGCTTCTTATTTAACGGAATATTTTGTTTTCTTGAGCTGAAACTCTTTTTTGTGCTCATCTTGCAGACACACTGACAGATAATATATATCACAAGGTATGATGTGCAGATTGTATAAACAAACACAGTTCCGCTAATCATTAGGATCTTAGAAAAGTGGTTTTGTTGGTCAGTCTGGAAATATCCTGAAGCTGTCGTAGGAGCCAACACCACTGGTAATAATTGTGTGTGGTTGAAAGAGATAAACTCGAGTAAATAAAGTAGGTATGTTTCAAAACCCAGTGAGTCTGTCGTGGATGTCTGGTTGAATACGAATTAAATGAAAAAGGTAATTATTTCACGAACAAATTTACTGCTTAAGTAAATGGCATTATTAAGAATCTCTATCTCAATTCTTCTGACAGTTCTTGTATGTTTTTGACTTTCTGTTGGTGATGAGGTGATAGTAGAAGTAAGTTTGGATGTGGGACAATTTAAAGTTTGTACATTGTCTGTAATGGTAGTGGTTCATCATCGCGAAAAGTTCTGTGTATCAGTGAGTGAAGGCCAGACAGTGAGAGTACTGAACAGGATGCAGACAACTGATGTGATGCATCAGACTGCTCGAGCTGGAAGTGAAGACACTTGTATTCCATGACAACAACAGTCAGCTTGTCTCCCCTGTGAGAAACGACAGAAAAGTTAAACAAATTAACATTAGTGTAGTCGACAAATTTAGAGATTGGTGGGCTAATTAAAAATTAAAATACTTTGAGTGGACCAGTAAGTGCTCAATGTGTAAAACTATTTTTAATTTATTCAATAAACTTAGAAAACAAAACATCTCTACATACTTTAGGTCTTGATCTACAAGTAAAGATGTTGTACATTTACAGTTATTTGTGTCGGTTTTAATAAATTACTGGAATAAGAACTATTTTGAAGAATAATAACAATACAATTGTGTGCATAATGAACAGGATGGTCACAGATGAATGAGCTCAGTGAAAAACCGCAGGTCCAGCAACCGATGTATGAGGTTGCGTCCCCTTTACTGGAAGGTTGAAGGTAGCTCACCAAGATAGACATTGGTTGTTGTGTCAGTCATTCTGTAATCAAGTATCTCTCACACACCCACACACACTCACACACACACACACACTCTCACACACACACAAACCTCTGAAAATAAATCAGAAAAATATTTGATACAAGCACTAAGAAATCTTTAAACAGCTTTTGTAAAGTGAACAGTAAACAAAGATGAGTGTGGAATAAAACGAGAAACACGCGGATCTTTACTGATGTGTGACTGTTATGTGTTAACTTCAGGGTTAGGGAGTCGATACCAGTAAGAGGCTGGTTATTTCTCTTGCAAAGTTTTGAAGAAGTCTCACAAATAGAACATTCATTACAATTGTAATATGACTGTTAAAAATTTGAATGGCTAATCGCATTACCTTAGTGTAGTCTTACCTTGGTTTGTCTCCCTCCTTGTGTCCACGTGTGATTCATCTATAAAGACATTTGATGCCAGCAAAATTACAGTGGGCATTGATAACTTGTAACTGTGGATGCTCATGAAAACAAGAAAATAAGATAATATTGTGTAACCTCGCCAAATTGTTATTTTTAGTAACAATGAAATAAATAATATTCTAAAACATATTTATTAATCAATGTATAGGACTTTTTCCTTGTAAAATGTTGCATAATCGTTTTGACTAGGGTTAAAAGAATAACCATTCAAAGTATTCTTACTATTCGATTTGCTTCTAGTCGTGGGTGTAAACAAATTGTAAGCAAATTGAAGGTTTTCTTGATAAATGTTTTTTTCAGAACACAGAAATGTGACAAAAACTTCTGGTAAAAACTTCCGAGAATTATTTCTTCCATCGGAATAGACTTTTGATATTATCAACATCCTTCACACAAGTGTACATTGAAAGTGTTTCTCAGGTTGGTGTCCATCTCTAGTCGGATGTTGAGGAAGCTGTCATAACAAGATGTACAAACTTCTAGTGACAGCTGTATCACACTGTACAAGTTTGTATCAGACAATTCAGTGATGTGTGTCGGACTGAGTTCTTACATGCTAAATATGTCACTACTGTATGTCTGTGTAATCATCACAACCATCCTTTACTGAAACTGTCAGTTTGGGTAAAAAAAGAAAATCATCGCGTGTTTCAAAAAGATTGTACAAGAATACCTTTCTCGTGGTCATCGTGCTTTTTTTCGTGAGTCTTCATGGTCCCTGTGCAGCCCAGTTTAAATTTAACTGTTTCAGAGAGAAATCTGTCGGTATCATCTCTCAACACACGATCGTGGACCGTCTCCTTTTTAGAAGTAAATCGCGAGTGTCGATCAACAAACACCATCAAATGTTATTCGAAAGTCGATGGTCACAAACTCCTCACTGAATGTCGGTAAGGCTCGGTGGAGTTTGAAAAAGCATGTAGTGGCAAGATCAAAGAAAGCTGCGCACGTGTTACGTAATCACTCATTTGTATTAACTCATCACTCGGCAAGTCTCGATAAGCAAATACAAAAAAAAACCACCTGTTTGCATAGAAAATGACATACGCATCACTAAATCCTTCTGTCCAGAACTTTCATGTTGTAAAAGATTGGATAATTAAAATAATTATAAACTGACTAAAAGTCTTTTATGAAGTTAATAAAAAAATAAATGTCTTAAGATAATAATTATGGGTGAAAGTGACAATGAGAATACGAAGAATCTGGCAAATTAATTGAAAAAATAAAACAGATTGGTATGATTAAATTATATATATATTTTTTGGTCCAACCGAATTCAGATACTAAGCCATCACATCTAACTAATCAAAGAATAAAACAAACAAAACTAAAAGGTTTTCTTAGTATGAAAGTGTCTACAATTAACGGGGACATCTGATTTTTCGACTTTGCGTGATAAACTGCTTGCTGGCAAATGTTTGGCTGTCTGCTAGCTATGCTATGGCTGGACACTTTAAAGACCGAATGATGATAATTGGGATAAATAATATTAAGGATAAGGACACTGTAGGAAAAACGGAGTAATTAAAAAATGAAAGAGGAAAATGTAAGCAAAACATCATGGACACCCAAAGCTCCAATAAATGTGATATTAGTTACACAGTATGGTGATGTCTGCGACACTGTGGTGTGATGTGACATTGATACACTGTTTACAACACTGACGTAATGTGACACTGACAGTCTACAACACTGACATGATGTGTACAACAGTAATGTGCTTTTAAAGACATAATGAACTGTCAGCCGCCCTCTCCATCATCAGTGGTAAAACTTCCTGTTTACTTGACACTCTTTTCTCCGGTCCTGCTGTGAAAGTCGAAACGTTTAAAAGATTTATAAATAATTGTCAAACTTACCGTCTGGCACAAGTCGTCTGTCCACCCTGCTACACAGCCACTCGGACATGTACCCGTCACCTTGTCACAAGCCAAGGAGTTGGCACACTGACCACACGACTGAGAGCAGCTCCAACCATACTTCCCATCTTCACAAGCTTCACAGAATATTTAAAAGTAAATAATTTTACATTTAATTACCTACAGCATCACAAGGTTTTTGTTACATATTTTTTCCTCCTGTCTTCGTGAAACTCACACAATTTTATTGTAATCGACTTTGACAGATTTTAAATTAAAAGATCTTGCTCTGAAAGCTACTTCCGGTTGAAACGTGTTTTGAGTCCCTGGTAATTAGGAACAAAGTGAGTTATTAGAAATAATGATGTCATTGTCAAACTTACCAGTTCGGCACAAGTCGTCTGTCCACCCTGTTTGACAGCCACGCGGACATCTACCCGTCACCTTGTCACAAGTGGAGTTGGCACACTGACCACACGACTGAGAACAGTTCAACCATACGTGCCATCCCTGCAACCTACAGTACACAACAGTTGTAGGTAAACTTTCTCACCTGCTGTTACAAGGTAGGAGTTATTACTACATCTCTCTTCTTTCTCGCCTTGTCTTTCTTACTCATCCCCTCAAAGACTCAACCGAGTTTTCTTTAACGATTTTACAGATTTTAGGTGGTTTGATATTATTAGTCTATTCTGAGAGCTAGCTTTCGGTTGCTGTTTATTCAGTTGTTTTTGTGTGTTCCTGATACTCACAAACATCACAACTGCTCAGACAGTCGTAAGTCTAAAAAGATTTTAAAATTTAGTGTTAGTGACATATTTGATGTTGTGTTTGTGGTTAACAAAGCTCTATACTAACATCTCAGTGAAATAATTCAGACAAGTTTTTTTTTTTTTTCTTGTATTAATATATCTGTAATTGGAGCAAGGATTTTACTAATAGGATCAAAGCCATCTGTCGCTACTAACCTACCCCTTATGTTCTATCTTTCCCTCTCTCTCTTCCTTATTGTATAACCTTGGTCAATTAAGATTTATCCTTTGATATTTCTTTCTCTCATTCCTTCTTCAACTATTTTTATAAAAGTATAATTTTATTTTATGTTACGTTTCATGTAGTGATATAGTGTTATGTATCAGTATCCTACAGTTTTTTTTCTATTATCCCTTTACATATTTTAAAACTGTTGTTGACTCATAGACATTATCAACAAATTGCTATTGTCATTACGTGTGTGACATTGTTGTCCTTGCCAGCCTGGGTCACAGCCTCTCGGACATCGTCCACTGTCTTTGTCACAAGTCTCACCCTCACAGTGACCACAGCTTTGATCACAGCTAGCACCGTACTTTCCGTCCTTGCAAACTGAAAATATATTATCTTCTTAACATCTTTAATTCATATCTTCAAAGCTCCATTATATCTTGTGCATGATACTTGAATCGTCCAGACACACTACATGCTAAACAATAAGAGTGTTTTGGTGAGACACACTGTGAGGGAATTTATCGTCTGTGGACTTAAAACACGCATTGGGATATAGGCAGGTGGGAAAATATTATAGCAGATGTTTTTCATGTGACGAATTGATTTTATAATTTTCAGTTGATAATAATAATAATGAGTGAGAAAACAAATGCAGAACAAAAATCTTTAATTACCAAAAAAATCACAAAAAAGACACTGGCGAAAAAAAATCTTATCCAACATATCAGAAATAGGTTTTGTGTAGTGTCTTTCTGCTAACATATAGACACATCATATTAAACATTGAATGCATATAATTTAGTTAAAGATATCTATTTGCTTTATAAAATATCATTAAACAAACTATCTCGATCACAATTTCAAATTAAATATTCTGTATATCGTTCTGAAAATTCCTGTCGATTTGAAAACAACAGGTAAAATAGTGTAGAGACATGGGCAACAAGAATGGCGGTATGTTAGAGGAGCAAACACTTATTGTTATTATAGCAAAGTTAAGCAAAGTGTATACGTACCCCACACCTGAACTTCGCACATGTTGAGGCTGAAATCCTTCTTAACCCTGCTGTGTCTCTCTATCCTGACTATCCTGCCAGACAGCGCCGTGGTACACAACACGTTAAAACGGTTGGTAGAGGGAGCTTTTTGGATGGAGAAGCACGTGATACTGTCTATGATGACAGTTGTGTCCACCATTCTGTGTAAGACTGTGAAGGAATACAATTGTAAGTCATTGAAAGATACAAACATTAGACAAACACTAATGTACACTAGCATAGCGTTCCTTTATTTATATGTGTATAATAATATCTACAAACATCACAAACACTCACATTCTGTCTCTGTACCTGCTAACTAAATCAACTTTAAACAAATGTGTAAAGAAGTGTTGTTCCAGCAACCACAAGTTTTCTGTCTTATGTCTTGCGGCTAAACTTCATGGTGCTTAGTGTATTGGACAAACACAAAAATGTAAATTAAGACTATTGAGGACGGAAATAAATAAAAAAGAGAGAAAGCATGCAAAGATTGTAACACACATGCCTTTACAGACAAAGAAAGAAAGAAAAGAAAGAAAGAAAGAAAGAAGGAAAGAAAGAAAGAAGGAAAGAAGGAAAGAAAGAAAGAAAGAAAGAAAGAAAATAAAAAGTGCTATTTTGCTAGTTTTATATCTTGATAACTTGAATGGCGCCCACACCATAGCGAGTTGGACTGTTGGTGGGGATGTTAGACGACGAGCCAGTGGTTATCACCCAAAGCAGCCCTGTAGTATACTATATTCAGGAGATTCCCTCAAGAAAGAAGCGATAGTCAGCAGCGGTCGTGAGATAAATAGATAACAAGAGGATACTTTATTAGAAAGCTGCATAGATTTTCTTTTATTGAAACATTTTAATTGTTACAAACTGTAAAATATACATGTCGCCTTCTTGTGTTTCTTGTGCTGAGCAACACTTTAGTATTTGTGTGTAAAATATTGAAGACTAACT
Organism: Pomacea canaliculata; assembly: GCF_003073045.1. Lineage (NCBI taxonomy): Eukaryota > Metazoa > Mollusca > Gastropoda > Architaenioglossa > Ampullariidae > Pomacea > Pomacea canaliculata. Next base: position 24,963,517 of record NC_037598.1, read on the forward strand.
TACAGCCGGGACGACCATAGATGGTGATGTAAGCCACAGGGTACACGTGACCAAGGTCTACTTCCCACGATGGAAACTCGTCTCTGGGATTTTCAGATGTGTGGATGCAGGTCATGAACTGGGTGACATCTCCACCCGGTGTCCTGCCATCCACCGCTGTAGACCCTGAGGTAAAGGCACGATAATAGGTGCTCTGACTTGTTGTCTTGTTCAGGGCCACGTTCACTGTAAACACGATCCAGTCAAGAGTAAGAATATTAGATAATAATTGTGAATGAACTGAATTGTAACAATGATGTATTAATTAGAATTCATATTTAGAAGCATTCTTATCTAAGGAATCAATAAAAATTATAAACCAATTTCTTGGCTTTAAAACACTGGAGAGGGGAAATATAAATCACGTTGCAACATTTTGTAAAATAAACTTGTTATCACTAAACACAGAGTACAGTCCCTCGTGAAATGTAAGTAGACTCCAGTGTTATACAGTATATCGAGTATTTACTAATGATGGTATTGATATCAAGTGTTTATGTAGATAGACAATAATAACACCAAGCTTTTCCTTAGGATCAAAATCACTCGCCTTAGTCTATAAAAGGAAGTGGTCAATCGGATTAATAAGACAAGATGTCTACTGACAATGTTAAAGGCTGAGTCTCAAGGACAGTGATCACGAGAACATATGGAATTAATAATTAATAGACTTCCAGAACAACTTTAAAACAGTCATGTATCAAAGTACAACGAAAAGCTAAAAAAAGTCTTAAATTGTTATTGACATCATCATAAATAAACAATTCACATATTAACTTAAAACATATTTAAGCTGATTTAAAGTAAGTAAATCTTTCTACTGACATATCAACAACAAAAAAACCAAGAAAACTTCACTCACCGGCATTTTGAGCATGACAGCAGAAAGCTGTTAACCACATGACACACAGCTTGAGTAACATTGTCTTTGTCTGCTTATACAAGTGTTGACCACATGTAGACATCTACCTCTGTCCTGCTATACAAGTGATGACCACATGTAGACATCTACCTCTGTCCTGCTATACAAGTGATGACATGTAGACATCTAACTCTGTCCTGTCTTTGCAGCCAAACAACTTCTCGATGGCGGTGCTAGCATCAAGTACACTTTGTGTTACTGTCAGCAGGCACTGACAATGATTCTTTACTGACAGCAACAGTCCACAATTCACTTCTCTGTCAGTAAATTTTCGAAGACATCGAAGGACGATGTTTGATATTATCAGCAGGAAGTAGTTAACTGCGGCTGGAGCAATGCGAGCTTTGTTTCTCAATGAGTAGACACTAAGCAGGAAATCATCTTCCTCTCTTCCATCACTCTTTTCTGTATCTATGTCGATTCTTTTGTCTTTAAATAAACCATCCTGATTTTTAAGTTCCTTTTGATAATCTTTACTGCCATCATGGAGTTCCACATATCCCCCTCAAAGTTTAACATCTTCCTGCGCCACTACAATATTTCATGGTAACATAGAAATACGAGTGTTTATTTGAATTTTAAAATGAAATGTAGTGTTATGACCATAATGAAAATCTTTTCTAGTCCTGCACTGGGAAGACAGCAAAAGCCAGACGGTGCATTGATACCATGTGACAAAGGTGTGCGCACACCCGACATAAAACTCATCTAGAGGTCAGTGGCGATGATGTGTCAGTGAGTTGTAGTCTCACAGTGTGTAGTAGATGATGATGTGTCAGTGAGCTGTAGTCACACACAGTGTGTAGTAGATGATGATGTGTCAGTGAGCTGTAGTCTCACACAGTATGTAGACTGTAGAGCATCGCTGCTCGTATCCCAGACTCTCGGAACTCAAGCGATTAGAACTCGGTGCCTTCATCCTGCTCAGCTTGTCCTTCACAGTCTCCTTTGTCGATAAGAGCACTGAACACAGTTAAGTCCACATCCAAACAATTCGCAGAAATACTTAATCCTCACTTCTCACTTAACCTGAGCTATTAATCCTCTCTACTTTCCCACCTCCTCCTTGACACGAGTGTGTGTGTGTGTTTAAGTGACAGAAGCTACAGTTGGTAAACCATGTACTCAGATGAGAAACGACCTCAGAACACTTTGACGAGGAGAGTGACGTGTAGACCCGAGGGTTTATTCATGTTTATTCATGTCTTCCTGCTTGTAGCATATGTCTGGTTATTATGATGCTATCAGAAACACACACACACACACCACCTACACTTATTATTCTAGCTGTGTGTCAGTAATTGTCATAGAGAGACAGGAGGACAAAGAAATAGTCACATTACCTCTGACCCTACATGTATTTTTTATTTTGCAAAACATAAACAAAACATCTGTGTAATGTAGTCCAGTAATAACTGGAGGATGTTGTTGCTAGTCATCTAGTCCTAGTAATTACTACTTCACCCACACAGTGACACTGAGGCTGATGTCTTTGAGATAACAGACTAAAGTACACACTCACTGTGGCCACTGTCATATTATCTTGGTGATACTTACCTGTGTAGTGTGCTTATCTTTGTGTTGTGATCTTGACCTGTATGTCTACAAATATCAAATCTTTTTATGTCAGAGCCTCACATTATTCATTTTCTCTCTCCAAAACTACTACTCATATGAGTCTATCATTGTGGCACAGTTCTGCTCTTCGTCTACCTGGTGATGTTCACACACTTCTTTCTACCTGGTGATGTTCACAGACTTTCTTCCTACCTGGTGATGTTCACACACTTCTTTCTACCTGGTGATGTTCACACACTTCTTTCTACCTGGTGATGTTCACAGACTTCTTTCTACCTGGTGATGTTCACAGACTTCTTTCTACCTGGTGATGTTCACAGACTTCTTCCTACCTGGTGATGTTCACAGATTTCTTTCTCGAGAGGAAAATGTGTTTAGTCATCCCAACCTTGAGAAAGCCTCATTGTAGTGGACCAAACCAAGTGATTTGAAGTAGACAACCTTGAACTGTTGTTTACTTTGTATTTTAAACAAATCTGTTTCTGTTGGTGCTTCTGATGGCGAGTTTCATATGGCAGACGACATTTTAACCTGTAGACCTTCTAGAAACCTGTATCTCGACTGGTCAACAAATCAAGTTCTTCCTTAATAGTTCATTACATTTATCATCATAAGTTTATTTGTCGTGAGGGCAGGTGCTACATGAAATGAAGCCGAGAACTGTTCCACCCCCAGTCTGTAGTTTGTTTAAACAAACATGTCTGAAGTTATCTGCTTTGACAGAACTTAACCCGATGTTAAAGTAGGTGGCTCACTGAATAATTCACAAAGGCCACTGGAGGACCTGGTGATTCTTTATCTTCACCTTTGGGATCAAGTGACCAGAAAACACGGGACGCAGGTTGGTTTTATGTTCTTGTTTCTTTTTTGGCAGAGAATATTTCTTATTACTATTTTAAAACAATTGTTTCTTCACTTTTAGACGACATATTGTTACATGGGATGGGATGGGACAGGCATAAATTGCCATGGGATGGGATGGCCATGGACAACCCTACTTATCTATTATCTGCGAGCAATCTCCGGAGCCGGAAGAACTTGTGTACAAAATACTTGAAACACTAAATTTCCTTGTTTAAATTCTTCTGTCTTTCTCTGTCTCAAGCTGCAACATGCGTTGACGACCAGCAGAGCAGAATGTAGAGAATGAAAAGCTAGACATGTTGAGTACTAGTAAAAAATAATATAATGGCCGGAAAATTGCACTGCATCTCTCTTCCTATTTATTTTATATTTGTTTTAATGTCTAGACACTTGGTCAGGTTTTGATGCCATTTACAACAACAACAAACATTGTAACTGAATGAGAAGAAAATGATTAAGATTTATAGGCAGGTAAAAATTACTTCTAATTTCCTGATTCAAAACTCAAAGTGTGTCAGTTGGTTGCCTATAGTATAGGTTAATACGTGTAAATATTGAAATACATTGTACTTCATGCAAACACATCCGGATTCTTTTCCATACTGAACAAAGTAAGAAAAAGTAAAGTCTATGAGGGATGATCATTGTTAAGGAAAAGGAAATAAATGCGAAAGACTTGCTGGTCACACTGACCCCGAGTACCTGAGGTATCCGGTAGCTGCACATAAATACTTTTATTGCATTTTAAGGCAAAACATGTTGTTGGAGGGAAAGGAATTTATCTAGCCTAAAGTGTATTACTAAACAGGTTTACATGATGAACACTAAAACTCTCCTATTTGTTGCTGCTGTAAAGGTCAGCTTGTTATCTTGTCATCACTTGACCTTAGTCCTCCACTGCCCACATCCATGTATTGTTGGTTGTGTGGGAAGATGTTGGTTCTCTATTTTGACTATGCTTGTTGGTTATGCTCGATTATGTCTGCGTGGCAGGCCATTCTTAGTTTGTTTTATCCATAGACCTTTCTAGCAATGTCCGTATGTCCTGGTCACCACATCAAGACATTTCTGTTACCACTTCATTACATTCCTCATCACACCTGTACTTTTAGTTGTCGTGCTGTGCCTGCTGTTCCCTGCAATTGAAAAGCCAAGAAGTGTTACAGACACGTGTCTATGGTCCTTGGTTTACTTGGAAACAATCACATCCTAGGTCCTAGGTTACATCACAAGACGCCACAACTAATTCTAATATTCTAATATAACAGCAGGTGGATCTTTGAATAATTCATACAGGTAAAGGACAGTAAAGATGATTCTTTATCTTCAACTTTAAAATCAAGTGACCAGAGCACGAGGGCAACATCTCGTGCTGCAGGTTTGTTTTGATGTTCTTGTCTTTTTCTTTTCAAAGCTGCACAAACATAATGTTTTAAAGGATTTTTATCTTGGTTCAATACGAAATCTTTTATTCAAGTAAGAAAGGTAGGCCATGTCTTCCTGGATCCAGACTGCCCTGGCTGCTCAAACGCCTTTCCGTATTTAGTGGTTGACCTCCCTGTAGTCAGCAGCTGCCTCGGAGTTTTCATCTTTTTGCTCTTCGGATTTCGCGATGGTAGCAAAGGTCGAGAACTTGCCTTTGTGACTTGGGTCACCCAAGAATCTTCAAGACCTGGGTGGGCATGCTATTTGAGTCTACAGGGAGGAAAGCGGAGTTGATAAAAGGTTCAAGAGAAGAGATGTGGAAGGTCCTTACCACACTGTACCGAAAAGTCTGGGCGACCAAGCCGAGGCACAAGAGTGGATGCAATCACTGGTCGTACCCCGGCCTGAAACATTTAGGCAGTGTCATCCCGTTCAGTCACCCGAGTAAAGTAAACTGATCCAAAGCCGCCTCACGACGGCGACAGAGGTGAGTCTAGGCAGTTAAGAAGCCGACATCTTGCCAGCAGTTGAGGAGATCTTTATCGAAAACTGCCTTTCAAGATGGTAAAGGTCAATACCATGATGTTATTGACTAAAGTGCTTTTCTATAGAGTATGGTTCGAAAGATGTAAATATTGAAGTTGTTGTACATCCTGCCACCGCTTGTCTTCAAAATCTGTAATCGCCCCAATTGTAGGAAGTCGGAGAAAATGTACTTGACTTAGTGTTGTCAAGGAAATAATAGTTACCTTTACATATATTTTATTATATATTTTAAGACGAATAACTTCAACGCCAACAAGCATGTCGTCTGCTTCATCGGAAGTGCACCTGTACCGTGGTGGACTACATCGTGATGGTCGTCATGCTCGTCGTCTCGCTCTCGCCATCGGCTTCTACTTCGCCTGCACGGGCGGCCGCCAGCGCTCACAGCGCGAGTACCTGTTGGCGGAGGGCAAGATGAACTTCTTACCTGTCTGTCTCTCTCTCTTTGCCACCTTCCAGTCCGCCATCGGGTTGCTAGGTGTGCCTGCTGATGTGTACGAGTACGGCACCATGGTGGTGTACAACGGTCTGGGCGTCGTCATCGCCAACCTCATCACAGCCTTCACCATAGCGCCCTTGTTCCACCCTCTGCAGCTCGTCAGCGTCTATCAGGTAGTGGTGGTGTCTGTCGGTGATGATGTAGAGTGTTTATCAGGTGGTGGTGGTGTCTGTCGGTGGGTGTAGATTGTCTGTCAGGTAGTGGTGGTGTTTGTTGGTGAGTGTAGAGTGTCTGTCGGGTAGTAGTGGTGTCTGTCGGTGTCTATCAGGCATTCATGTTTGTACATATGTGATCCAGTTTCTAGCTGTGTTAGAATAACTATTTTTGTTGGACTCGGGTCTGTCTTTGTCTTTAGTGGTGTCTGTCTGTGGTTGTGTATTTATCAATAGTCTCTGTCGGTGCTATCAGGTATTGGTGTCTGTTGGTGTCTATCAGGTAGTGGTGGTATCTGTCGGTGGGTGTAGAGCGTCTGTCAGGTAGTGGTGGTGTCTAAGCTCCACTAATCTATGGACTTTTTTGTTTGTTGTATTTGTTGTAGTACCTGGAAATGCGCTACAACTCCAGGATAGTCCGGTGGATTGGGGTTTGCATCGGCATGATGTGGACGGTATTGTTACAACCTTTATTACAAGTGTTAGTAGGAAAGTCAGTTAACAGGAAATCATTTATATTTTGTTGTTTATTTTTATCATTTACAAGACTCGACGAGACAAGTGTACTCTCAATACCCGAGAAAAAGTTACTGTGGTTTGTGATGTTCCCCTAGGACAATGGATATTTGTCAGACCATCCAGAAATATTGTTTGCTTCCTTGTCATTGTATTTTCTTGTGTGTTTGCGTGTGTGTGTGTGTGTGTGTGTGTGTGTGTGTGTGTGTGTGTGTGTGTGTGTGTGTGTGTGTGTGTGTGTGTGTGTGTGTGTGTGTGTGTGTGTGTGTGTGTGTGTGTGTGTGTGTGTGTGTGTGTGTTTTTTGCAACCAGACTCTATACATGGGGATGGCTTTGTTATCTCCAGCACTGGCGATGAAGGGAGGTAGGTTTACTAAAACCTTTTATTGAAATGACCTGTGTAGCAAACTGTTGAAACACACATATAAAACAAAAGCTAACAAACTTAAACATAACAAACAAACACATATGTACGCATACAAACATATAAACAAATATTTGTGTCTATAAACTGGACAGCAATGTAAGAAATACGGAACTAATCAAGAAAAAGACATATTTTCATTGTTTGGAGTGTAGATACATTTTCTAAGAAATCATAGAATTTAGTTTACAGACAAAACAATAGATTACTCGGAATACAATTACTATGGCTAGTGGACATCGTGGTAACACATACCTATCGTTACCTTCAGTCACAGAGATCCCCATCTGGATGTCTGTCGTCGTCGTGGCTGCCATAGGAACGGTGTACACCACAGTCGTGAGTAGAGCTTGTCGGTAGGACAGATAATCACATGTTGACATAGACCAGGTGAATACAACAGGGTATGACATATGTACCTGGATAAGGTGCTACAGGTGTAACACAGAGATTAGTGTAAGTAACACAAAGATTATCAGATGTAGGAGAAACATGTTAAGGTGTAACAAAAAGATCGTAACGTGTAACACAAAGGATATGACATGTGTGACATGAGGAATGTCAGCTGTGGTGCACGTGTAGGACATTAACTCTCCCTTGGGTAGATTAAGACTGTCTCGTGAAACATAAAGGACATTACTTATTTGTGCCAATGTGTCTGTGTCCGTCTGTCTGTCTGTCTGTCTGTCTGTCTGTAGGGTGGGATGAAGAGTGTCCTATGGACTGACGTCTTTCAGACAGCCATCATCTTCGCTGGTCTCATTGCCGTCATCATCCAGGTACTGCAACTCCTGCTTATCCTCCCTCTATAGACGTGCAGGTATCCGCGCGCGTGTAATTATGTATCAGCATGTATGTTCACATGTGCATCCATTCAAGCAGGTCTTTGTGGATCAGATAGAGAGCTGATTGTCACTACAAGAACAGCTAAAGTTTGTCCTCTGTGTCTTCACATGACTGTAGTCCTTGCAGATACTTTTATGTTCATTTGTTTCAAACAGAATAATTTCCTTGCAGTAAAACCTTGTAAGGTGACCACAAAGGTTAGTTAGGGTGAATTGATTGATTGATTGTGTCAGGGCTGGTTTCAATAACTTTTGTCATTTGCTCTTTTTTTCTTTTAAAGGGAATAATAGAAATCGGAGGGGGTCACGAACTCTACACTATATCACAACGAGGCCAGAGACTAGTGTTTGATGAGTGAGTAGGTTCTCAGCCAAACAACTTGGACACTACTAGCAACGACTGAGTCAGAGGCTCTACTTGAAGCTTTCCGTGAAATTCGGTTTCTTTGGTGTCCATTTCTTTCTTTCCTGCTCTCTTTCTTTCTCTTTCTTTTTAAGGAGAGGTTTTACATCTGACAGAGAGTGTAACACTCAATAAAAATGTGGTTTATGTTCAGGTTTTTGTTTATAAATTGTATGTTCATTTTTTGAGATCGCGATGTATTGCACCAAGAAATCATTGCAGCATATCCCCAGACCCACGTGTTCGACACACTCTGTGGGGCTTTTTGTTTGGGTACACGGTCTACTGGCTGTCCTGTAACCTCACCCAATCGTCCATCCAACGAATTTCATCCACGAAGTCTGTGCGTCACGCGAAGCTGTGAGTGTTGTACTCGCACACGAATGCAATTACAAAAAATAAATAATTAGTTTTAGTTTATTTCAAGGTGTGAGAGTCCCAACAAGTATACTCGTGATACAAAACTGTGACCATCACCCTGCTCACCGTCTTTTACTGTCAACAGATTTTTGTATCACTAATCTTATTTACAGCTCGGCCATTGGCTGCCGCCGTCTGTGACGTCACGATAGAATTGAAGCCTAGTAAACAGGAAAGCACTTTCTCCCACAATGCTCTACTACTTTTTTTGAGGCACCAGTGCTGACGTCACTCTTACTTGCGCATGTGCAGGGCCTTCCTGACGGCTCTTCCTGTGAACATCTGCTACGCTGTGTGTCAGGTGTCGGCAGGACTGTGCATGTACGCCTTCTTCATCTACACCGGCTGCGATCCCTTAAGGGCAGGTCACGTGACCACCAGTAACCAGGCAAGTTCTGTAATCTTCATCAGCTTACAGTAGAGAAGGAAGGAGTGTTTGCCCTTGCTGATTGCGTCATGGTTGTATTGCGGTATGTTCTGTAACATGAATATAAAGTTTACTGACAACCATTAATTAAAAGATTGAAGATGGTCCATGTTCTTGTTGTAGTCTACTTACTTTCTAACTTCATCTCGTTCAGCAGTCTGTGTTTGTTTAATCTCAGGTCATAATCTACTATGTGGTGAAGGTGATGGGGTTTCTTCCGGGTTTTTCGGGTTTGTACCTGGCCACCATCCTCAGCGGTTCACTCAGGTGTGCAAGCACTGTTCATGGATAATGCATGTGTAAGAGAAGAAGACAGCAATATATTCAACCTGTAAATTAATTGTCATTTCATTTTTAAAAATGATTTGGGTTATGAGGAAAAAAGTCTAACCATGCAGCCAGACCATGAAGAATTTTACGGTTGAATGCAAATAAACAAATAAGGCAAGCAAAACAAAACTTTGCACGTGCCAATTACATATGCCATAAAGTTACATACCGGTCTCTCGTTTATATGCTATTTTTTCTTGTATTAACAGTTTAACCTGTTATCTTTAACCTCCAACTTTTCTCGATGTTTTGTTGACATTGTTGCCCAGCACCCTGTCCTCCGGCATCAACTCGCTGGCAGCCAACACCACAGAAGACCTTCTTCGCCGTCCGTTGTCCAAACTGTCTCCTGCCTCCGTCACCAAAGTCACCAAAGTCATTGGTGAGTCGACTCATTATTTTTAACACTCCTGTTTTCCACAACAATCTCTGTAACATAAAATTAATTCTAAAGGGATACAGATTCTGGAATATTTGGACAAAAAGCTCGAAGAAAAAGAAGCAGAGCAAGAAGAAAATAAGAAGAATAGGAAATCCTGTGAGCAGTGATGGTTCAGCCTCCATCTCTAGTTTAGTTTGGCTTACTGACACTACAAATCAATATACTTTTGTACACATATCAATTCCTTCTTTTTTAATGACCAACAAAAGCCCGAAGAGGGACTAGCACCTTAACAGTTTATTAGGTTAATCTTAATTTGTTTGATTTTTGTCCTTTTTTTTCTCCCCCAGCGCTTTTCTTTGGCTTTGTGGTCACAGGTGTCGCCTACACCTTTCGCGGCTTGGAAGGGCCGGTGTCTCAGGTAAGTCCACGAGGTCTCAGTCCAACACCGGAACGAACAGTCAGTAAATGTTTCGACAATATGAGCCCTGTCTTGGCAATAAATATATTACCATTAGTTAATTATTTCCATAGTTTCTATGTATTTGGAAACGGAAAACGAATTTAAGCTTTTGTATGAAATGTCTACCTGTGACTTTTTTCTGTGACTTCTGTGACCTTTGTATAGTCTTCCTGTGACTTCTGTATGTGACCTTTCTCTTTTCCTTACCAAATGTAGCCATATGGCTTTATGTCTCTGTGCTGTTTGTTTTATCCATGCAGTTTTAAACAGATGTGTAGACCAGTGTTTTCAGACTAATATACAGTCCAAGATGTACATAGCTTGTAAACACCAGCACAACAACAGCAACAACAAAATAAACAAATTAACAACAAAACCCAAGGCACATTATTGCAAACTTATTTGTGCGCATTAGAGGCAATTTCACAAAAATGTGAGAAAAATATTTCTTTATTATATCTACCCAGACATTACAAAGAACACCTGAACCCTACTAAATCATTATAAAAATACCCTTGGAAAAATGCCTCTTGTTCTTTCTTATTTGTTTCCAATCAGTTGACAACAACAATCCTGGGCGCCAGCAGCGGTCCGGTGACGGGTTTGTTTATCATGGGCTTCGTCTTCCCTGGAGCCAACAAGTTCGTGAGTACCAATCCCTCCACTTACAAGCCTATTTATACATTAAACTATAAGAATGTATTGTTCATAAAGTATATTACTTTTAGCTATTACCCAAGATGAAAAAATTCTTTATCATCACAAATTTAAATATTACCTGTTTATCGATCAGCTGATCAATGTATGAAAATGAAATTTCTAAATATTTCCAACGGCGCCCCTCACATTTTTTATATGCTATTTGTAATAAAGAAAATCCTGAAATAAAAATCTGTTTAGAAAAAACAATTTCTTATTTCATTTTTGTTACAATGGGTTTGTATTGATTCTACTGCTGAACTAATATCATTTTTTCAGTTCTACATAATTAATGTTTTTCACTGATATAGTTTGTTGTTATCTTTTAACACATAAATAGATGCTGGAAGTGACATAATACATCACTCATGATAAATTGATGCTGTAAAAACAAAATCCTTGTTTTGACTAAGTATAATGTCAGCATGTCTCTGTGTGTACGAGGGCGCCATCACGGGCTCGGTTGGTGGCCCTTGCCGTCAACATGTGGATGAGTGTCGGCGGCTTTGTGTACGGAGCCTGCAAACCCAAGAAGCCTGCGGGCCCCGTGTCCGGGTGTCTTGACTACAACAGCAGCTCCACACTTTCCTCACTTACAACTCAGTCTGGAATCAACCTGAGAGAACCTGCTAGAAATTTCTTTGGCAACGAGTCTGTGACTGTTAAAGCCACGTAAGTATGGGCCTGGATGGATAAAGCATCTTAAGCATCTTCTAACGCTCTGCGAAGAGGTCAATCTGACGACCTTTGCACTGTAAAAAAATGTATTTTGAAATTTCTTCTAATTTTGTTAAAGGACAGGTTTCACAGCCAAGACAAGGTTGTGTAAGAGAAACAGTTTCTCTGTAACAGGTCTTGTGACGTCACCTCGGGTTTTTCCTGTACAACATTTCCTATCTCTGGTATACTCTCATCGGCTGTGTCGTCTGCATTGTCGTCGGCCTTGCTGTGAGCTTGATTACAAGTAAGTAGTTGAACTAACATGTCAAACGCACTCACTCTGACTAGATGCATACATGTGTGTGTGAGTGTGTGTGTACATAAAAGGCAGTTTGTAGAATGTGTCAGAGAAGAGGACATCGAAAGATGAAGAGGTATAGAGTAACATCTGTACAAGCCTGATGCAACCAGTCAGCTTACAACTACTCTCGTATACAAAATTAAGTTATATCCAGGTCCTTTCACTGAGTGGCCTCATGTTTGCAAACGGACATTTGCATGTGCAGGCAAGTTTCCCATGTTTTTCTGAGGCTGTGTATTCGCTGCTTCGTGAAAATACATAATTATACTTATACTACCTTTGATCTACCTCCAGACATCTTCATACCACACAACTACCCGTCCCCCAGGCTGCTGCTGCCCCTGGCCCGACGGGGTATGAAGGAGGTGACCCTGACACCAGACAAACCGGAAGCTGATAAAAAGGGTCAAGAACTGGACGTGAAGAAATGATAATCTTCCCATGATGCTCAGCTGTCAACTGTCAGGCTTCATCGTTGGCCGAGACATTCTCTTTGCTTGCTCATCATTTAATGTCCATGTCTTGTTAGTAATTTAAGAGAATAGTTTGCTGATATTACCTTTATCCCAAAGTGGACTTTGTTCTGAGAGAAGTATAGTAGAATAAAAAAAAACATTTCTCTCGCGTTTTCTCTCTCTGTGTGCATACGTACACGTGACAGTTTGTGTGAAATCGTTTGTTCAGTTTTTACCAGTGTTTTTTTTTTCTCTACACAAAGTTTGCAGACTATTCTTGGTTTGCTGTGAATCCTTTTCGCCTGAACAGTCTACCCAAGAGCTGTTACTGTTGTCAACATCGAACATCAACCAAAAGTAAACTTAACAAAGTCATTGTTACAATTAGTCCGTTGACCCCATTCTGTAAAAGAGGGATGAAGAAGAAAAAGAAATCACCTTCGAGTGGAAGCACTATTTCCTTCGTAACTGTCTTTAATTTCGTTTCTCTTGTCTGCTTTTATGTTCCGCGTCTGGGACGATGTCCATGGGAGTGATAAGTTGTTTTAAGAATTGCTTTTATTCACTTTCAATGACTTGCCGAAAAAATGTTTGATTTTTCTGCGAAGATACTCTTCATCAGTCGACCAGAGAGCAAGCAAACAAAAAACAAAAAAACAAAAACAAAAACAAACAAACAAACAAACAAACAAACAAACAAACAAACAAAAAACCACTTGTAAATATTGTGTCCACCCTTGAGGAAAGAAAAATAATTCTCATTCCTAACAAGTGCCACGGGCAGACAATATTTCCTAGATCATCTCTCTAGGTTATAGTTAAATCCCTTGAATTGATTAATAGAATTCTACAGTCTGTCAAGGAATCTTGCCATTTAGTGATCAAATATAATAAGCCTTTTCTTAACGGTTAATTTTATTGTCTCCCTAACCATTCCAGAATCTTCTAAACTATTTTTAAAAGTTTGTTATTCGTGTTTTCGATGTTACTTTCTCTACACGTGTGGATGGGCCTGTCACACCTCACTGACTCGTTCACTCATTGCCTACATGTCACCTGTAACCTCTCTTGACCTCATGCAGGTCATATTGCAGTTGTCTTGTACATGCCTTAACTCAAACATCGCTCATTACTGTCATCATCGCCGTCGTCATCATCATCATCAACAACAAAAACAGATATTTTATGCTATAGTCATTACACCTCCTATTTATCTGATCTGGCAAGCATCTTTTTGTTTATATCTTTATCAATATATTCCCCTACAACTATAAAAATAAAGTTTTCAAAAATACTTTTCAAAGACTTTATTTAAAGCACAATGTTTTCCAATAAAATTGTAATCTGTCGAGGCTGAAATCATTGCTGTATGTCAAGGAAAGTAAGACTGCTTTTAAACTTTCATAAACATAAACTTCCCTAATATTTAATTAAGACAGTGTTATTACTTTTTCGTATTGGGGTGTGTAATCTATGTTAAGGCAAGTAAATATTTGTAGACAGGATCACAAGAAAAAATGGTTTACAAGACTGTATCTAAGACAGGAGACAGGTCAGTGCGTTTGTCATAAGTGTAAAATGTATGAATCTGTACAAATATACAAACACATTAGTCAGACGTTTGCACATACCCTCCTTTATACTTTTTGTACATACCAACATATACATACGTGATATACATGCATATTTACACCCGGACATGCACACATATACAACTATACACCGACTACCCCAGTGACACAATTAGTCATCAAGTGACAGTCGTCAGGACAGGACTACCAATGTCCGTGGTGTGAAGGTTGGGAGCTCTCCATTGTTAGTTTGTCTTTCTTGACACAAGATGCTCCTTGGGCATGTCTCTTGGTCAGTGAAACTCTCAAATAACACAGCTGTCGTCTCATTTTGGTAAAAACAATACAAGCATGTGTATGGAACATTGTGTGAAAGGAACATTGCAAGTAAACAGAAGATCAGCCTGTAAATTAGATAAACATAGACATGAGTAGGTGGGAGTATTTATTTAGCTATTATTTGATAATACTACTCGATTATAACCACAGATCAGCCTGTAAATTAGATAAACATGGACATCAGTGGGTGGGAGTATTTATTGAGCTATTATTTGATAATACTACTCGGTTATAATCACTAACTTTACTTCAGAAATAAAAGACGATATGATCCAGAATATTGTTAGCTCAAACCAAGCAAAGTATGTTCAGTAGCAAAGACAATAAAAATTACAAAGAAAAAGTCATTTATTCTTTTTAACACTATTGTCTTCGGGAAGGGTCGTAGAGGTATCAAACTATAAATGTTGCCATCACATCAGTGCAATGAGAATCAACAGTAACGACCACAATTGTTTACAAAACACTCAGCCACACAAATTATAATTTATGTGTGTTTGTTTTATCCCTCTGTATGATTATTTAAATGCATCCCAGGATCCTCCGCTAGTTGATCTTTCTTGATGAATTGTTTTTGGTCTAGAGGCAAATTTGTGACAACCTCTTCTTTTCCCGAAGAATAACTTGCGATACAACTATTCTGAAAGAAAGGAAATGACATCACGTGACATAGCTCAGACTGGAAGTCGAACCAGGTCGGTATAGCATGAACAAGTAAGAACGAAACAATAAAACATTTAAGATAGCTGGACACAGAAAAGTAATGGGTGTGTAGACAAATAGGTCAAACACAATGGGACCTGACCCTGTCCCCCGTCCTGTGACATCTGGCAATGTCATGTGACTCAGTGACGTCAGCAGTCAGCAGTGTGCATGTTTGTGTCGGTCTCTCGTCTGCAAGTACACAAGTAACACACGATGTCTACAGCTTCCTTAGCTAAGTTAGAGTTTAAGCATGGAGAATAGGGAATTTCAGTGTGTGAACTCACTCGTTCTGTAAATGAACAGGCTTCTGGGCTTTCTTTGGTGATGTATTCCTTATGGTATCGGCGTTTTCTTCGACTGTATAGAGGACATATTGATGATTAGTAATATTTCTAAAGTGGAGTAGAGTGCAGATATTTCTGTATAATGTAGTGTGTACAAGATACTACTCGACAGAATCTGGCTAAAGACCTCTTTCTGTTCCTGATGATTGATGGATGATGATGGATAAATGGATGGTGAGTGGATGATGGGTGGATGGATGATGATATGGATGGAGGTATGGAGGATGGATTAAGTGATGATGATGATGATGATTGATGATGATGGGTGTGTATGTTCTGTTTACATATATTGATTACTTTGTGAGCTAATGAAACATTTTTGTTCAGGATTATGTCTAACACAGACAATACAGATTAATTGATTGACTTTTCACTGAACATTTAACAATAAGAAGTAGAGGAAGTATAGGAAGTATAGGATGACTTCTGAACTAACCCTGGCATCATCCATGATAGTGTCTCATAGCATCCAGATACATGTCGTCTGTTTTCAATATATCAAAGTCTAAGTCTTATTATTATCGTTGATGATAAAGTCGTTTGTGTCAGCGTCCACGTGACATGACGTCCACAGTCGGCTTGTTTTCTTCAGTAGAGAAGGATGCTTAGAGATGGCTTGTTGCTAGTCAGACTATAGCGATATGTATTTGCCTGTGTGTATATGTCATTGTGAACTATAGTGATCTCTCAGACCCTTCTTCGTGTAAAACTTACTAGACTACCCCGGCGATCCCGGCACAGATACAGGCACACACCGAACCAACCCCGATCAAAGCTTCGGTAAGTAGAGTGTCTTTGACTTCTGGAAATGGATTCAATGAGAATTGTGGTGATGCCATTGATTAACTACTTTGTCTGCAGCCTTTGGGAGATAAACATTTTATAAGCTTTTCAAATACGTTGCATGTAACAGGGATATTATTAAACTTTATTTTAAGGGCACATTAATATACATCTACAATATATTGAGATGAATGTAACCAGGAATACATGCTGATTATGCTTTATCACAAACAATGTAGACAAATAACTGTCTCTACTAACTGTCAGTACACTTGTTCCCAGTCCAGCCATCAGAACAGCCGTTAGGACAGGTTCCATCCTTGTGGTTACAAGACTCGTTGTCTTTACATTTACCACAAACCATGCCGCAATTTTCGCCATAGCTTTTGTTTTCACATTCTGTCAATAGAAGATTGACAATAAAAGATTGAATCATTGCATCGTTGATAAACCCACATAGAATCTGCAGATACATGTTGCTACATTCAGACCTACAATGACCAATGGCACTCTAGAGTCACTATATGACCAGGGTACAGAATGCAGTCCTGTTCTTTATATTACTGTATCAGACACATAGTTATCACTGTCTCAAATACAAAATTAAAAACTAAAATGTCTTCACAAACACACCATGTGGTCTGTAGTAGTGTGATTTTACATTATTCAGTGTAAGCCTTGGCCTACAACTGAACAGGGTGAACATAAAAAAAAAATAGAAAAGAGAAATAAAAAAGAAAAAAGAAAAACAAAGAAAACATTTACAAAACCTATTGACATAGATTTGTTAAGCAGCACAGGTGACATTCCAGTCACAAATAAATATAATAAATGTATCAATAGTGTAATCTAGCTGATGTCCTGATTAATTTAGCTTTTTTAAAAACACTTTTTGATGAAGAATATATAGTGCAACATACATCAGCACTCATGCAAGTATATGGTAAGATGTAGATACATAAAAGATATAATATCATTTGACAACTTTTTTCTATTGCTTATTTAGAAAAGGCCAGCACGTGTTACTGTTTAGAGTTCAGAAAAATTATATTTTGCTTTAGAGCACGAAATACAGATTTTTAAATGGATTACACATTATTATTTCTCCCTCTCTGACATTACAAGTTTAAAAGAATTGATGCCAAAAGAGTTCTAGTAATTTCTTACATTCTTTCAAGAGTTGATTATTATCACTTTGCTGGCTGCACCTTTAGGAAGTCAAAATTCCGCTAATTAGGTTCATTTTATTTATTTTCATAAAATTCCACTTTGCTATTAAAGCTGATTTGGTATCAATAAGAATCACTCCACTGTATTGCAAGAGGCACATTTGCTCCTCTATCCAAACTTTTCTTTTTCGTTCTCCATTTCTTGTCTTTAATGAAGGTTATGCTGATAATGATAAATAAATGTATACTTTCCACTTTTACTTTTACTGTTTTACTGAGGTTCAAGCACCAGTATTTTACAGTATACAGTTATGACATTTTCCTATCAACTGTGTATAATCAAAATCAACTGACCGACTAATGCTATAAAATCGTAACCTCATTATGAAAGCTGTTACCTGTGTCACACCTGTCCTCAGTGTAACCTGGGGCACATCCCCCATGACAAGGCCCACTGATGTGGTCACACGTGGTGTTGTCCTTACAGTGACCACACCTTGAGTTGCAGTCCTCACCATACACACCACCTTCACACTCTAAAGGACAGAACATTTCATCTTGCAGGTTAGTAATCCTCTTGTCTCCACACATCACAGTGTATGCGCCTTAACTCGGCATGGTCCTTCCCTCTGTCTATCACCTCTGTACCTAAATATTCATTTGTTACATTCATATATATGTTTTATATTTATATCCCCATTGTCTTTAGTAATAAACATAGGCTCAAGCGCGCGCACACACAAACACAATCGTGATGGAGCACATCATTAAGGGTAATGAAGTTGATGACAAGATGATGCACATGAGGCACAAACACACACAGTACAACGCACAACAAATTCGCGGGAGGATGCATACACATGCACAATGAAAGAAACAAAAGTACCCGAATAAAACTATTAAGATGTACCCAGTTAACATGTATTGTGTAGAATATTGTTTAGAATTCCATAAACATTGCTTCTAACAACCTTTCCCATATTGCTCGTCCTTTGTCACACACTTCTTTTGTAATATCATGTTACTCTCGGCTCTTGTTCTTATTTGTTTCCTCTAAGTGTTTTCTGTATTTTATTTTATATTCTTCGTTTAGTACGGTTGTTTATTCTTTTATAGTTCATATGTTGGTTGTTTGTTTTCCTGTCCCTCGCATGCTGTCCATGTTTCGTTCTTAGGAGTGTGAGTTTATGACAAGTGTTTTAACTGTTTACACATAGTCAAAATGTACGGTCAACAGTTCTCGTCATATTTCTCCCAATGAAAGATGTTCTACTTACGAAGAAGACTACACAATACTTCAGCTTGTACTCCATGTCTTATATTAAAAGCACAACAACAAAGTGAACCAGTAGACATGTAAACTTATTACTATAGGCTTGTGTAACTTATTATTACTTTGGTTACACATGTTTGCAGTCCATCCTGCGGCACATCCATCAGAGCAAGTGCCATTGATGTGGTGACACGTGACATTGTGTTTACACTGACCACAGTGTTGAAGGCAGTGAGTTCCGTATGTTCCATCTTCACAAACTGGAGACAAAAATAAACTCAACCGTCGTCATTGTCTACAAGTCTAACATTACTTTCAAATAGTACAAAGTATATATGTTTTTATAATTGTCACCTTGGACAAGCACACACTTGTCAACTGTTCAGTTATCAACTATATATACTCAAGATAAGGAAACCTTAAAGAGCATGATGATTAATTGTGTTGTTCATTTTTGCTACAATGTGAGTATTTTGAAAAAAAATCAAATATCAGAGGAGTTCATGTTTACCAACTGTACAAAGGTTTCCTCTCCATCCGGCATCACAGGAGTTGCATTCCCCAGTCACGTGGTTACAAGTGTACCCGCCAGTACAATGACCACACGATTTATCACAATTTTCTCCGTAGGTTCCTGCTCCACATTCTGAAATGAGAACCACTTATTATTCACCAAAATTATTTACCAGAAAGTAGATGCTCTGCTTACGAAAAGAAAAGGTCAAGATATGTCAGCTGTATTTCCTAATTACCTAAAGTAATGAAAGCATTGTAACCTCATTATATAATTGTTACCTGTGTGACAGCTGAATCCAGTGTAACCAATGTCACACCCACCAGGACACCTCCCACTGATGTGGTCACACGGTGTGTTGTTATTACAATGACCACACGATGAGTTGCAGTCGGCACCATACACACCACCTTCACACTCTAAAGGACAGAATATTTCAAACAAACAACTTGTGTGATAAACAAAGCATTTGGCGTTAAAAGTCTGTTTTAGAGTGTCTTAATACACAGAACATTCTATCTCCACCACTGGCTGTCATCAGCAACAGCCATACAGACAAACTAACACACACCTTGTAAACTTTACCTACATTTATACTATATACATGCACACCGCGCGGACACATACAACAGAACAGGCGCACGCACACAGGCAAACAGTCAAATACACACCCACACACACGAACCCATCACATCCCATTCTTACTGTCTAACTGACAAGTGTCTTAACCACTGATCCACTAGTCACCCCACTTTAACTCTTTTACTTTCCTCAGCTTTAAATACTTGAACATTGTATTACTGCAGACAAAATAGAAATCAACGAGGAGCAGCACTGTAGCTTGGAGGCTGGTTATACTAGTAACAATGCTTAGAGAACAAAAGTGAGGCCACAATGTCTCATCATATCTTGTTCAATAAGCAAAAAGCTTCTTTCAAGAAATAGTGTTTACTTTGGTTTAATACTTGTATTCCATGTCTTATATTAAAACCGAAAGGCGACAGTGAATCAGCAAACATGTAAACTTATTATTTAACTTATTATTACTTTGGTTACACGTGTTTCCAGTCCATCCTGAGGCACATCCCTCAGAGCAAGTGCCATTGATGTGGTGACACGTGACATTGTGTTTACAACGACCACAGTGTTGAAGGCAGTGAGTTCCGTATGTTCCATCTTCACAAACTGCAGACAAAAATAAACTCAACCATTGACATTGTTTACAAGTCTAACACTACTTTCTGAAAATATACAAATATAATTTTTTTATAATTGTCGTCCTGCACATGCACCCAGTGGTCAACCTTTCAGTCGTTTACTATATATACACATAAGGTAAGAACACCATAAAAAGCATAATATTGAACTGTATAGTTAATTTTTGTGGGTATGTGAAAAAAAACTTGAATATCATGAAAATCAAGAAGAAGAATTCCTGTTTACCAACAATACAAAAGTTTCCTCTCCATCCGGGATCACAGGAGTTGCATTCGCCAGTCACGTGGTTACAAGTGTCCCCAGTGCAATGACCACACGATTTACTACAGTTTTCTCCGTAGGTTCTTTCTGAACACTCTGAAATGAGCAGTCGATGATGTTTTACTTTGTAGCCACGAATGTTTGGTGCTGTAGTAATACTGTCAGAGAAACATGCTAGATGACGAGTAAAATCTCTGGACTTATATCTCTCGATTATATAATTTTTAATTAAAGTAAGCATTGTAGTTTCATTCTGTAAGTTGTTACCTATGTCACACCTGTCTCCAGTGTAACCAATGACACACCCACCAGGACACTTGCCACTGATGTGGTCACACGTGGTGTTGTCCTTACAATGACCACACCTTGAGTTGCAGTCTGCACCATAAGTACCAGCTTGACACTCTAAAGGACAGAATATGTCAAACAAACATCTTGTGTGATAAACAAAACTTTCGGGGTTAAAAGTCTGTTTTAGAGTGTATTAATATACTGAACACTTCATCTGCACTTTCATCAACACCAGCCATACAGACTAAAGAATTTTAGACAGGACTAAATAGTGCACAAAACTTCTATTACAATCAAGTGATTGGCGTATCTAGCTATACAACTATTGTAGTTTTAATCAGTGAGTTGTTACCTTTGAACTTTGAACTTTGCTGTCTAAAGTATCGGTTTATGTAGTAATATAAACATTGTAACCTCATTATATAGACTGTTACCTGTGTCACACCTGTCTCCAGTGTAACCAATGTCACACCCAGCAGGACAGTTCCCACTGATGTGGTCACACGTGGTGTTGTCCTTACAATGACCACAAGATGAGTTGCAGTCTGCACCATATGTACCACCTTCACACACTAAAGGACAGAATATTTGAAACAAACATAGATAAATTTGTAAATGTTTGAACGGTTTATTACTGCGAACAGAATAGAAATTAATGAGGAGGACGAAGCATGAAGGCTTTCTTACTAGTAATAATACTTTAAAAAAAAACAGTTAGACCAAGATTTCTCACCACATGTTGTTCAAGGGACAAAAAGCTTGTTACTAGCAATAGTGTTTACTTTGGCTTAATGTTTGTATTCCATGTCTTATACTGAAAGCTAAAGTCGACAGTGAATCACCATTGATGTAAACTTATTATTATGAGCTTGTGTAACTTATTATTACTTTGGTTACACTTGTTTGCAGTCCATCCTGAGGCACATCCCTCAGAGCAAGTGCCATTGATGTGGTGACACGTGACATTGTGTTTACATTGACCACAGTGTTGAAGGCAGTGAGTTCCGTATGTTCCATCTTCACAAACTGGAGACAAAAATAAACTCAACCATTGACATTGTCTACAAGTCTAACATTACTTTCTAAAAATACACAGATATATATATTATAATTGTCTCCCTGGACAAGCACACACTTGTCAACTGTTCAGTTATCAACTATATTAACTCAAGATAAGGAAACCTTAAAGAGCATGATGATTGTGTTGTTCATTTTTGCTACAATGTGAGTATTTAGAAAAAATCAAGTATCAGAGGAATTCGTGTTTACCAGCGATACAAAGGTTTCCTCTCCATCCGGCATCACAGGACTTGCATTCCCCAGTCACGTGGTTACAAGTGTGCCCGCCAGTACAATGACCACACGATTTATCACAATTTTCTCCGTAGGTTCCTGCTCCACATTCTGAAATGAGAACCGATGATGTTTTATTTGCTAGCCAGGAATGTTTGGTGCTCTAGGAATAATGGATGATGAGTAAAAGCTCTGCGCTTTGATTGTTTTCTGTCTGTCTCTCTCTCTCTGTCTCTCACACAAAACACAAAGAAGCGCCGAACCACACACATCACCCACCATCAGTTGGTGCTTGATTGTAAGTGTATTTAAGTTGTTTATTTTCGAGTTCGACAAATGTCCGTGTCCTTACAAGTGACCTGGTTTGTATTCGCATGGTGATTATGGTTTGTAATAAGATTTCCACTTGAAAATCAGTTGATGTTGCGTGCAGAAGCACAGTCGGAGTCAGGGTATCCACTGCCGTACAATATCTATTTGTAATGACCACGTGGACTTGCCCAGGTCACGGATCATATTCCAATGACTTTCCCCCATCATTGTCGCCGCCATTGTCCCAACACCACGTGGACACCAACAATGTTCCCCACACACTGCAAGCATTCAACCATAAATTCCTGCTGCTTGTAGGCCCTCGGCAGTCAAAGATCGTACCACAGTCCGGTGCTACTTTTGAAACCTTCCATCTCCTTTCCTTCTCTTGCAAGAGCTCCCAGTCAGGGGCGCTAACTCCTTTGGTATGTAGGGAGTCCACGAGCAGCCGCCCTCTATACTTCAGTTTACTGCTCCTCATATATACAAACTCTTGACACTTTGGATTTAGGTTTAATAGTATAAAATGTGACATATACAGTAGTCCTAGAAATATAAACCCACATTTTGAGTTTAATTTACATATGGCGGATGCCATCTAGATGTATCATCTACACTTGACTCTCTCATTTCTTTGTATGCAGTCTGTCCGAAAAGCCACAGGGAAAAAAGCCAAACTAAAAAAATGACAGATGTGCATTGTTTTTTGAGTTAAAAAATGTAATCATACTAATTTTCCACTTGTTGATTACATCGTTATCTCTTTAAACGGAAAATATCTATGGTTTCAATCTAAGACCTGTAAGATATACATTCCTTCAGATTCCCTTTAACTTGGGAATTTCTCTGTCATCTCAGAGACTGTGAAAAACACAGAAAGAATGGACTTAAGTTTTCAGTTCTTAAGAAAGGCCAGAATTTGTTACTGTTGAGTCCACCAGAGGTATATATTCCGTTAGAGCACCGAATATAGTTTTTGCTATGGCTTCTTACTCACTACATACCTACTTACTTAAATG
The DNA here is from genome assembly GCF_003073045.1 of Pomacea canaliculata. Classification (NCBI taxonomy): domain Eukaryota; kingdom Metazoa; phylum Mollusca; class Gastropoda; order Architaenioglossa; family Ampullariidae; genus Pomacea; species Pomacea canaliculata. The sequence goes on from NC_037598.1 coordinate 24,987,019, forward strand.
GTTCGTGTCGGCTACTAAGACAAGAAAAGCGCTAAAACCACTTATTAATCACCAAAATTATTTACCAGAAAGTAGATGCTCTGCTTACGAAAAGAAAAGGTCAAGATATGTCAGCTGTATTTCCTAATTACCTAAAGTAATGAAAGCATTGTAACCTCATTATATAATTGTTACCTGTGTGACAGCTGAATCCAGTGTAACCTGTGTCACACCCACCAGGACACCTCCCACTGATGTGGTCACACGGTGTGTTGTCCTTACAGTGACCACACGATGAGTTGCAGTCGGCACCATACACACCACCTTCACACTCTAAAGGACAGAATATGTCAAACAAACATCTTGTATGATCACCAGGGCTTCTGCTTACGCAAAAAATTGCGTACAGTACGCATTAAAAGTTCGGAGGACCCTTCAATTTTCGTCAATGGGGTCCCCTTCAAATTTGGGCAAAGAACAGGGACCCCTTAAAAATCTGAAGAAGGGGTCCCTGGGACCCCAAAGAATTTAGCCTTAGCAGAAGCCCTGGATCACGAAAATATTTGGCGTTGAAAGTCTGTTTTATTGTGTCTTAATGAACCAAACCTTCCATCTGCACACTGTCTTTCATCAGCAGCAGCCATACAGACAAACTAACACACACCTTGTAAACTTTACCTACATTTATACCAATAACTGCACACCGCGCGGACACATACAACAGACTGACAAGTGTCAACCACTGAGCCACTAGTCTCCCCACTTTAACTCTTTTGTTTTCCTCAGCTTAATCAATATCTTGAACTCATTGAATATTCGGATAGTTTGTAAATATTTGAACATTGTATTACTGCAGACAAAATAGAAATCAACAAGGAGTAGCACTGTAGCTTGAAGGCTGGTTATACTAGTAACAATGCTTAGAGAACAACAGCGAGGCCACAATGTCTCATCATATCTTGTTCAATAAGCAAAAAGCTTCTTGCAAGAAATAGTGTTTACTTTGGTTTAATATTTGTATTCCATGTCTTATATTAAAACCCAAAGGCGACAGTGAATCAGCAAACATGTAAACTTATTATTTAACTTATTATTACTTTGGTTACACGTGTTTCCAGTCCATCCTGAGGCACATCCCTCAGAGCAAGTGCCATTGATGTGGTGACACGTGACATTGTGTTTACAACGACCACAGTGTTGAAGACAGTGAGTTCCGTATGTTCCATCTTCACAAACTGGAGACAAAAATAAACTCAACCTGTCGGAATTGTTTGCTAGTCTAACACTACTTTCTGAAAATATACAAATATAATTTTTTTTTTATAATTGTCACCTTGGAAATGAAAACAGTTGTCAACTTTTCTGTCGTTTACTATATATATATATATAAACATAAGGTAAGAACACCATACAAAGCATAATATTGAATTGTATAGTTAATTTTTGTTACATTGCTTGTATGTTGAAAATCAAGAAGAAGAAGAATTCGTGTTTACCAACGATACAAAAGTTTCCTCTCCATCCGGGATCACAGGAGTTGCATTCGCCAGTCACGTGGTTACAAGTGTCCCCAGTACAATGACCACACGATTTACTACAGTTTTCTCCGTAGGTTCTTTCTGAACACTCTGAAATGAGCAGTCGATGATGTTTTATTTTGTAGCCACGAATGTTTGGTGCTGTAGTAATACTGTCAGAGAAACATGCTAGATGACGAGTGAAATCTCTGGACTTATATCTCTCGATTATATAATTTTTAATTAAAGTAAGCATTGCAGTTTCATTATGTAAGTTGTTACCTGTGTCACACCTGTCTCCAGTGTAACCTGTGACACACCCAGCAGGACACTTGCCACTGATGTGGTCACACGTGGTGTTGTCCTTACAATGACCACACCTTGAGTTGCAGTCTGCACCATAAGTACCAGCTTGACACTCTAAAGGACAGAACAAACAAACATCTTGTGTGATAAACAAAACTTTCGGGGTTAAAAGTCTGTTTTAGAGTGTATTAATATACTGAGCACTTCATCTGCACACTGTCTTTCATCAACACCAGCCATACAGACTAAACAATTTTAGATAGAGCTAAATAGTGCGAAAAACTTCTACTGTAGTCAAGTGATTGGCGTATCTAGCTATACAACTATTGTAGCTTTTAATCAGTGAGTTGTTACCTTTGAACTTTTAACTTCACTGTCTAAAGTATCGGCTTATGTAGTAATATAAACATTGTAACCTCATATATAAACTGTTACCTGTGTCACACCTGTCTCCAGTGTAACCAGGGGCACACCCATCAGGACAGTTCCCACTGATGGGGTCACACGGTGCGTTGTCCTTACAATGACCACAAGATGAGTTGCAGTCTGCACCATAACTACCGCCTTCACACACTAAAGGACAGAACATTTCAAACAAACATCTTGTGTGATCAAGAAAACATTTCGTGTTAAAAGTCTGTTTTAGAATGTCTTAATATACCGAACATTCCACCTGCTCACTGTTTTTCATCATCATCAAGGCCGGCGCTAAAGCACCAGCCATACAGACAAACGAACACACATCTTATTAACTGTGATTACATTTATTACAAGACTATGCACACAGCGATTTCTATTATGGTTACAGGACAAGAAGTAAACTCTGACCCCACACTTGGAACTCGCACATCATCAAGTTCTTGGGAGGACTCTTGCTGATCCTGATGGTCCTCCCGTACAACGTGGAGCTGCAGCTGATGTTGATGGCCCTTGATGGCATGGAGGTTATCCTGACACACTCACGACCGTCCACGGTGATGGTTGACGGCTCCAGGTTACTTTCAACTGTCGAGATAAACTAAGGCCTTACTGTTGTTTTCAGTGAAAACTCACAAACACTTGTCAGCCCCTGCGTCTACCTGTTGCTCCTTTCCACAATCAACACCGTCAGACCACTATAACCTTTGTTTCAAATGTTACCAGTCTATGAATAAATGAATGAACGAATGAGGAAGGTTGCATTTACAACGGCTTACTGTTTCTTGCAATACCAAGGTTGTCCATGGGACATATTTTTCTATCCCGTCCCATCCCATCCCATGGCAATTTATGCCTGTCCCATCCCGTCCCATCCCACAGGATGTTTCCCATGGGATTCCCATGGTATTAACAATCCTATGGACAACACTGAAAACCACTTTTCGGCTTTTGTTCTATAATTCCTGCTACTTCACATGCAATAAATGATTCAGAGGAAAGATTTAAATCCTTGATGAATGAAATAACAGTAAATTTACTTTACAATATCAAGTATCGACTACCATGGGAAATACAAATGTGTGCTGTCCCATCCCATCCCATCCCATGGGACGTTTCCCATGGGATTCCCATGGGATTCCCATTCCTATGGACAACACTGTGCAATACAACATAAAGATTGTAATTGGGGAAAATAATCTTCTTTTTTATATCTCAAATTTGTGTCTTAAATGTGACTTCACTCACAGTTGGCACGTCCATATATGGTGAGGTTCAGCACCGGGTACACCTGTCCCAGGTCCACCTGCCACCAGGGATTGTCATCGCTACTCGAGGTGCGAATGCAGTTGTTGTCGCTAAAGGTTCCGTCGGTGTTGTCGTTGGCGGCGTTCTCAGGGCGACGATCGTCAAAAGAACTGAAAGTACTTTGTGAGTATTTCTTGTTCAAAGCTACATTGACTGAAATAGAGAATGAGTTTAGTGACTAGTAAACTCACTGTAGTGTTGTTTACAAACCTGAAATACAATATTTTATGATTTACAATATTATATTGCACCTGTCTCGTCCTCATCACTTTAATTAACGGTTGCTATTTCGTGCTAGAGGACAGCGTGATTAATTTTACAGGAATTTAATTTGTGTGTCAAGCATTTTGGGTGAATTATATGAATTAAGTATTACATAATTCAGAGCTTGTATTCGTCACCATGAAACGGAACCAAAGCCGCAAGAGGTCAAACCCATGATGTGCGATAAAGGTCACATGAATGCAAATTCTCTGAAATCCTCAATATTCAAGTAGGAATCCAAGGGAAGGAATCCTGACGTTTGTTAAATGAATATTTACACAGTTATCTCCAATGGACTGGTGTGTGGGTCGTTCAACAGAAAATAAGAATGTCTTCATACTCTCGTATTCTAAAAATATTAAGATTTTAGCAATAAACAGTTCTTTGTGTATGCCTTGTATTGCTTCACAATATCATTAGTAATTATTTTATTCATTAACGATCAAAGACTGTCAACGTGCACTTACCTTGCCCGCTGTACACCACAGTGAACCACACCTGTAGTAACCACACGGGTAGATACCATCTGTAGAAGGCTGTGCACCTCATGGTTGTGGTGTCAGATGTTATCAATCTGTCACAAGGGTAAACAAAGTTGGATGAAAGTAGATGTAAAGTTGTTTTTGTTTTAGCAGAGGGGATCAGCTGCTCAAGCTCCTGGGTCAGTGGACAGACACCAGCAAGGGATATTTTTTGCTGAGGATGACCACAGTAAGTGAATGTTCTCCCGACAGCCGGAAGAATCTGTATAACCAGCACCAGCCGCCTTGATCATTAGAAGTGTAAATGTTTTTTCCTCCGTCAGCGGGGAGAAACAGCAGAGGAACAGTAGCGCTGACTGCACAAGGGAGTTAATCCAGTCACGACGATAGCGTAGTCAAGGGACATAATTGTAGAGAGATGTGTGTGGGCACGTGTGATGTGTGGACATATTTCCTCACTCCAAACACATATTTGTGCTTTTTCGAAATGTAAGCCAAGAGTGGAGTGCCTGTCAGCTGCCACGTCTACCCACGTCAGCACCATGTGGTGCTGGTCAAGGGTCAACTGACTGATTAATCTTGGGATAAAAATGTAGTCAAGAGAATTGTTTACGTTCTAAAAAATTTTTATAAGATCAGCTTTTACTTGAAGTAAAAGTTTGTAACATGCACGCATACACAAACAAGAAGACATGCAGAGAAAAGAAGAAAGAAATCAGTGTTGCCAACAGCGAGGAAGCTAACCTAAGGTACAGAATGATGAGGACACAGAAGTGTGTTTACACCCTCAGTACACAGCTGTGTGTTGTCGCCTACACAGGGTGTGGCTGTGTAGCTGTAGTGGTGAAGGCCTAATTCCTGCTTCGAAAGGCGAGAAGGAAGCAGAATAAAACCGTCCTTCCGTTCCTGGAATTCCTGCTGCAAGTGTGAGATGTTTACACGAGCATCTGTCAGCCCTGCAGTCGGGTCAGCCTGTACTACACAGCCTTATAATCACTCAGTGCAGCAGATGATGTCTTGGGAACAACACAGGGATTCTTTGATCATAGCGAGATCATGTCAAATTAAAATGGAGATTGCAGACTCACATACAAACAAACGTTCACCTGCTCTCTGCTGCAGAACTTTGGGTTATCTCCCTCCCAACAGCTTGGACTCCATCCAGTCGGGACACAATCGAGAGGCAATCGAAAGAAGAAGATAGGGAGGAAGTAGCAAACGGGGAAATCCCCACACAGGCACACCCTCCCCTTATCAAACGCTGGCTCCTCGTGCCGGCTCTTACTCTCCCTGGTCACGTGACGCAACGCGCGTGCGCTGGGCGATGTGGCGAGCACTTCAACCGTCAAAGGCGGCGATGTTGAGTATGGAGGATGTGTGCTGGCGGCTAAGTGTCAGGCTGACAATGTGTTGTAAGTGGTACAGCAGTGCAAATACGACTGTGACTTGTAGACAAGTGAAGCGGTGTGAGTGCAGACAGGCTGACAGACTGACAAACATAGAGACAGAGACATTGAATAAGTAAATAAATGAATGCTTACCTTTCCTTAGCTTGCTCTCCTAAGTGTGTGTGTCACATGGCACTCATTACTGTTCTCATTCACCAGAGGACAGCGGCCATCAACTGTCTTGGTGCAGGTCTCACTTGTCAGTTGGCAGTCCAGTCCAACGGATCATTATTTCAAATGCACAACAAATGGCGGCTTTGTTCACGGAAGGGTCCAGACAGAAAGAATGAACTGCTCCCTCACGGATGCAACTTTCTCAGCAACTGTGGCAGCTGTGCCTGGGATGTGGGATGTGTAGAGGGCGACACTATCTACACTGTGCGCTGCTTAGCGCGGAAACCCCTACTTAGGAGGATAGCAACATGGAAGTGGATTAAAGTATGGACACACGTGTCGACACTGGGCCTCTCCCTGGTTGTTACTTTGCTCTTCGAGTTTCACATTCATCTTTGCTTTAACCAACTAAAGCCTTGCACAAGGTTTCTCTCCAAGCAAATTAATGTGACATTCTGCAATAGTGTCTGATAAATAAAAAGGTCAAAGGTATCGTCTGATAGCATTTTGTCTGTGTGTCAAACGCGTAAACATGATATGTCTCTTTTTCTGTGCGATTAATATGTCATCGCTTGCTCACGTATGTATGAATGCTTGTGTCTCTTTATTTGTTAGTTTGACCAGCGCGTGTGAGAGAGTGTATGCATGCGAGTGTGTTGATACTCATGCTCAACGCCGCCGGCGAGAGGAAGACTTGCGCGTGCTTCCTAGAAAGGGTTAAAGGTTAAAACCTCGCCCTGGCAATGTTATCAACGTAGAAAAAGGTCAAAGGCTGACAAACTATTTATCAATGGTATTAATTCCAGGGAGGTTCTCGAATATTCTCCCCTTGGACTGATCCCGGGAAGGCAAATGGCGAGGACAAAGAAGTAAGACAATACAGGAAGGACAAAGGAGAAAATAAGTGAGACCTGAAACATGACTAGAAGGCACTTCTTGTAAGTTCAAAAAGGTCGAGAATTTTACAATTTTGAAAATGCCATGCTTGAGGATTTCGTAATTTTTCTTACATGATAACACTCAAGATTTTGGTTTTAAATGTTGGGTTGTGTCACCTTGCAGTGATAAGTCCTTTCATGGTTGTGGTCCTGATATTCTGAGTGGATGACGAGTACGAGTAGCCAAGACTGTGTAGCCAAGACTGTGTAGCTAAGACTGAGTAGCCAAGACTGTGTAGCCAGGACTGTGTAGCTAAGACTATGTAGACAAGACTGTGTAGCTAAGACTGAGTAGCCAAGACTGTGTAGCCAGGACTGTGTGGCCAAGACTGTATAACCAAGACTGTGTAGCCAAGACTGGCAGCGCCAGTTCCGGTACACGGCCAGCCGGAGTTATTAGATAAGGTTCACCACATTATGGTATCAACAACAACGCCCTGTATTACTTCCTTTATCACAAAAATAAACCATGTAACAACAGTGACTAGACGGCTACGGCTGTTGCAGCAGACAAGTGCAGGCGGCGATGATGTTGTTAGAAAAGACGAGACTTTGCGGCGCTGTCGATGCTTGTCACTGGTACAAAAGGCATGTTAATGTAAGAATACTTTATTGATACATTTGTCCACGTATAAGACAGTCAAACAGACAAGCAAGTAGAAAAGAAGAAAGATAACTTTCTGAGAAAGATTAAAATATACAGAAAGCTTTTCATGCCGTCCTCGTATTATTCCATCCACTTAAATAAAATTCTATAAATGTTTTAAAAATTCTGTGAGCTGAAACTTGTTTATGTTTAAAGCATATATGTCTGTGACATTGTAATTCTTTCATGAGTGAAACTGTAAATTCTCAAACATAAGCTTAACTCATGTGAACAGGTCACCAGAAAAGCTTAACACAAGTTCCGGACTAGACAACATCAGTTTATACATGAAAAAATGAAAAGTAATGAGTTTTGGTGAGTCTCGTATTGTTTCGTGTATGAATGGTGTCTTTGGACTGTGTGTGATATGATTCTGTTTGCAGATACCACAAGAATGTTTGGGTGGTGCAGAGGAGTTGAAAAAGAGAAGACGGATGGATTAATGGATGGATTGGAGCTTCTCCTTTAGCGATGTAAAAGGGAGATAAGCCTGTTACATAAGCGTACTATTATTTCCTTATTTGGACCCAAAAACCGTTTAAATGGAACAAAGAGGTGGAAAGCAAATAAGAAGAGGAATCTGCAAGTCATCTGCTTGAAGCATTTAGTCTTGGAGATAGATGTAGACATGTTCATTAAAAGTTGAAATTGATGATGGAGATGTGGAACTTGAAGATGTGGAAAATGACGAATAAGATCCGAAGTAACTATCGTTTGTTGAAGGACATATTCACAGAAATAGAATATATCTAGACAAACAAATAAATCACATTCCTATAGCTTTCACAAACTGTTGAACGTTTCAGCATACATTTTGAAGGCTGTAAAGTGTTTGCTCTTATTCACTTCTATTTACAATTATATATGTAATTATAGCTTTCTCATCTTCCTACATTTTTGTCTGCGTGCGTGCGTCTTTGTGTTTGTGTAATTGTCATTATCAACATGTTGACATCATCATCATCATCAGCAGCAGCAGCAGCAGCAGCAGCAGCAGCAGCAGCAGCAGCATCCTCATCGTCATCCTCATCGTCATCATCATCGTCAACAGATATTTCATGTTGTCGTGATTGAACCTTCATTTAACACGGTAAATTATCATTTTATTTATAGCGATGCATTCCACTTCAAATGTAAAATAAATACAGTAACTAACAGTTTTAAAGTTTTTATTTGTTGCAGAATAATTCTCAATGTAATTGCCGTAAACACATAATGTGTGTCAGCAGACAAACAAGCAGGACACAAAGACATCGAATGAAAACAAAAATAATACAAAATAAGGATTATAAAAATTACACTTGTAAAGACAAAAGAAATATTTAATGTGTTACAAATTATTTACACCGAGGACTGAAAGATATGTTAAATTTAATATGTTAAATATTGTTTAACATTTAAAGTGCAATTAATCATATTTATTAACATATCACATTTTTATACCTCCAGCTGTAGGAAAAACACATTTCATACGCGTTAACAAGCAACTGCGTGTTGAAGTAACACAGGTATGTTGTAAAAGTGATTATTGTTGAAAGTATTGTCTAGCTGTACCATATATTATGAGTATGTTGACCAGCTCAACATCTACAGATTAGCTTGACTACACACTGATGTACACGCCTACTGACATCACTTTTTATCACAGATAATGTAGGTTGGTAGCCGCAGGAGAAGTGTGTAAAGTTTGAGTAGAAATGTGAGTGTAAATAATGTATTTTTGTGTAAGAAAGAGTTTATGTGCCATTAAATAGAGTACTCATTATGTCGTGAGAATTGCAGGAATTAACTAGGGGGAGAGTTGGAGCTGAGAGGACAACACCCTGTCTACAGAACATCACTTCCAAGGGAACCCAAGTGTTTACACACTTATAGTGGACGTAGCCTCACCTACAGAAGAATCCGAGGTTCTAATGTTTACCTAGAACCCAGCTGAGTTCACAGAAGTTACCTGCGGGTTTTGGGATCTTCGTCAGATGGACTTGGGTACTTTGTCACGTGGTGCAACTGCCAGCTACCGACTGAGGGCAGTACGAACCTCTACCGCCACCCAGGGCTTCTGCTAAGGCTAATTTCTTTGGGGTCCCAGGGACCGCTTCTTCAGATTTTTAAGGGATCTCAGGCTAACTCTAAGGGGTCCCTTTACAATGTGAAAAAAATATCAACAAATCAACTATTTTGTTCAACTGCCTTTCAGGCACACACATAACTTTAATGTCTAGTCAGAAACGGCGAGATTTCTGTGCCATGAAGTCTGTGCAAGCATCTGTGATGAGCTTATGCTCACTGTACTTGTGGTGCTCACTTTCTTTCCGTTTCTGAGACGATGATACTAACCACGCTGTCACCAACATCTTGGAAATAGGTTAATGGAACTCTTCCCGGTAAGGGAAAAAAACTCAGTGCAAGGGAAGTAACTCTCACCTTGTAGCAGACGACAACAATAGATTGGGCTACGATGTCAGACACTAACTACACTTACCCAGTTTTGTTCTTCGCCCAAATTTGAAGGGGTTCCCTGGGACCCCATTGACGAAAATTGAAGGGGTCCTCCGAACTTGTATGGGTAGTGGACGCAAGCAGAAGCCCTGACCACCTCTAGTGACACAGTCACCCATGTGTGCCCCCAGAACACCTACTGAGAGAACTCTCCCAGTGGAATACCTCTCAGTTTGGAATTAATGTGTGTTTAGTGTAGTATTCACCAGTTAGTGTTGGTGACTGTGTGTTTACGACAACTTTTAAGGATCGTTTCTCCAAAACAGAAATAAATAAGGAGCAACACTGCAATTAGGAAATTATTATACGCTAGTTACAACGTTACTCGATGTAATTCATGCAACGAGCTAGAAAATGATATGAAATAACATTTTGTGAAAAAATCTTAGTAAACATCAAAGTAGAGGTTAGGCCAAAATTCCTCATTGCATGTCTTACATTGAAAACTTTGTTAATTACGAGAAAGAGTATTATTAAAAAGAGAACGAGACAGTGAACCAGTGGACCTTCTAGCAGATTTTCTGTGTGTTGTTATTTAATATTTTTGGCTTGTGTAACTTATGATTACTTTGGTTACACATGTTTCCAGTCCATCCTGGGGCACATCCCTGAAAGCAAGTGCCATTGATGTGGTGACACGTGACATTGTGTTTACAATGACCACAACGCTGAAGGCAGTGAGTTCCGTATGTTCCATCTTCACAAACTGAAGACAAAAATAAACTCAACCTGTCGGCATCGTTTCAAAATTTCATATAAATTTATAACTAATTTACAGACAAAGCTTTTAAATTTTTATCATTATCATATCACCATCTTCCTCAACGTGCACACGCACACTTCAATCAATTGTGCCGTTCATTTACTAAATAAAGGTAATTTACACAGCAAACCTTCTACAATGTTTACAGGACAAGAACTAAACTCTGACCCCACACTTGGAACTCGCACATCATCAAGTTCTTGACAGGACACTTGCTGATCCTGATGGTCCTCCCGTACAACGTGGAGCTGCAGCTGATGTTGATGGCCCTTGATGGCATGGAGGTTATCCTGACACACTCACGACCGTCCACGGTGATGATAGACGACTCCAGGTGACTTTCATCTGTCGAGATAATTTAAGGCCTCTTACTGTTGTGTTCAGTGCGCGCACACACACACACGCGCGCGCGCAGGACTTGCTCACAGCCTTTCAGACAGACCTCATGGGGGACACCTGTCAACAACTGTCTACCTGTTGTTTCTACGACGCCAGACAGCCACAGCCTTAGTCAAAAGAAATACATGGAAAAAAACAAACGAAGGAATGAGGTCACATCTACAAAGACTTACTGTTTCCTGCCATACAGCCATATAATGGTCCAGAATTATTAAATAATGCGTTATGGCTTGTATCAATAAAAATTCTTCCTGTCTTGTTCATTATGTTGCTATTTTTAGAATGTCTGTATTAAATGAGACTTCACTTACAGCCGGAACATCCATAAATGGTGAGTTTTAGCACCGGGTACACCTGTCCCAAGTCCACCTCCCACCAGGGATTGTCATCGCTACTGGAGGTGCGAATGCAGTTGTTGTCTCTAAAGGTTCCATCGGTGTTGTCGTTGGCGGCGTTCTCAGGGCGACGATCGTCAAAAGAACGGAAAGAACTTTGTGAGTATTTCTTGTTCAAAGCCACATTGACTGAAACAGAGAATGAGTTTAGTGACTAGTAAACTCACTGTAGTGTTGTTTACAGACCTGAACTAAAATATTTTATAAGCCGCTTCTAGAAATGTTTACCATCCAGGATCACACTCTGAGCCATGTTGAAACCTTTTGCTACGAAAACATTAGACAAGCTGACCTTGCCCGCTGTACACCGCGGTGAACCACACCTGTAGTAACCATACAGGTAGATACCACCTGTAGAAAGCTGTGCACCTCATGGTTGTGGTGTCAGATGTTATCAACCTGTCACAAGGGTAAACAAAGTTGTGTGTCTCTACATACAGTGGCTTTACACACAGTGTGTCTACAGTGTCTCTATATACAGTGTCTATACACAGTGTCTCTACACAGTCTCTACATATGTAGCGTCTACATACAGGGTCTCTACATACAGTGTCTCTTTCCAATTAGTCTACAAACAGAGTGTTATAACAATGTGTCTCTACAGTGTGTCTCTACAGTTTGTCTCTACAAATAGCGTGCTTCTTCAATACGGGAAGAAATTCTGAAGCATGATGAGGTGAAAACTTAAATCTTCAAAGGCGGCGATGCTGAGTATGGAGGATGTGTGTTGGCGGCTAAGTGTCAGGCTGACAATGTGTTGTAAGTGGTACAGCAGTGCAAATACAACTGTGACTTGTAGACAAGTGAAGCGCTGTGAGTGCAGACAGGCTGACAGACTGACAGACAGACATGGAGACAGAGACATTGAATAAGTAAATAAATAAATGCTTACATTGCCTTAGCATGCTCTCCTGATTGTGTGTCACATGACACCCATTACTGTTCTCATTCACCAGAGGACAACGGCCATCAACTGACTTGGTGCAGGTCTCAGTGTCCAGATGTCGGGCCCAGTCCAAGATTTGGTTATTTTCAAATGCACAACAAATTGCGGCTTTGCCCACAGAAGGAAGGAAGACTGAACTGCTCCCTCACGGATGCAACTTTCTCAGCAATTGTGGCAGCTATGCCTGGGATGTGGGATGTGTAGAGGCGACACTTCACGGTGCGCTCCTTAGAGCGGAAAGACATACTTAGGAGGATAACAACCTGGAAGTAGACTAAAATACTATGCCTTCTGAAATTCATGTTTCATGTGTGCACGTTAGTGTGAATGCACATAATTGTGTGTGTGTGTGGGTGTGACGGTCAGTCAGTCAGTGAGGTCGGCAGATGAGTACCCGTCATGCTGTATGTACCCGGCCTCATGCCGAGACGGAGCCAGGGGCTGACCAGACCTCGTGACGCCGCTGTGAGGACCGTGAGACCCCGGGTCACAGAGACGGCAGCCTCCATCTGATACTGTTGTGCTTCGTGAATTAGAGGCACGAGACCTTTGTCCCGGGGTCAACCACATCCTTTAGCGCAGACCAGTTTTTTGGTTGGGGGCAGACTCAACGAAAGAGCATCAGTGGCCTCGTCAGAGCTTCTCGTCTACGAGGGACACCAACAGAAGAAAGATTCGAGTTGCGTGCTAAAGCGTCTAAACTTTCAGTACCCTTCCACAAAGTTGGTTTCACAAAAGGAGAAGAGTAGAACAAGGAGAAATGGGGAGGTACTTGAGTTGACACCATTGCTCTGAGACTTGAATAGTTAATTAGTGTTTGTGCCACTATAGAATCTATAACTGTGTCGGACTGGAAAACCATTACAAAATACTTTCTGTGTGTTTTGTGTTATGAAAGTTCACACATGCCAGACCCTGTTGTTGCGGTTGATTTTCACAATCAAACCTCGACGATGATAAAAATCCAGCTGACGGTAGTTCATTAATTGTATCAGCTAATTTAGTAGGCAGACATTGAAAACTAACTCAATGCTTGATATTTGTGTACACATTAAACTGTTATTGTAAATAAAAAAGACTTAGTGTTTGATGATGTTCATGCTCTACGCCGCTGCGAGAGGAAGTGTCACCATAGCTGCTGTTAAAGACCTTTGTCGCGTGGCGTCCCTGATAAAGTGCGCGTGCTTCCTAGAAAGGGTTAAAGGTTAAAACGTCGCTCTAATAATGTTGTCAAAGCAGAACAAGGGCAAAGGTCAACAAGCTATGTATCAATGATACTCGTGCCAGGAGGTTCTGGAGTATTCTCCCCTTGGACTGACACCAGGAAGGAAAATAGCAACGACAAAGAACTTCGATGATACGAAAGTTCAGACCTGAAACATGTAAACAAAACACTTTTTGAAATTTCTTTGAGATGTCGTGTTAATTCTTCACATGTTTCCTACCTACGACAACCACCACCACCACCACCACTACGCTTACAACAGTTACAAAAAAAAGCAAGAAAGAATTACTCATACATATTCATGTTTTAAAGAATAGGTGAAAAATTCAACATATAACAAAGTCAAAACACTCACAAAGTATGAACTTCGCACCTTTCCACTCAGACGCACCCTCCACCCCCACTGCACCCAGTGACCTCCACTCGCCGCCTCCTTGGGAAGTCAAGCACTTATTTGTTTTGTATTGAAATACATGTTCTAATGCAGGTTTTGCTTAAATACTAGATAGAAAGAGAAAATACTTTTCACATAAACAGTAAAGGATAGCTTGATAAACAAATCATTAATATCATTATAACCTTGTGATTGTAAGTCCCACAATGTAAGGAGTTTTACCATTAGGTTAACAATGCCATGTCTGACAGTTTTGTCATTTAGGTCAATGTTTATTAAATGGTAGCACTCAAGCTTTTCGTTTTGATTCTTGGTGTATTGCTTCACCTTGTAGTGGTTGAAGCTAATAGCAGCGGGCGAAGGATGCTGATGTTCTGTGTGGATGAGGAGGACGTGTTAGTCATGACTGTGTAGCCGAGACTGTATGGCCAAGACTGTGTAGCTAAGACTGTGTAGCCAGGACTGTGTAGCCAGCACTGTGTAGACTGTGTAGCCAACACTGTGTAGCCGAGACTGTGAGGCCAAGACTGTGTAGCGAAGACTGTGTAGTTAAGACTGCAGCAACACCAGTTCCGGTACATGGCCAGCCGGAGTTGAAGAGATTTTATCAGAGATATAGTTTGCTACACAGGGTGGTATAAACACAAAGATAAAACATGTAACACCAGCGACTGACTTACATCTTTACCAACTTGTCGGGCAAACAAAAAGCAGACAACGCCCACAAAGTTGAGGAAAAGATGAGACTTTGCAAGGCTGTAGGTGGCACTGTCGATTATTGTCAATTGTATAAAATGTAATTAATGCAAGAATCCTTTAGAAAAGATATTTGTATAATGTATAAGCCAGTCAATCACTGTTTTCAGCTCAGCAGACAAGCAAGTAGAAGAGAAGACAGATAAAGCTGTCATCCAATAGCAGAGTAAGCTTTCACACCATCCTTATCACATTATGTCATCACCTTAATTAGCCATATCTGTTTTAATTTTGTGAACTTAAATTTAATTTGAGAACATATGCATATGTTGTTTTGAACTTTGTCGTCGTATTTATTTTTAAGAGTGACACTGTAAGTCTTCAAACATCAACTTAGCTCGTGTGAACACAAGTGAACTGAAAGGTCATAAGAAGAGCTTCACAACAGTTCTAAAACAGTTTTTTTTTCAGCGCTTGTAGCTTGTGTTTTGAAAGTCTGCACAATAAATAATTAAAACATGTACAAATGTAAACCTTTACAGTTTTCTCTGTGTGTTTGTGTGTGTGGAGGGCGTGTGGGTGTATTCTGTTTCCAGGTACCAGAAAAAGTTAAGAGAAATGCGCAGGAGAAGAGAAAGAAAGAATTGATAGATGGATGGACGGATGGATGAATGGATGAATGGATGGATGGATTGCAGTGTTTCTGCATTTAGCTATGTAACAGTGGATATAAAGACCGGTTACTCTAGGCAAGAGGCATTGGTTCTTCACATACACGGCAGCCATAGGTGGGGCACACTATTCAATAAATTTAGGAGAAATTTTTTATAACTTCAAAATTAAAACTTTATAATTAATATTGCTATAAAGTAGATGTTGAGAGACAAGAGATGAAATCTATTACATGATAGACAGAAAAACACACAAGGACAGACACAAATGTTTGGTAGGCCTGTCACTCGGTGTCTGACAGGGTGGGAAAATACATGTCAAAGTGTCAACACGAAGTACCAAAGTACCGTAGACAAAATACAACGGGCGTGTCTGTAAGTTGATAATTATGTATGTCCCGGGAATCATGTTATAAAGTTCAAAATGTCCATGGCAGAAACAAATGTTTCCCACTCATTCTGGATGAAGACGCGGGTTCGCCAACGCGCGAGACAAATCGCAAAATAATAAATCGCAAAATAACAAATGACAAAATAACAAATCACAAAATAACAAATCGCAAAATAACAAATCGCAAAATAACAAATCGCAAAATAACAAATCGCAAAATAACAAATCACAAAGATGTCGCACGCCCTTACACAGTCAGCAAACTCTACATCTGCGGAATTTGAATATCGGAATATCTAAGAGTTTGCACTTTGTGTAAGCGATATAACAAAAATTGAAATCACGAAAACTTTTGAGTCGTCAACAGCTTCTTTGCACACTTCAGATCATGGTGCAGCTGTGTCATCATGTAATAATACATATTTTTCCACTTTTATGATAAAGAGTTCCGACTCATTGGAATAATCCTCTTAAAATATTAGATAATCTATTATTAACAGCGTGTAACGCAAGTATCGTACCATGATATATAACATTTCTATCATAAAGGTAGTCGATCATCGCTTTTATCTTCACGATAACTGAAAATACTCTACATTATTACCTGTAATGCATGTGAGTCCAGGTGTACAGTGACCAGGGCACGTGCCGGTGACGTGGTGACAGGTGGCGTTGTTTGCACAATGGCCACAGGGTAAACTGCAGTTTTCTCCATACCTTTTCGCCTCACATTCTGGAAGATACATCAAACATTTGGGAGATCCACATGTCTAAACATGTACCGTCCATAGTCAAAGGAACAACTCATCCATCTTTTGGAAACTCTGACTCCCAGGTGATACTAGTGCTGACATCTAGTGAAATCTAGTCTTACTAGCTCTCTAGCATTTTGTATTGTAAATATTCTTGTCTCTCCTCCATGTCATAATGACCATGTGTCATTGGCAATAAAAATGTCATGTCACTTCAGTATATAGTGAGTCTAGTCAGGTGGGTAAAGCTTCCGTCGTCAAGATGGCAGGTGATGTTGTTCTTTGACTTCATTTCAAATAACTAATCAAACCATTGTATCAATGTATGTACTCGAAAACGTGGAGGCAGACGTGCTCTAACTGTGGTAACATGTCTTTCATCAGTGAGTACACTGCTGCTAATAAATAGGTTCTTACTGTCTATGCAAATGTTGCCATGGTAGCCGGGCTGGCAACGGGAAAACCTGCAGTTGCCATTGTAACGGTCACAGAAACTGTCCTCACACTTGCCACAGGGGATCAAGCAGTTGTCTCCATAGAATCCACGTCTGCACACTGTGGGGTTAAATAAATGATGAATAGGAGGAGGCGGAGGAATAGGTTGCTCATGATAACATCAACAATAACAGCAGCAGTAACAACAACAACAACAACAACAACAACATGATAATGATAAAGAAACTTTTGAATTTTCTGACTTTACAGAAGGCTCTATGTTCTGTAAAGTAAAAAGTGACAGAAAATATACGAATATAAACTCAAGTATTATACACTGACATAAACAAATTCATGTCAATAAGCAGAGAGAGAAACATTAAAAAAGAATTAGAAGGAACAGAACTTAGTGTCTCTTGCAGTCAAGGCAAAATTGAGAAATGTTTGTATGAATGTTTTGTGTGTTGTTTTTTGCTTTTTGTTTGTTTGTTTTTGTAGTTTTTTGGTTTTTTTTTTAATTGTGTTTTTTTTTTTCCTTGTTTTTTTTTAATTTCTTGTATCGGGGTATTAACGGAAACACAGTTAAGAATAGAGTTCAACCTAGGAACGAAGCAAGCTTATAATGAACACTAACGTATACTAGAAATTTAGACAGAGCAGGATGCAGGAAGACAAAACACTCTCGATATCAGAAGATCAAACGACATCGTGTATACCAAACTCAAAAATATAATTTGCTTAGAGCTTAAAATATTTGCAGCGAAGTGGAGACAATCTTATAGAGAAAAAAGAAACTTGAGGCAAGATCGACAAACAAAGATCAGGCTGCAGAGACTAACAGTGGATGAAGATGGCTACAGATACAAGTAACATCATCATCATCATCGTTGTCGTCGTCGTCGTCATTACACGTTCTTACCCCAAATCTGGACTTCGCAAATGTTGAGGACGTTTTCATGAGGGTCTGACGAAGTAAGTGCTTTTTCAAGTGTGACCTGCTGACCATACAGTGTAGATGCACAGGACAAAGAGATGCTCTGGCTGCTCGGCGTCTTCTCGATCCGATAGCATGGATGACGGTCAACAGTAATGGACACATTCACCAGCCGAAACAAGACTGGAAAAAAGGGTGTACTACCACATCACAAACTGTACAAAGACTAGTTCAAGTTCTAAAGGATTTTTATACAGTTTAAAGAAACACAAATCTGAAGCAACGAAGAGAAAAAAATAAAAGAGAAGAAACAGGGATAAACTGTTGTTATTGTTTAAAGCTGCTTTCATTAAAAGAACAAAGTATAAAATAATCTATGTAAGTCGTACATTTGTTTGACATTTTTTTTTCTCTTCTCACCTATTTTTCTTGTCCATCGTCTCTTTATCTTTCTTTCTCTCTTTTTCATTTCTCGTTTTTTTAAAATTATTTTTAACATTTGCAGCGAAGTGGAGCACCTGTTAAATTTTCTTGGAAAAAATATTTACTGCAACAAACTTATTTTTAGATTGGTGAAGCGTGCACCTACTACCTATACTCATCTTGAAAGGCAGCAAAGACGTTTACTTACACATCGTGCGTCCATATATGGTGATATTCAGCACCGGGTACACTTGTCCCAGATCCACCTGCCAGGTAGGTTTCTCATCCCCAGCAAGGGTGTGGATGCAGCTCTCATTATCAAAATCACCATTGGTGTCTCCATTGGCGGCGTGCCAAGGCTTTTCTTTTGTGTGATGCGAACTTTGGAAGTAGCTCTTGTTGAGTGCGATGTTTTCCCATTACCTTAGGTGAGATACAATTTACTTGTTAAGTTGTTAAGAACGAGTCTTATGTGTTAGCATGACCTTTGCTTACATTGTATTTACAACATCACAATACTTAGAGTTACTGGTTGAGTCATAATTATTCTGGCAAAGTAAAAAAAATCCTCTGACCATTTGTTTGTGCTGCTCCAGAAGCCATCAGCCAGAAGAGTATTTGCACTTGAAGTCGAACACTGGACATTTCAAGATTAAAAATGATTTGAAACAAACAGATGCACAATTCTGAATGACGATTGCAACACTATTGATGGCTTAAAGACCAAATAAAGATTTCACGATAAAGGAGTCTCAAAGTACTCTTTGTTTTAGTTTCCTTCTGCGCTTTCTTGTTCTCGCAGTACTGTCAAAGACAGAGCACTCCCTAATGACTTAATTTAAAGCTGACTTTAAGGAAGGTTGATTGCACAGGGAAGAACAACTATTAATATCACTCGCTCACACAGCTGTTAGTGATTTATTTGATTGGCTGGCCTTGAAAAACACTAAAGACTAAGGAAAACTGGCAGGAAGGAAGGAAGGAAGGAAAGAACAAACGACGCTGTGGTTAGAGAGGCTGTGTTTAAAGTCTGAACTAGCCGGTTCGACACCTGTGTAGCACAGCTTATTTCCCAAAGTAGACCCAGATGTGGAATAAACATTCTGACCCATTATACGGAAGACAAGAGCGAGAGAGTGAGAGTTATCTTTCTTAGTATAGAGAAAATAACTATTATTGCCAGTCACTCTAGCCCAATATTGGAAGTCATAAATCTCTCCGTATTGTAACGAACTTCTCTGTGGATCCATACCACATCCAGATACTCCCCACAGGACATGACACAAACATGATAACAGAAAGTAAATAGTACTGTGAGTCTTTAAATTGCAAGACAGAAAACACAGAAAATTGTTTTCTTTAGTTCACATGCACACGCACGCACTCACACAAAGGAATAGAAGTGACGGTAGTAGATACATTTAGTAAATGCTCCACAGTTTTCTGGCGACATCTTTGTTGCTGCTGTGCCTTTGCACTAACTCAGAGTCAAGCTCGGGCGATTCTTATCGCTGTCGGATGGAGCACTTAGGACCTTGTCATCCAGCCTCTCATCCTCCATCTTTGAATGAAGCGACCTCTACAAGTGGATCACAATCTGCTACAGCGAAACACTGAAGATCAGATCACAACAATGGTGAAAACAACAACAAAATGGATTCACAAAACTTTGCACGCGCAAATAAGTTTTAATCAGTAGACCACAAAGAGTGCAACTTTGATGGGCATAAGCATGAAGACCTACAAATCACAAGCACAAAGCAATGTTTTGAATTTCAAAGAACTATTAGTGTTTGACAGAACTTTAGTAATGGCAGCTCGTGCAGCCTTTGGTGATAAATGGCGATTGCAGCCCGGACGGAAGTGAAGGCCAAAGCTTCGTTCTAACATTGCTGTCAAAGAAAGGTCAACAGACAAAGTACACAGTGCTCAGTGTCTGATAGTCCCATTTGTTAAACAACGCTTGTCAGCAGTTTCCATCAAATTTATTTTAAATACTGTTACCTCAAAATGATATGATAGACAAACATTTACAAAGCGATTGTATTGGGATAAAGTCTTGTTTATTAGTCTGCCCTACACAACATCAACACCATTCCCTTGTAAAGTAGGAGACTTTCTAGGAAGTACACGCCTGCACGAGGCAACCTCTCACAGACACGCCAGACCCGGAGGCGCCATCTAGGAACAAGCTCTACAACTCGGTGTTTCTGCTCTTATCACGTGGCTCGTGAGCATCAGGCAGAAGAAAAGGCCAGATGCCTGCTCTAACAATGTTGTTACATATCGAAACGCTGACAAACGTAATATAGCGAAGGGGAGATAAGGCAGGCAGGCAGGGGATCTAGAGTTATCTCAACATGCGATGATTTCTAAAGATTCAATGACAGGAAACAAATAGTTTGGCGATGGAAGAACTTTCCAGAGAGACGCAGAGGTTTCGGACTCTTGAAACAGTGTGCAACTCCTTCAGTTCCTAGCTGTCCTGCACGTGCCTCCACGCATTTAGCTCCCATAATAATATAGAGCATCTCTTTAAACATAACGCTGTTGAGATGGGCGACAACTGTGTATGTATCGAGATTGATAGCCACCGAGTAGCGACCCTTTATTCCTCGCTGGCTTTGTTTTTTTTTTTTTTGGGTTGTTTGTTTGTTTTCTTTTGCTGGCTTCTTGTATCTTGTCCCAGATTGCTTGACTGTGTTTGACAACATATTTAACAAATCAAAACACATTATTCAAAAAAAATTGCGCTGTGTAACCTGTCCTCATTATTTGCTGGTATAAATATCAAGTGCCAGTAATTTCACTTCTTCACACAATGCCATACAGTCAAGCAGAGCTGTCATACGCAACACATTAAACGAATTTTCTTCTTGTGTATAACCCTATTAACTTGAGTGTGTTTCCCAGAAAGCTAGACACTTAAAAAAAATAAATAAATACAAAGTGAAAGAACTATATATTGTCCTATTGTCTTCTAAACTACACAAAGTTTAGGGTTAGTATGGGCTTAAGGACTGATCCTGTGTGGGAGAGATAAAACGCAAAACACGAGTAGTTTTCGCTTGGGGAGGCTGACAATATCTCCCCTGCACCATCTGGAGAGGATACCAGGGCTGCTGCCACTTGGCCGTTCAGTGGGTAGATGTTGTTGTGAACAGCTCGCCCCTCCCTGTGTCGACAGAAGGTTTGTTGAGAAATCTTGCAGGCGGAGGTGAAAGGGAAGTGGGAGAGTGGTGTTGTGATGTGGTGTGATGTGGTGCATCGTGTGGAGGTGGTGTTGTGATGTGCTGTGATGTGGTGTATCGTGTGGAGGTGGTGTTGGTGATCTTCACATCGGAATCACAAGCAAGTTGCTTCTGTAAGAGGCGCTGAGAAGGTCAGGCTATTCGTCTCATCTTCCTACAATTTGTAGTTTTGCTGTGTGGAGGCATGTAGGTGGGCGTGTACAGGCTTGTATGTACTTCAGCGGGACACTTAGAGAAATGTGTAGAAATGACAGGTGGGCGAGAATGTGGCGGCGGTTTGTAGTTTCTGTACACAAGGAATGGGAGGATGTCTGTGAGTACTCGTGAGCTTATTATTCTGTTTATTTGTCTGAGGTGCGTTGTATTCTTAACTTCTGTCAGTGTTTCGTGTGTTGGGACTGATGTGTGTAGGTGCAGGGTGTACAGTGTGTGGGTGGGTGTGTTTGTCGCTGGGTGGCTGTGTGGGATTGGGGGGGAAAGGGGAACGGATAGATGCCAAACAAACTTAATTCCGAGGCTCTATAGCAGATATATTCACAGCTTTCAGTAAAGTACAAGAGTGTAAAGATTTGTACAACTTGAAGTGGGTTAGGTCGACCTCACAAGGAGTGCACCAAGCTTCATTCCTGACACTAATGTGCCGGTGCAGTAAAATTGCATAAAAATGTTCCCTCAACAAGAGAAATTGCGGAGGATACAGAAGCGCTGACAGAAGCTCGTTAGCCGCCACACATGTGGACCTAGCCACACAGTGAAGGACGCAGAAGAAAGATGTATACCGGGATCTTGTAAGACCTCAGCCAACAATTTTATCAGAGCATGTGTGACATTAAACAGCATACCAGACTGACCTGACATGGGTGTTGCCTCCTAACACAAACTTGCATATTTTGTTATTTTGTTTAGTATATGTGTAGCAAAGAGAGAGAGAGATTTAGAGAAGAAACGATGTTTCACTAGGTCGGTGGGTTTGTCGGTGTGTGCGCACGTATGCGCGTTTAAAACCGAGAAACTGTGTTTGTGAGTGTTTTCATGCGCTTGAGGCTATAAAGATGGAATGTGGAAGATATTTGTGCAGCTTATAGATGCATGGGCATGCTAAGGAATGACTGTGGAGGTAGCTGGCATGTAAATATTTATGTCAGAAGATTTGTTTAAAGACATCTGCAGGCGCTTTGTTTCCAGAAGCTTCCCGTGTTTCCCTGAAAATAAACCCTGGCAATGATTTGACAGGATGCTCTTGACATCAGCCCTACCCCACATGTAAGGTCTTGTTCAGATCCTCAACCAGATGAACGGATCAGTAAAGTTGTATTGTATTGTATTGTATTGTATTGTATTGTATTGTATTGTATTGTATTGTATTGTATTGTGTAAGCTGACCAACACGCGGATACTAATCCCATTTACCGATTTTCTCATATGACTAAGAGAATTGCTAAATGCTGATTGGATGTTGCCATAGGACATTAAGTTAAATGAAAGACCATCATTATAAATGAAGGATTAATATACAAATAAATATTATTATTGCATTAATTCTTAAAAATGATAACGTAGAATATAATTATTCGTAAAAGTTCAAGCTGGAGCATGTAGACGAGAGGTAGACGCCCATGTATAAAACGAATCGCAAGAAATTCAAACCAGAATTCAGTCTTCGAGATTTACAACATTCCAGAAGAAAATGACATGAAAATATTAGAATAAACATAGTTTTGTTTTGTTTTTTTTTACTTTAGTGAATAAAGACTTTTATACTTGAAAAAAATTAAACATCCCCAGACCTCTTGGGAAGTAAACATTATCGGGAAACACTGTGTTATATAAAAGTATTTTTGTTCCATATGGAAAGGGAGATATACTTTATTTCCTTTGTTAAGAGAGATTTTTCAGTCATCGTTATCACAATCTCTTTCTCTCTTTTTCTAGTCATCCTGTAGCTACTTAAAACATCTATTACCGCACAAACCGGTTCTTTATGCCAAACGAACAAGAAAAATAAAAAATAAAAATAAATTATATGACAAAAATAATCAACAGTCACCGACAAAGGCGGTCATGATAATTACAGATGACAATGATGATAAAATTATTACAACACATAAAATATGAGTTAGGTAGCTACTTAATTAGCTAGTTAGTTTAATGTTGCTTTATCAACCAACTTTACTTTGTGCTCTTAGGTGTCGTCGTGGACACAAACAGAACGATGACATGCACAGGTGTTTGTGGAAAGCTGATTTTGTTGTACCTGGCGGCGACATGCAAGGTTCAGGGATTTGGTAAGTCAGGATCAGACACCACCATATCAAACTGTTTTCATCTTTCATTCCAAATGTAGGTGTGTATTATGCTTTCCAAAAGTATGCCGGGACTGTAAGCACGACCCTGTCATTCAACATGATTTCGTTTTCTAATACCTACTACAGAATTTTTCATGGGTGTTGTTTTTGTTGACTCCTAGATGAAGTCAACAACATGTTTATTTTGTGTCAGAAAATGTGGCGCTCGGCAAGACCTGCTCCCAAAGTACCTTCTCCTCCTTCGACATGCGCAGACCGTGCAACGCTGTCAACAACAACACGGATGGCACCCGAACCGACGACAACTGCATCCGCACCAGCATCAGCGACGACAACAGTTGGTGGGAGGTGGACTTGGGGCGAGTGTATCCGGTACTGAATATTACCCTTTTCGGTCGAACTGGCTGTAAGTACTCAACTCACCAGTAGAAACTTTCCAGAGAAATTCCAATTTATTTATCACAAATCCATGAAGTGCATTTCATTTTCTTTTTTGTGTGGTCTCTTTATATTAGTGGTCACACTAAACATGTTCTCTGATCTTCTAAAAGAGTTCGGATTAGGGATTAAATGATAAAATTCGCACTTGGGATTTCCCAACAATTTGCATTAAAATAATGAACAAAACTGTCTTTTTTTTACTAGATACACCACCATAGATAACAACTGATATTTTTAAACAAAAGTATCTTTCATCAAGGTGGGTCAAAGTCTTCAGATCCCAATTTTGTTTATTATTGTACTTCTTCAAGTCAGTTGATTAAAGTAGCAATAAACAAAGGGAAAACATTCATGATTCGGATTTTTACAACTCACATTCACTTATGAGGAGAACAGGTGGCTATAGAACTCTGGTACTTCCCGTCTGACCGCTGTTGTAGATGAGAAACATCTCGAAGGAACGGTTATTACGGTGGACGGGCAACAGTGCACCAGAATCCCGGAAGTGACGTCAAGGGAGCTGCACGTCAGCTGCAGCAAGTCGCTGTACGGCAGGAAAGTCCGGATCACCAAAGAGTCTCCTGGCAACCTCATGATGTGCGAGTTCCAAGTGTGGGGTAAGTGAGAGATAAGATTGTTGTGACACAGGTCACGTGATGACTTGACCTACGACAAACACTGCGCCAAAAATAGTTCCTGTCAAAGTTAGCGGAGTTCTGCCCTCGCAATAACCTTCCATCTGGGGTCAAATCCAGCAACAAGTGAAGTCTGATCCACAGTAACCTTCTGGGCTAGCACTATGCATATTAAAACATGTTTTAACGTGTGTTGTAATAATAATATACAAATTATTATCATTATCATACTAATAATAACTGAAATGGGGCTCACAGTGCTTTACTAAAAAGAAAAACACACAAACACAATAATAATAATAATGGATGCTGGTTTTGAAAACAATGACTGAAAAATAGCCAAAATTATTTAATGGCCTAACCTGAGTTGTATTAGTGACAAGAAAAAATTGAATGTAGCTGCTGCTGAAGTTTGCGGCCCTGGCATGTACGGAGCTGACTGCCGGGAACATTGCGGCCGCTGTGTAGACAGTAACACCTGTTATATGTACGACGGCAGGTGTGAGACAGGGTGTGCACCAGGATATCAACCCCCGCTGTGCAAAGGTGAGCTTGACACTAGAAAATGTGATTATCAGTTAAATATTACAAAAAAGCGACTTGACGACTAGCAAATACTTCATTGGAAACATCGCACAATGCATCATTCTAAGATATTGTCCGGACCTCACTGTCTCGCCCTCAGCTTGTATCACTTGTATCACTGTATCAGTTTGTATCACTGTCTCAGCTTGCATCACCGGACTGTACGGAGCCAACTGCAGCAGTCCATGTGGCCACTGTTCTGAGGGAACATGTCACAGTGTGTCAGGGGAGTGTTTAAGTGGATGTACAAGAGGATATCAGGGCACACACTGTAAAGAATGTAAGTCAAACCACGTAGCTGTATAGTCGTCCATCACCAATTGTAAATGAATTTTTTTTTTTTTTTTTTTGGGGGGGAGGGAGTGTTGGAACTATTTTTCAGAGTGGCCCTTGAAGTAGCTGATAGAGCGAGAGAAGTAAAAGTGGTAACAAATTTGAAAGTAATTTTTTTATTTTAAATTTAGAATATTGTTGTTAGCCTTATCTTTGTTTCAGCTATTGAAACCCTTAATTAAATGGCCTTAAATGCTTTAATCCCTAACTTTTCTCTTATAACACTGATCAGGTACCGAAGACAGATTTTTGGATCGTTTTATGTTCCCATGCTTCCCCCTGCTACTACAGTGGTACCTCTCGATGTCTCTGCCACTCTGATTCTACTTCCAGTGGCCTGGGTGCTTTGTTTACAATTGTGCTCAGAGAACTGAATATTAACTTTAATTTGTGTATAACACGGTGTTTGAAATATGATTGTAGGATGGGTTCTCTTGTCACTACAGTTTGCAGTAATAACACGTTCGGAGTAGACTGCGGGTCAGTGTGTGGTCACTGCAACAACAACATCACGTGTGACCACATCAGCGGGCGATGTCCTGATGGCTGCATGTCTGGGTGGATGGGAGAACTGTGCAGTGAAGGTAGAGCTGATTTGTATTGCATGTCACTAATGAATATGTAGTCTACTAGTTTTACATGATAAACACGGTCTTAACACTGAAAGGTCTTACTGCTCGCATAAAGACAGCAGCAAAACCTGTTTGCCTGCTCTGTGCGCTGTACTACTTGTGTAAAGAAACAATCTATTGTTTCCTGTGTTTAATATGTATTTACATTCACCTCAGTATGATGACAGCTCATATCAAACTAAATAATGCTGGATGAATCAGTTATGAGGATGGACCCATGTAAATGTTCAGAGAAACTATAGTTAGACTCCTTGTTCATTTACATTGCATGTGATTAAACATGTCTGTCATAAGAAATTATGAATGTCTATATCTCGTTTGTCACTCACTTGACATCTATGTAAATACGTTTCAGCACATACAATCTGCGTCATCGTCGTCGTCATCCTCATCCTCATCCTCATCATCCTAATCCTCCTCATCATCATCCTCATTCTCCTTCTCCTCCTCCTCATCATCATCATCATCCTCATCATCGTCCTCCTCCTCATCATCATCATTATCATCATCTCACAATCTCCTTCTCCGAAGTATTGATTTTTATTGAAAGCGGCGGAAATCGTGTTGTTCGCGACAACTTTAGTAGCTGGCGAGTGTATCGTGGTGTCCGTTAGGTTGCGAGGTCAATAAGTACGGAGACGACTGCAGCTCCCCCTGCGGTCATTGTAAAGACAATGTCACGTGTCACCATGTCAGCGGGGAGTGTCCTGGTGGATGTGATGCTGGATGGACTGAAAACAGATGTAACAAAGGTCCATATTCTTTTTTTTTCTACATAACACGATAGTTACAAAAGTTGTCTTGGCATAGCCAAAAAGTAAAAAAAAATCACTCAAATCAACCAGTCTGTTAAATTTCGCTAATTCACTTTACTAACAGACAGTATCTTCGTACTATGAAATGAGTAGTCAGTGTTTTTGTTTTCTAGAGATGTGTGCAACACCTATTGAACTTTTGGTAACTTTGGGGTGAATGGTGTTTATGTTTTAAGTTTTCTTAAGGTAGCTACAATAAGTAAAAACTTGAAAATATTCCAATGAATAAATTTGAACCAGAAATTCAATTGAAATAGAACTTACCCAGCACATTACCTTGCTTATTTAAAATGCTTTTTATTCCATGTAGAAGAAATTATTACATAGTTTATAACTTCTTTTAATGAGGCTTTTTTTCTTGAGTCTTAAGAATTATAAAAAAAGACTGAATTTCTTTAAACATGAAAGCAAAGACATTTTAATCTAAACTCAAACGAATTTTGTAACCTGCCATTTATTTTTAAAAAAATTAACCAAAATTTAAAAAAAACCACTGACAACTAATCACTCATTCGTGTAAGATTGCAACTATACATTAACCTTTGCCCTTGCTAACATCTATCATCAGTCTGCTCGTTTGGAAAGTACGGACAAAGCTGCAACAAGTCCTGTGGTCACTGTAGAGACAATGGAACCTGTCATCATGTCAGCGGTGACTGTACTACAGGCTGTGCTGCTGGTTGGACTGGAAAACTGTGTGATAAAGGTATCTGCTCTCTCTATGATTTTTTTCCATTTTTGCAAACAAGTGCTAAAAGAGCTAGAAGTGCTTCGTCCTTAAAGCTTTAATCACAAGTAAATCCTTTTGTACCAATTACAGTTTCATTTCACACTAGTTGTAAAGAATAAAGAAGCATAGGGCTTTTCTACAAATATTTTCATTTATTTGGTACACATGTAGTGTAATGTTTTATAAATGTTTTCCACTTCCTTTAAAGCAAGGAAAAGCTTGTCTCATGACAAAATACTCATCACTTATTTTGACTTTTTCAGTCTGCCCTACACAAAAGTATGGATTAGGTTGTAAATCATCTTGTGGTCACTGTCAAAATAAAAAGACATGTCAACCTGTCAGTGGGGTTTGTGCTGGCGGCTGTGCTGCAGGATGGACTGGAATGTTGTGTGACACAAGTGAGTATTTGTATCGCCTCTCACGGCATTTAAAAATTATAGTTTAAAAAAATTTTATTGTCTACAAATTTAGTAATTATTTTCAAACCAAATGTCAAGTTAAAGACATTTCTGATTCTGAGACCAACAGCATTTGGCCTCATAGTGGTAAATTGGCTGAACTAGAAACAAGTGCAAACATCCTACAGAATCTTATCCAAAAATGTGCAGTGGCTGCTGTGGTCTCTGTACAGACAATGCTAGTTGTATTATATAACTACCATGTGCCTTGTGGCTATGCTTGTGAGTGGACTGGCAACAAATGCTGAAAGATTATTCCTTTCATGTCATTTTATTCCCAAAAAAAGTCCCAAATTCAAGTAGTGGAGATGTTTATAAAACATCAATGGTTACATAAGGAAATATTTATTGTTTATCCACATCTGATGCTAGAATGCAGTGCTGGAAGATATGGAAAAAACTGTAATTTCTCCTGTGGTCACTGTAAGGACAACGCTACTTGTAGTCGTACCAACGGTCGTTGTCATGGTGGCTGTGCTGCTGGCTGGACTGGGGACAGGTGTGAGAAAGGTAAATATAAAAATTATTCCTGCTGTAAAATTACAGCCTTAAATGTATAATAGTGAAGATGTTAAACTTTCCTTTATTATTTCTTTTTTCTAAATGGAATTGAAATCGAAAGTGGTCAAAAATATTTTTTAAACATTGTTTGAAACTTCTGATTTTACTTTCAATAGCCTGGTGATTTCCTTTACAACACTCCTAACAGCTGTATCTGAAATTTGTTTTGTTTAAGATGCTTGAAATATGATTGTAGGATGGGTTTCTCTTGTCACTACAGTTTGCAGTAATAACAAGTTCGGAGTAGACTGCGGGTCAGTGTGTGGTCACTGCAAGAACAACACGTGTGACCACATCAGCGGGCGATGTCCTGATGGCTGCATGTCTGGGTGGATGGGAGAACTGTGCAGTGAAGGTAGAGTTGATTCGTATTGCATGTCACTAATGAATATGTAGTCCACTATTTTTACATGATAAACACGGTCTTAATGAAAGGTCTTACTGCTCGCATGAAGACTGCAGCAAATCTTTTTCGCATAGTCTGTGCTATAAAATGCTTGTGTAAAGAAAAAAGTATTTTATTCCTGTGTTTAATTCTTTTTTTTGCAATTGCTTCAGTGTATTGACAGCAAATATCACACAAAATGATGTTCGATTAATCATCATCAAGTATTCGATGTTATTAACAGGGGTTGGAATGTTTTTACTTACAATGGCAAGTGTATTGTCCGTTAGGTTGCGAGGTCAATAAGTACGGAGACGACTGCAGCTCCCCCTGCGGTCACTGTAAAGACAATGTCACGTGTCACCATGTCAGTGGGGTGTGTCCTGGTGGTTGTGCCTCAGGATGGACTGGAAACAATTGTAAAGCAGGTATTATTACATCTATTATTACTGACATGTATGCGTTTACACATTTAAATTAGAATATTTTTTTTCCACAGCTAATGTATTGTTGTCAAGCTGTTGTCAAATGATGGAACTAATGTGTTTAAAATAATATTTTTATTACCAGAAAACTACTTTTTCAATACATTGTGCTCTTAACAGAGACTTTTTTTGTGTTTTTTGTAATTCCTTTCATCCATTTAGCAGCTTTTAAGTTTTCCCTCACTCTTCCTGTCAGCATGTGTTTCTCGAACGTACGGAGAAGATTGCAGCGCCTCCTGTGGTCACTGTGTAAACAATGTCACTTGTGATCCTGTCAACGGGGAATGTCCTGATGGTTGTGCTGCTGGATGGACTGAAAACAGATGTAACAAAGGTCCGTATTATCAGTTTAAGACATTACATGGTCAATAAATTGCTTTATTGCGATTTTTTCAGTCAAAAAGATTGTAAATAAAGACTGAGTTATGTTTGAGACATGATAACGACAAAAGGACTTCCTTTTCTAAATGTCTTTGAAAGAAAAACAGCCTTAGAAAAGAAATTTTTAATCTGAACTCAAACGAATTTTTATAACATAAATTTATAAGCGATCGCCAAACCAAACAAATGACAACTAATCCCTCATTCACGTAAGAGTGCAATCATACATTAATAAATGTACGGTTTGACCTTTGCCCTTGCTAACATCTATTATCAGTCTGCTCGTTTGGAAAGTATGGACAAAGCTGCAACAAGTCCTGTGGTCAGTGTAGAGACAATGGAACCTGTCATCATGTCAGCGGGAACTGTACTACAGGCTGTGCTGCTGGTTGGACTGGAAACCTGTGCAATAAAGGTATCTGCTTTTTCCACAATTTTTGTTTTTTTGGAACAAGTGCTTTAACAGCTTCAAGTGTTTTATCCGTATAGCTTTGAGCAAAAATAAATCCTTTTAATCCTGTCGACGGGGAATGTCCTCCTGGTTGTATTGCAGGATGGTCTGAAACCAAACGTAACAAAGGTCTCCAAGTGCTTCGTCCTAATAGCTTTGATCACAAGTTAATCTTTCTGTACCGATTGCAACTTCATTTTACACTTGTTCTTATAAGTGAAGATGTATGGGGTGTTTCTACAAATATTCTTATTCAACTGGTACACATGTAATGTCATGTCTTCTACCTCCTTGAAAAAAAAGAAAAATTCTTCTCTCATGACAGAATAATCATCACTAATTTTTGATTTTTTTCAGTCTGCCGTACACAAAAGTATGGATTAGGTTGTAAATCATCTTGTGGTCACTGTCAAAATAAAAAGACATGTCACCCTGTCAGTGGGGTTTGTCCTGACGGCTGTGCTGCAGGATGGACTGGAATGTTGTGTAACACAAGTGAGTATTTCTAAGGCTTCTCACAGCATTTAAAAAGTAAAGTTTAAAAATATTTAATTGGTAACAAGTTAAAAAAAATATTTTGAAACCAAATGCCAAATTAAAGACATTTCTCTGAAACCAACTGCCTTTGGCTTTGTGGTGGTAAATTTGGCGAACTAGAAACAAGTGAAAAATTCTACAGATTTGTTGTTTCTGTCATAAAAAGTAATATTTGTAAAACGGCTAACATTTATGTAAATTTCTTTACATTCAAATCTCGTTTTCTATATTTTTTTGGTTCAAAATGTTTTTATTATTTATTGGCGCGTTCGTCGTTAATATTAAACTTTATAGATAAAAATGTGCAGTGGCTACTGTGGTGACTGTAAAGACAATTAATGCTCATTGTATTCATACCAACTGCCATGGTCCTTGTGGTTAGTCTTGTGAATGGACTGGGAACAAATGTTAAAGGTTTAATCTTTTCAGGTCATTTCGTTGCTAAAAAAAATCCATAATTCAAGTAGTGGAGATGTTAATAAATAATAAATAGTTACGTAAAGAACCATTTATCCACATCTGATGCTAGAATGCAGTGCTGGAAGATATGGAAGAAACTGCGATCTGTCCTGTGGTCACTGTCAAGACAACGCTACATGTAGTCGTACCAACGGCCGTTGTCGTGGTGGTTGTGCTGCTGGCTGGACTGGGGACAGGTGTAAAAAAGGTAAGTACACAAGTATTACCTGCTGCAAAATTAGGCCTTCAAATATGTCAGTGTAGATATTAAACTTTCTACCTGTTGCTGTCGTTGTTGTCATCGTTGTCGTTGTTGTCGTCGTCTAGATCGACTGTTAAAAGGATCTGGGAGAAAAGCAGTCACAAATTTAAAAAAAATGTTTTTTGTTTAAAACTTCTGGTTCTTTTCTTATTTCCTTAACATGACAACTGAAGGCTGAATATGAAATTTAAGTTGCGTATAATACGATGTTTAAAATATGATGATAGAATTGTTGTTGTTGTTTGTTTTTTTTTTTTTTTGTCACTACAGCTTGCAGTAATAACAAGTTCGGAGTAGACTGCGGGTCAGTGTGTGGTCACTGCAAGAACAACACCACGTGTGACCACATCAGCGGGCGATGTCCTGATGGCTGCATGTCTGGGTGGATGGGAGAACTGTGCAGTGAAGGTAGAGCTGATTCGTATTGCATCTCACTAATGAATATGTAGTCTACTAGTTTGACATGATAAAAACGGTCTTAACACTGAAAAGTTTTACTGCTCGCGGTAAGACTGCAGCAAAGCTTCTCACCATGGTCTGTGCTCTATAATGCCTGTGTAAAGAAAAAAAGTATTTTATTCCTGTGTTTAATATGTATTTGAATTTACCTCAGTATGTTGACAGCAAATATCGCACAAAAGAATGTTCGATTAATCATCATCAAGTATTTGTTGTTATTAACAGGGGTTCAAATGTTTTTATTTACAAAGGAGAGTGTATCGTGGTGTCCGTTAGGTTGCGAGGTCAATAAGTACGGAGACAACTGCAGCTCCCCCTGCGGTCATTGTAAAGACAATGTCACGTGTCACCATGTCAGTGGGGTGTGTCCTGATGGTTGTGCTGCTGGATGGACTGAAAACAGATGTAACAAAGGTCCGTATTATCAGTTTAAGACATTACATGGTCAATAAATTGCTTTAATGCGATTTTTTTCAGTCAAAAGGATTGTAAATAAAGACTGAGTTATAATGACAAAAGGACTTCCTTTTCTAAATGTCTTTAAAAAAACAGTCTTAGGAAAGAAATTTTAAATCTGAACTCAAACTAATTTTGTAACATAAATTTATAAGCAATCGCCAAAACAAAAAAATGACAACTAATCACTCATTCATGTAAGAGTGCAATCATACATTAATAAATGTACTTTTGACCTTTGCCCTTGCTAACATCTATCATCAGTCTGCTCGTTTGGAAAGTACGGACAAAGCTGCAACAAGTCGTGTGGTCACTGTAGAGACAATGGAACCTGTCATCATGTCAGCGGGAACTGTACTACAGGTTGTGCTGCTGGTTGGACTGGAAGACTGTGTCATAAAGGTATCTGCTCTCTCTATGATTTTTTTTTTTTGCGAGCAAGTGCTATAAGATCTTCAGGTGCTGAGTCCATATAGCTTTGATCACAAGTAAATTCTGTACCAATTACACTTTTATTTCCACTAGTGGTTAAGCATGAGGATGTCTGGGAGATTTCTACAAATATTTTTATTCAACTGGTACACCTGTAGTATGATATCTTCTACTTCTATTAAAACATAGAAACTTTTTGTCTCATAACAAAATACTCATCACTAATCTTGGTCGTTTCAGTCTGCCGTAGACAAAAGTATGGATCAGGTTGTAAATCATCTTGTGGTCGCTGTCAAAATAAAAAGACATGTCACCCTGTCAGTGGGGTTTGTGCTGGCGGCTGTGCTGCAGGATGGACTGGAATGTTGTGTGACACAAGTGAGTATTTGTACAGCCTCTCATAGCATTTAAA
The DNA here is from genome assembly GCF_003073045.1 of Pomacea canaliculata. Classification (NCBI taxonomy): domain Eukaryota; kingdom Metazoa; phylum Mollusca; class Gastropoda; order Architaenioglossa; family Ampullariidae; genus Pomacea; species Pomacea canaliculata. Next base: position 25,020,830 of record NC_037598.1, read on the forward strand.
AAGTAAAGTTTGAACACATTTTATGGCCTACAATTCTCAGTAATTATTTTTGAACCAAATGTCACGTTAAAGAAATTTCTCGGAAACCAACAGCCTTAAGCTTTGTGGTGGTGAAAGTGGCGAGCTAGAAAAAAAATTTCATGAAGAAGTATTTATTGTTTACCCACATCTTATATCAGAATGCAGCGCTGGAAGATATGGAAGAAACTGCGATCTGTCCTGTGGTCACTGTCAAGACAACGCTACATGTAGTCGTACCAACGGCCGTTGTCATGGTGGCTGTGCTGCTGGCTGGACTGGGAACAGGTGTAAAAAAGGTAAATATAAGGATTTTACAGTTGGAGATCCGCTGAACTGTGCCTTTACGTAGTCGTGAGCCAGGCTGTTTTTCTGGGGTGGTTGTGATATGGTTTTGTTGACCCTCGGCGTGGCCTTGTTTTTGTGGTTCATAAGGCGATGGTTCTGTAGTTCTGGCACTGTTTGCTGGTTTGCAAAATTTGATTTGAAAGAATTTTTGTCTAACTGGGTCTGTTTAACAAATTATGTTAAGGAATATTTTTAACTCAGTCTGTCCCAGCAGACAATACGGAGTGAACTGCCAGTCATCTTGCGGTCGTTGCCAGGACAACGCTACATGTGACCATGTCAGCGGGCGATGCTCTAACGGCTGTAGTGCAGGATGGACTGGGAAACTGTGCAAAGATGGTATAGTTTGTACTGAGAGCTTATTTATACTTACAGGAGTTTAAATTAAGAACTATTCTAAATTACCAATAGCCTCTTACAGACAGACATCTTGTGTTTAGTTTAAGCTTATTGCAATGACTACTTCTCACTCCTTCAATTACTCGCTGCATTAAGATTAATAAAATACTTAGTCATCATTAATGTCTCTATTTAGTCTGTCTTAGTGGGAAATTTGGAGAAAACTGCGGGAAATCATGTGGAAGCTGTAAAGACAATGCTCCTTGTAACCATGTCAACGGAAACTGTCCTAGTGGTTGTGCTGCAGGATGGACTGGAAAACAATGTCAACAAGGTAAAGCACATTCCTGTGAATTTGGTTCTAGGGAAAAGTCAGGAAAAATATGTTCTTAGGATCTGCTAGGTATGAAATAGATACATATAGAATTATTGAAAAAAAATACATATATAACAATCGATCATATCTTGTCCTCATGGTAATGAGTATTGTACATACATTTACTAGATAACAACAAAATTAGATATCTTCAACAAATGTTGTGAAGCAGGAAATAATAGTACACATGAACTGAATAGTTCTGTTCTCCCATCTTCAAATATCACACACATAGCCATGAGTAGGACACGGTACACGGAGAGAAGCGAGGGGAGGCTGGGGAGTAGGAGAGAATTTCAGCAATTCTTTAATATGCATCTCCACACTGAGTTCTCGCTTTGCTGATCCTTAGTGTGTCCTCGAAAGAAATTTGGAGAAAACTGTCAGCACAGGTGTGGCCAGTGTATTTCCTACAAACCCTGTCACCCTCTACCGGACTGTGTGAGGCTGGCTGTTTATCTGGATGGACGGGACCCTACTGTAACGAGAGTAATTGAACTTTGTTTCATACTTTTAGTTTCGTATTCATTTGAACCTCAGAGTACACTCTCTAGTCTAGCCTAACAATGTATATTTTTTAGGTAAATATACAATATTTACTGTAAGATATTATGTATGGCTTTCATATTAGTTTTAATATATTTATACATCCACGTTGAGTAAATCAGAATGAAGTTCATACCATTAACATTGTATGTGTTTACATATGTTTGCTAGTGACAAATGTTTTCCATCTGTAAGGTTGCCCTTTGAACTTCTTTGGACCAGACTGCCGAACACTGTGCGGTCGTTGTTACGACTATGAACCATGTGATCATGTTACCGGATATTGCAGAAATGGCTGTGATGTAGGATACACTGGTGATTGGTGTAATGAGGGTAATGTTGTGTTCTCATAGTCATATTGTAGTAGTAAAATTATGTTTTAAACACACTGAATTTTACATTAATGTAATTTTTGTATTTCGCAAAGATATACTTTAATTTATATTTCTAACCAGAATATTCACACATTAGGTAAGGGGAGGTAATTTTATTGTAACTTCAACAACAATAAAACTTTCTTTTAATGTGCGAATGATATATATTAGCAGGAGTAATTAAACAATTTTATAATCATTTATTGTGAAAAAACACAGATAACCGATTTTATTTAACAAATTGGGTGACTGCACCTAATGACAAGTGTTAAGCTACAAAAAATACTAATTAAGGACAGCGGTATGTCACAGCATGACAAACACCTGGAGTGTAACACCTGAAGCCATTCTTATTTACACCTGCGACATTTCACGTCCTCTCGTAAACACAAACAATATTTATCTGTGGTTTAGCTCATATTATTACTGAGTGTGATCATTGTAAGCAAAGGAAATGTCTTGGACTTCATCTGACTGACAATAAAGTTTGATTTGATTTTGATACATTTCCCTGAAGTCAATAACACGTATACGAAGTAACCATTAATTAGTAAATAAGGGTTAAGGCTATGTAAGCTTAGAGTTCAGCGACCTTGCATGTTTATAAATGACAGAGATTTACGAAAGTTAAAAAATACATATGGACTGACCTGCCACGATATAAAGTAAAAAAAGAAGGTAGCAGACAGACAGACTGAGAAAGAGACTAAAAAAGAGAAATGCCAGTCACTTTAAAGTTCCGAGCAGATGCTATTCTACGTTAATTTGGTTGTTATCCCTAATTTAGTGTGAAATTAAACACTACCTCTTTAACTATATTTGCCACTTGTGGAAAACAATTTATTTACTCCTTGTTACTCCTCGGGGAGCAAAGGGCCACACCAACACCTCGCCAGTGGACTTGGTATCGGGCAGCTCCCCTTTAGTTGGGGCCAAGTGGTTCCCACGTCCTTTCATATCTGAGTTATTTTTTTGCTAAAAGTGTTTATCTTCATTAAGAGTTAACTATTCAACTTTAATACCACAAATATTTCCTCGTATAAAAGTTATGAAGGTACTTAGTCTCTATTTATTTCTCTATTTCAGCCTGTGCTTCTGGAACATTTGGAGAAAACTGCCGGAGATCCTGTGGTCACTGTAAAGACAGTCTTACTTGTCACCATGTCAACGGACACTGTCCTCAAGGTTGCGCTGCAGGATGGACTGGAATACAGTGTCAACAAGGTAAACAAACACTCCAGCTGATTTTGTTATTAATAGGACAAGTAGAGAGAAAACGATGGTACAGCGTCTCCTCAATACAGAAACTAATGTGATGTAAAGTAAGTAGAGGACATTGGAAAAGTCTCATCTCTAGATGTATACATGACTTGAAGAAAAGTAAAAGTAAACTGTAGTAAATTGTACTCTGTGAGAAATCAAGTACTGTAACCTCCGTGTCCCCCAACTATAAAACTCAGCAACCTGTTGTATTTATTTTCTAAAAATATGTTGATATGTAACAGTATACAACTAAATGTTTTATGATTCCGATGGCGGTTTAGATTGACAGTGTTAATGACGGAAATTGTAATTTGACTATTTTGTACTAATTTGACTATTTTGTACTAATTTGTAATTTGTACTTCTCCTACTCTTACTCCTGAAATCAAATAACAGTTATGACATACATGCAATGAAATCTTACTATAAACATCAGTTGTACACTGTTGTTATTTATACTTCGTTAAGTACAAAAGATGTGTTATCTTTTAAAACTCCAGGTCTGTATCTTTATTTCTAGTGTGTCCTGTGGGCAAGTATGGAGAAGACTGCTGTTGGACGTGCGGACGATGTGAAGATGACTCGCAAGTCTGTCACCTGTTCACACACCTGTGCGTCTCTGACTGTGCTGCAGGATACCGCAACCGTTATACCAGAGTATTTGTCATCTTTCAGTCTATGTTTCAGCTTATGCCTGTAAAAGCCTAAACTGACTTGCTTTTTAATCTGTGAGAGTATCTACGGGTAAACTTTATTTCTGTGTTACGACTGTGCCTGGTTGGGAGGTATAAAGCAAACTGTTGTCAATCATTTAGAAGCCTCCCATTGCATGATGTCATTGCACGTGCAGTTGCTGTGCACGTTGCTGTTGTCCTGTCCTTTCTTCATGAAGTATTGTCTAAATAAGAAATTATAATAATTTTTATAGACTAGAAAAATTCGTAGTTTTTGTTCCCATGTGTGTTCTGTTGCTGCTCTGCTGGAAAATTTTGATTGTGTATAATAGACGAGCGTTACTTTAAAAAAAAATAAATAAAAAAACACACTCTTGAAAAAATAAGTTTTACACGTAATTTGTAACCGATGTGGTGGTGTTTCATTAATTGATAATAAAAATTGAAAGACAACGATCTGATTTATCTGTTTCCTCTTTATTTAGATGCTCATCTCGATAAAAGTCTTCAAGTTTAAGGACAGGACTGAGGTGTTAACCTTCTACTACAGTAACATCCTGTGGATACCTGACTAACATTGGTTCGACATCCAGTGAACAAGGTGATAGGATGTGACTGACTGCCTTCAACCACAAGGAAATCTGAGAATTTACCTTTATTTTTACTTTACTTTCTTTTTTCTACTTTATATAACTGTAAAATCACAGTAGCTTCTACTCCTTCCTTTTACTGCATCATTCTTCTGATGTTCTTCACTTGGAGTACTTGATAAGACCATTTGATTGCATATTTCATTTCCAAATAATCAACAACATACTTTGCATGTAAATAACATCTGCTATTTTAAAAAGAAATTATGTTATCAAATTTTTAAAATGTATATCATCACTGTTGGTATTTTAAGTAATTATACCGATGTTAGTTTTTGTCTTTTGAATAGATACACGTGAGCTTTAGATTTTATTTTCAAATGCACTTCATTGTCATGTAGAACAAGTACACAGCACTTTACTGTCATGTTACTACGGGTACACAATATTTATACTTTGTGAAACGAAAATGAAAAATTCTAAATTAAAAAAAAATGCAGCCATTGACTTTCTTCATATTTTGTGTAGATTATATATAATATATATTTTTAATATACATTTTCGGATGATGATAACATGCAGTCGTCCTCTGTAAACGTCAGATGAATTTCATGTTTGACATCTTGAAAGGTTCCGCGAATAGTTGTTAATATTCTGGAAAATGGTTCTTACCTGAGATTTTTGCGATTCAGCTAACTGGACAATCATTTTGAAGCTATTGATATCTTCCACGGGTTGTTTGTGAAAGACAGGTATTTCCACCGTATTATCATTATCATCCATCCATCATCCATCCATCATCAATCGTAAATCAATCAATCATTCATCCATCAATCATCCATCATCATCATCCGTTTCGGTGGCGATTAGTGGGACGTTGACTGCATGTCCCCCTGGGTCGTAGACGTGTGCATCTAATGCATAGATGACTATAGGACATAACTCCTGCGAGATAATTTCTGAGAAAGTAACGGGGTTATCGTTCCTGGTCCTACATCTAATCGCTGCCATGGTGGTTTCTTGTTCCTCCATCTCTGTGGGTACTTCTCGTCTGAAATATTTGTGCAGCATGTTGATATCGAGGACCTTCTCCTCCTATCAATGCTACCCCGTAGTCCCCCAGAAAAGGTTTGCGCCATTGCACAAACATTTTTTTTAGGAAAAATAAAAAATATTGCCTTGGAGAAAAACTGCAGACTGACGGGTTATTAAAGACTACATCGATCGCAAAACCAGTTTAGCTTTTTTTTGTAACACAAAAAAACTCCATTCGTACAACTAATTAACGTCTGAGATTCAAAATCACACAAACAAAAACAGTTTTAGAGATTTGCTTTTAAAAGGTAAAACTGATGTGTTCAGAACCCGCTATGAGTGAGTGAGCGAGTGAGTTGTATTTTTCTGTTGCTCTTTTAGATTCTTCAATTTGCTTTCTTACTCATTCACGTTAATGCGTATGAATGTGGGAAGCTCAGCAAATAGAAGGAGGGAGGAGAAAAAAACGAGATGTAGGGTACAACTAGGAGGGCTATGGACTTAAAAATTGAAGTAGAATAAAATGTAAGTCATGTAATGTTAGTCATAGTAGTGCTTCTCTATCAAACATTATTATTGTTGTTGTTGTTATCGCTTCGTGTTCGCCATTTTTGTTCAATGCGCATAAATTTCGAAAAAGACTGAAGACCCATCTGTTTATTTAAGACAGACTTCAACAACCAAGCATCACTTCTGTCTTAATTTTTACTTATCTGGTGTTTTATATATTTGTTCACTTTATCTTTTTCTTCTTTTTAATTTTTTTTTTTTGTTTTTTGCTGCGCAATGAGCATTCTTCTGAATGGATACCTGCTAATTACAAATAGAAATCATCATCATCATCATCATCAAATTAATTTTGTTTGCCATGACAAACCTCACTTGTACTCTCTCCTCTCCCCGTCGTCTGCTCCTTCCAAAAATTTTCACTCCCCCCACCCCCCACCATCTAAAACTACGTCATAAAATGACGTCGTGTTCTGACGCTAAACATGACGCAACCAAAAACACTCTCCGATACTGGTAAGGGCGATAATCTCTGACAAACAAACGTCAGGGATAACAACCCCCTGTTCCTAACCGACTGTTCCGTGACAGTGCAACAAAGAGAGAGAAAGAGATCGAGAAGAAACAGTGTTTCACTATGTCTTTCTAGCATTAACAGGAGTGTCCGTACATCCTGCAACTACATTTAAAAAACACAAAATAGCATATGCAAAGAAAAAGTCAACTAATTTTTTTCTAAACTAGTTACAGTTATTTAATTAGGCTTTTTGTTGTTAATTGTAGTAGTATCTTACTCACGCAGAAGATGCCGTACATCTACAGTTTAAATGAGTGAGTACGGCTTTATTCCCTGAAACCAAATTATTACAACACATAAAATGCTAGTTAGTTAGCTAGTTAGTTTATTGCTCTTTGATGGGTAAAGTTAATTTTGTGCCCTCAGGTGTCGTCGTTGACGCAGACAGAACAATGACATGCACAGGTGTTTGTGGAAACCTACTTTTGTTGTACCTGGCGGCGACATGCAAGGTGCAGGGATTTGGTAAGTCAGGATCAGACACCACCATATCAAACTGTTTTCATATTTTATTCCAAATGTAGGTGTGTACTATGCTTTCCAAAAGTATGCCAGGGCTCTAAACACGACCCTGTCTCCCAAACTTTACATCCACTAACATATTCTGTTCTCGGGATCCAATGTTACAAACATCTCCGCGCACAAAACTGAAGTGAACTTTAAAAAATGAGAAACTTAGCTTTGGAAAAGACTACAGCAAGGGGATGAGCTGGGACTGTGTGTTAACAGGCGTTTCCTTGAGCATACATGTTGACCTTTTCCATAAGGGTGATTCTTCTAGGTTTATTATTTCGACACCAAAGGATACTTCTTCCGTTGGATTTCAGAAAATAGTCTGTTCAGTCAATCAGTTCAAAAAAGCGTGTCTTCTGTCTTTTATTGGTGAAAATGTTATTTATGTAGCAATAATTTTTATTATGCATACCGTTCTAAATCATAACATATAAAATACCTTCTAACGATTTCCTTATGGAGGATGAGGCTATTAACTACTAGATGATGTTATCCACATGTTATAGGTGTTGTTGTTGTTAACTACTAGATGATGTCATCAACATGTTTATCTTGTGTCAGAAGAAAATGTGGCGCTCGGCAAGACCTGCTTACAAAGTACCTTCGCCTCCTTCGACATGCTCAGACCGTGCAACGCTGTCAACAACAACACGGATGGCACCCGAACCGACGACAACTGCATCCGCACCAGCACCAGCGACGACTCCAATTGGTGGGAGGTGGACTTGGGGCAAGTGTACCCGGTACTGAATATTACTCTCTTCGGCCGAACTGGCTGTAAGTACTCACCAATGGAAACTTTCCAGAAAAGCTGCAATATATTTATCACAAATCCATGCGGCACATTTCATTTTCTTTTTTTGTGTGGTCTCTTAATTTTAGTGGTCAGACTAAGCATGTTCTATGATCTTCTACAAAAGTTCGGATTACGGATTAAATGATGAAATTCGCACTTTGGATTTCCCAACAATTTGCATTAAAGTAATAAATAAAACTGCTTTTTACTAGATACACCACCATAGATAACAACTGCTATTCTTAAACCAAAGTATCTTTCATCAAGGTGGGTCAAAGTCTTCAGATCCCAATTTTGTTTATTATTGTACTTCTTCAAGTCAGTTGATTAAAGTAGCAATAAACAAAGGGAAAACATTCATGATTCGGATTTTTACAACTCACATTCACTTATGAGGAGAACAAGTGGCTATAGAACTCTGGTACTTCCCGTCTGACCGCTGTTGTAGATGAGAAACATCTCGAAGGAACGGTTATTACGGTGGACGGGCAACAATGCACCAGAATCCCGGAAGTGACGTCAAGGGAGCTGCACGTCAGCTGCAGCAAGTCGCTGTACGGCAGGAAAGTCCGGATCACCAAACAGTCTCCTGGCAACCTCATGATGTGCGAGTTCCAAGTGTGGGGTAAGAAGTTTGCTCAGCCAGAGATAAGATTGTTGTGACACAGGTCACGTGATGACTTGACTTACGACAAACACTGCGCCTAAATGATTTCCTGTAAATGTTCGCACAATTCTGCTCTCGCAATAACCTTCCATCTGGGGTCAAATCCAGCAACAAGTGAAGTCTGATCCACAGTAACCTTTGGGGCTAACACCATGAATATTTAAAACATGTCTTCTTTCTTTACTTGTGTTATAATAATAATTATTATTATCATCATTATCATACTAATAATAAATTAAATGGGGTTCAAAGTGCTTTACTAAAAAGAAAAACACACAAACACAATAATAATAATGGATGCTGGTCGCGAAAACCACCACTGATAGATATCCAGATTCTATCTTACATCCTAACATTTCTTAAAGGATGGATGTTAGAGTCAGCTTACAGTTGAGCAAGAATATATATTTTACCTACATGACAATTGTTGTCTTTTCTTATTTCATGGCTTTGTGTGTTGCCATAGTGTGTCCCAGTGGCAAGTATGGAGGGCATTGCGACAGGTCATGTGGAAAATGTCATGCGAATCATGCGTGCGACAGGTTGACAGGCATCTGTGGCAGCTGCTCCAGCGGATACACGGGGCCCTTGTGCACCGAAAGTAAGCTGCTTGCTTTGGACATATTTGTATATGAGTAAGCCTTAATATTGTGTCAGCAGTATATGTTTAGCTTCTGGTCTTTCTATGCAGTTTATCCATGAATTGACAGCTGAAGCAACTGATGTGTCGCATCTTAGCTGTAATTAAAAGCCACGTGCTCTGCAGTCTCAAGTCTCTGTCCAAACATTAATTACCACTTGGAGACTGGAGTGCGTGCACTTTGACCTCTGTGTATTGTCGTGCGCTACATAAAGCTCTCATTTTCTACTTTCACTCTCTGTCAGTCCTTTACATGCCAAGCTGTCCCAATCGTTTGTAAAGTGCATTAATGCCTGTGCTCTATTTAAATATTATTATTATTATTATTATTATTATTATTATCATTATTATTATTCAGATCTTGCTAGGTAAATCTGGAACAAGATGTTAATTTTTTTAAGTCATTATAGTACTTTTAAACAGAAAAATAACACAAATTTGTATAGGAAAAAATCTTCAGTCATCAAAGTATAGTTAACCTAGAATAACTTGAGATAAGCCTTTAAAGCTCAGCTAAATACTAAAAGAAGACTATAGCGAAAGAGGTAGATAAGAAGAACATTAAAAAATAAGCTGCTGTCAGTACAGATTGTCACTAAATACTCTCCTGAGTAAATCATTTAATGGCATAACTGGAGCTATATTAGTGACATTTTACAAATTCTTGTTCATGTTGTACATGTTGAAGCTTGCAGCTCTGGAATGTACGGAGCTGACTGCCGGGAACATTGCGGCCGCTGTGTAGACAGTAACACCTGTAATATGTACGACGGCAGGTGTGAGACAGGGTGTGCACCCGGACATCAACCCCCGCTGTGCAAAGGTGAGCTTGACACTACAAAATGTGATTATCAGTTAAATATTACAAAAAAGCGTTTTGGCGACTAACAAGTACATTTTTGTAAAATTCGCATAAATCATCATTCTATGATAATATTGTCCGGATCTCACTGTCTCGCCTTCAACTTGTCTCACTGTATCACTTGTATCAGCTTGCATCACTGTATCACTTGTATCAGCTTGCATCACTGTATCACTTGTATCAGCTTGGATCACTGTATCACTTGTATCAGCTTGCATCACTGTATCACTTGTATCAGCTTGGATCACTGTATCCCTTGTATCAGCTTGGATCACTGTATCACTTGTATCAGCTTGCATCACTGTATCCCTTGTATCAGCTTGGATCACTGTATCACTTGTATCAGCTTGCATCACTGTATCCCTTGTATCAGCTTGTATCACTGTATCATTTGTATCAGCTTGTATCACTTTATCACTTGTATCAGCTTGCATCCCTGTATCACTTGTATCAGCTTGCATCCCTGTATCACTTGTATCAGCTTGTATCACTGTATCACTTGCACACACTGTCATGAATGTAAGTCAAACCACGTAGCTGTAAAGTCGTCCATAACCAATTGTAAATGATTTTTGTTTGTTGGGAGGGTGGGGGTGGGTACGGAGGGAGTGTTGGAACTATTTTTCTCGAGGACAACTCCCATCTCCTCTGTTTCTTTTTCTTTTTTTTTTCTTGATTTTTTTCTTCTTATTATTTTTCTTCTTGTTCTTCTTATTTTACTTTGTTCTTTTTTCTTCTTTCTCGTTTCTTCTTCTTGTTGCTGTCGTTGTGAAGACAATGTCACGTGTGACCACGTGATTCTCAGGATGGACTGGAAACCAACGTCACACAGGTCATGACACATTAATTAGAATGTGAAAACTAAACATAAAGCATAAAAGTTTTTCTTGAAGCTTGTTGCTGAGGCAAAGGGCAAGTAATTACGTTATGCATACAAATGCTATACAATATTTATGTCGACAGAAAGTATTTAGTACTAAAATCACAAGAAGGATAAAAACAGTAATATAAAATAAAAACACGTTGCAAAACTGAAAGTAGTATACGTATTATTTAATAAGTTCAGGGTGGCATGATCTGATGGACGATATCGACAACATGCAAACCTAAAGAGACCGTTGAAGTAGCTGATAGAGCGAGAGAAGTAAAAGTGGTCACAAATTTGAAAGTAATATTATATTTTAAAGTTAGAATTTTTTTTTTTTTTAACATTTATTTTGTCTCACAGATACACGAAATAGAAATTACAATATCTTGCAATATAATACAATCATATGCACATAAGGTAACACATAAGTCATTCGTTCATTCCAGAGGTTGAAAAGAAATCGCCTGCAGGCAGTCCATTAGTACAAGTACAAGTACATAGTGATGATGATTACGAGGATGATGATGAATGATTACGAGGATGATGATTGAATGATTGATTTACTGGCTGAAGGATTAGCAAAACAAGTATTTAGATTACAATAAACGCTTGGAGACATCACAGTGCAGACTCAATCATGCTGTTGTGATTGCAAAATTTTTTAACAGAGAACCTCCATCTTCATTGGTTGCATACCACAAACTGCACAACAATTTCCAGAAATGTGCAGTTTGTTCCAGCATAACTCAGAGTTTGACTGACACAAAAACTGCAGCCATACTGTTCTCACAAAAACTTGTTTCTCCTTTGTACAAAAATTATCTTTCACACAAGTTCAACAAATGTATATATATATGTATATATCAAAAGTAGGAAAAAGCTTTAGTAAAAAGCTGAAAACAATTGTTCGATCTAGTCATTACACGACAGTAACTACACCCTCACTATGTAGGAATGTTTGCATAATAGAAATTTAAAAATTTATTTAATCTCGAGGCAACAGCCAACAAACTGTTATTCAGAGCAATAATAGCAAGACCCATTTTTGTTCACAGCAGCTAACAATGAAGAACCAAAATATTTTCTATATAAAACAGCAATTTTTAAACAATGAAATATCACGCAAATTGTTCAGTTATACTTTACTTGTGAAACTGTACAGGCAAAGTAATTTTTTTTATTATTAAGCAATACATATATCAAACATAAGCAATGAACATGTGCACATAAATTCAACAAATTCAACAATTTTAAAAATACATCTATCTGCTAGACAAAATCCATAACTGAAGAGAAGAGATAGAGCGGAAGAGAAAAAAAAAAAAAAAAAAAAAAAAAGAAAGAAAGGTGTCCACTTGGTTAGTGTTAGATTAATATGTTGCACCATGCAATTTACATTAAACAACATAGTCGTGAAATTATATATTTCCAGATAAACTCATAAAATTCTATAATCAGCCCAGCTTATTATAAATTCATGCAATTTTATATTAACAAGTGCACTAAATTCCTCAATCTTGTATTTTCTATTTAGCTGTAGCATAAAAACTCTTAAGTCTGGCTGTTTCTTCTCTATTTTACATTTATAGATAAACCACTTTGCTTCTAGTAGTATATTCTCTAACGTCTTATCTATTGGACAGTTTGCTTCATATCCAAATAGTATTACAGATTCATTAAGTGCTAATTTATTATTTTTAGGGCATTTTTCTCTTATTGCTTTTTCTAAGCTTGTCCAAAATAGTTTGGTTGCCTTACAGCGCCAAAATAAATGTTCAATTGTCTCCCTTTCCTTGCCACAGAAAGTACATTTATTATTAACTTCTACCCCCATATATTCTGCCAGGGAGTTTGTACCTAGAATTCTGTGTGTAATTCTGCACTGAAACCACCTCAGTTTAATATCTTCTATTCCTAGAACCTTTGAAAATATTATTTTCCAGGGTAATTGAGCCCCCATTTTATTTTCCCATTTTTCACAACATTTGGGCCTGATTGTACTTTCTGTCAATATTTCGTAATAATATTTGGAACCATTCTTTATAGAATTAATTAGTTTAATAGCTTTTGAAGTTTCTTGTGCAGTGTTGTTCCTAATTGTAATGCCCACTGACTGTATAAATTTTTTAATTATTTTTGCACATCCCATATATGTAACTATATCTATTGTTGTTCCATACTTGGCATTAATTCCATCCAGGGACAAAAGTACACCAGATTCATTATAAAAATGTTGAATTCTATATAACCCTTTACTAACCCAGTTTTTAAAGAAAATAACATTCTTGCCAAGCTGAAATCTACTGTTTAAATGTATTGGTTCTGCCATCACCTCCTCTAATGTTTCTGGCTTGACATAATAATAGAATTCCCCATAAGCATTTAATACATCTTTCCAGAATTTATTTTTATGTTGTGTGTCATAGTACACATTTGGGCCATATTTATCAATATCTACGAGTTTTGGGTATGTCTTTATCACTACATCTTTCCATTTATGTTCAGTGACATTTAGCTTTTTAATCCACATCAGCTTTAGCGCTTTTATATATTGATAAATGTTGGGTATACTTAAGCCCCATTACGAACAGTTTTCACTGCAACTTTCCTGTTTATTCGATCAGGTTTTCCATCCCACAAAAAGTTAAAGCATTGCTTTTGAAGTTCTTGTATATCTTGGATAGGGGGATTGGGTAGCAGTATCCATAAATAAATTAATTTTGATAGTATTAATGATTTTAATACAGCCACTCTTCCCATTGGAGTAATAACTCGTTTAAGCCAGGATTTCATTAAATTCCTTGTTTCAATATATTTTTCCTTAAAGTTTAGAGTGTAACATGATTCTAACTTAGTGCTTATTAAATTTAGAATATTGCTGCTAGCGTTATCTCTGTTTCGGCAATTGAAAACCTTAATTAAATGGCCTTAAATGCTTTAATCCCTAAATTTTCTCTTATGACTCTGATCAAGTATCGAAGAAAGATTTTTGGATCGTTTTATGTTCCCATGCTTCCCCTGCACTACAATGGTACCTGTCGATGTCTCTGCCACTTCTGATTCTACTTTTGTTTTACAACTATGCTCAGAGAACTGAATACTAACTTTAATTTGTGTATAAAAGGATGTTTGAAATATGATTGTAGGATGGGTTACCTTGTCGCTTCAGCTTGCAGTAATAACACGTTTGGAGTAGACTGCGGGTCAGTGTGTGGTCACTGCAAGAACAACACCACGTGTGACCACATCAGCGGGCGATGTCCTGATGGCTGCATGTCTGGGTGGATGGGAGAACTGTGCAGTGAAGGTAGAGCTGATTTGTATTGCATGTCACTAATGAATATGTAGTCTACTAGTTTTACATGATAAAAACGGTCTTAACACTGAAAGGTCTTACTGCTCGCATAAAGACAGCAGCAAAACCTGTTTGCCTACTCTGTGCGCTGTACTACTTGTGTAAAGAAACAATCTATTGTTTCCTGTGTTTAATATGTATTTACATTTACCTACGTATGATGACAGCTCATATCAAACTAAATAATGCTGGATAAATCAGTTATAACGATGGAACCATGTAACTGTTCAGAGATACTATAGACTCCTTGTTCGTTTTCATTGCATATGATTAAAAGTGTCTGTCGTAAGTATTTAGGAATGTCTATATCTCGTTTGTCACTCACTTGACATCTTTGTAAATAAGTTTCAGCACATACAATCTCGTCGTCGTCGTCACCCTGTCTCCCAAACTTTACATCCACTAACATATTCTGTTCTCGGGATCCAATGTTACAAACATCTCCGCGCACAAAACTGAAGTGAAATTTTAAAAAAAATGAGAAACTTAACTTTGGAAAAGACTACAGCAAGGGGATGAGCTGCGACTGTGTTAACAGGCGTTTCCTTGGGCATACATGTTGACCTTTTCCATAAGGATGATTCTTCTAGGTTTATTATTTCGACACCAAAGGATACTTCTTCCGTTGGATTTCAGAAAATAGTCTGTTCAGTCAATCAGTTCAAAAAAGCGTGTCTTCTGTCTTTTATTGGTGAAAATGTTATTTATGTAGCAATAATTTTTATTATGCATACCGTTCTAAATCATAACATATAAAATACCTTCTAACGATTTCCTTATGGAGGATGAGGCTATTAACTACTAGATGATGTTATCCACATGTTCATCTTGTGTCAGAAAATGTGGCGCTCGGCAAGACCTGCCTCCAAAGTACCTTCGCCTCCTTCGACATGCTCAGACCGTGCAACGCTGTCAACGACAACACGGATGGCACCCGAACCGACGACAACTGCATCCGCACCAGCACCAGCGACGACTCCAATTGGTGGGAGGTGGACTTGTGGCAAGTGTACCCGGTACTGAATATTACTCTCTTCGGCCGAACTGGCTGTAAGTACTCACCAATGGAAACTTTCCAGAAAAGCTGCAATATATTTATCACAAATCCATGCGGCACATTTCATTTTCTTTTTTTGTGTGGTCTCTTTATTTTAGTGGTCAGACTAAGCATGTTCTATGATCTTATACAAAAGTTCGGATTACGGATTAAATGATAAAATTCGCACTTTGGATTTCCCAACAATTTGCATTAAAGTAATAAATAAAACTGCTTTGTACTAGATACACCACCATAGATAACAACTGCTATTCTTAAACAAAAGTATCTTTCATCAAGGTGGGTCAAAGTCTTCAGATCCCAATTTTGTTTATTATTGTACTTCTTCAAGTCAGTTGATTAAAGTAGCAATAAACAAATGGAAAACATTCATGATTCGGATTTTTACAACTCACATTCACTTATGAGGAGAACAGGTGGCTATAGAACTCTGGTACTCCCGTCTGACCGCTGTTGTAGTTGAGAAACATCTCGAAGGAACGGTTATTACGGTGGACGGGCAACAATGCACCAGAATCCCGGAAGTGACGTCAAGGGAGCTGCACGTCAGCTGCAGCAAGTCGCTGTACGGCAGGAAAGTCCGGATCACCAAAGAGTCTCCTGGCAACCTCATGATGTGCGAGTTCCAAGTGTGGGGTAAGAAGTTTGTTCAGCCAGAGATAAGATTGTTGTGACACAGGTCACGTGATGACTTGACTTACGACAAACACTGCACCTAAATGATTTCCTGTAAAAGTTCGCAGAATTCTGCTCTCGCAATAACCTTCCATCTGGGGTCAAATCCAGCAACAAGTGAAGTCTGATCCACAGTAACCTTTGGGGCTAACACCATGAATATTTAAAACATGTCTTCTTTCTTTACTTGTGTTATAATAATAATTATTATTATCATCATTATCATACTAATAATAAATTAAATGGGGTTCAAAGTGCTTTACTAAAACGAAAAACACACAAACACAATAATAATAATGGATGCTGGTCGCGAAAACCACCACTGATAGATATCCAGATTCTATCTTACATCCTAACATTTCTTAAAGGATGGATGTTAGAGTCAGCTTACAGTTGAGCAAGAATATATATTTTACCTACATGTGACAATTGTTATCTTTTGTTATTTCATGGCTTTGTGTGTTGCCATAGTGTGTCCCAGTGGCAAGTATGGAGGGCATTGCGACAGGTCATGTGGAAAATGTCATGCGAATCATGCGTGCGACAGGTTGACAGGCATCTGTGGCAGCTGCTCCAGCGGATACACGGGGCCCTTGTGCAACGAAGGTAAGCTGCTTGCTTTGGACATATTTGTATATGAGTAAGCCTTAAATATTGTGTCAGCAGTATATGTTTAGCTTCTGGTCTTTCTATGCAGTTTATCCATGAATTGACAGCTGAAGCAACTGATGTGTCGCATCTTAGCTGTAATTAAAAGCCACGTGCTCTGCAGTCTCAAGTCTCTGTCCAAACATTAATTACCACTTGGAGACTGGACTGCGTGCACTTTGACCTCTGTGTATTGTCGTGCGCTACATAAAGCTCTCATTTTCTACTTTCACTCTCTGTCAGTCCTTTACATGCCAAGCTGTCCCATTCGTTTGTAAAGTGCATTAATGCCTGTGCTCTATTTAAATATTATTATTATTATTAATATTATTATTTTTATTATTATTATTCAGATCTTGCTAGGTAAATCTGGAACAAGATGTTAATTTTTTTAAGTCATTGTAGTACTTTTAAACAGAAAAATAACACAAATTTGTATAGGAAAAAATCTTCAGTCATTAAAGTATAGTTAACATAGAATAACTTGAGATAAGCCTTTAAAGCTCAGCTAAATACTAAAAGAAGACTATAGCGAAAGAGGTAGATAAGAAGAACATTAAAAAATAAGCTGCTGTCAGTACAGATTGTCACTAAAAACTCTCCTGAGTAAATCATTTAATGGCATAACTGGAGCTATATTAGTGACATTTTACAAATTATTGTTCATGTTGTACATGTTGTTGAAGCTTGCAGCTCTGGCATGTACGGACCTGACTGCCGGGAACATTGCGGCCGCTGTGTAGACAGTAACACCTGTAATATGTACGACGGCAGGTGTGAGACAGGGTGTGCACCCGGACATCAACCCCCGCTGTGCAAAGGTGAGCTTGACACTAAAATATGTGATTATCAGTTAAATATTACAAAAAAGCGTTTTGGCGACTAACAAGTACATTTTTGTAAAATTCGCATAATTCATCATTATATGATAATATTGTCCGGATCTCACTGTCTCGCCTTCAACTTGTCTCACTGTATCACTTGTATCAGCTTGCATCACTGTATCATTTGTATCAGCTTGCATCACTGTATCACTTGTATCAGCTTGCATCACTGTATCACTTGTATCAGCTTGCATCACTGTATCAGCTTGCATCACTGTATCACTTGTATCAGCTTGTATCACTGTATCACTTGCACACACTGTAGTGAATGTAAGTCAAACCACGTAGCTGTAAAGTCGTCCATAACCAATTGTAAATGATTTTTGTTTGTTGGGAGGGTGTGGGTGGGTACGGAGGGAGTGTTGGAACTATTTTTCTCGAGGACAACTCCCATCTCCTCTGTTTCTTTTTATTTTTTTTTTTTTTTCTTGCTTTTTTTCTTCTTATTATTTTTCTTCTTGTTCTTCTTATTTTACTTTGTTCTTTTTTCTTCTTTCTCGTTTCTTCTTCTTGTTGCTGTCTTTGTGAAGACAATGTCACGTGTGACCACGTGATCCTCAGGATGGACTGGAAACCAACGTCACACAGGTCATGACACTTTAATTAGAATGTGAAAACTAAACATAAAGCATAAAAGTTTTTCTTGAAGCTTGTTGCTGATGCAAAGGGGAAGTAATTACGTTATGCATACAAATGCTATACAATATTTATGTCGACAGAAAGTATTTAGTGCTAAAATCACAAGAAGGATAAAAACAGTAATATAAAATAAAAACACGTTGCAAAACTGAAAGTGGTATACGTATTATTTAATAAGTTCAGGGTGGCATGATCTGATGGACGATATCGACAACATGCAAACCTAAAGAGACCGTTGAAGTAGCTGATAGAGCGAGAGAAGTAAAAGTGGTAACAAATTTGAAAGTAATATTATATTTTAAATTTAGAATATTGTTGCTAGCGTTATCTCTGTTTCGGCAATTGAAAACCTTAATTAAATGGCCTTAAATGCTTTAATCCCTAACTTTTCTCTTATGACTCTGATCAAGTATCGAAGAAAGATTTTTGGATCGTTTTATGTTCCCATGCTTCCCCTTCACTACAATGGTACCTGTCGATGTCTCTGTGTCACGACACCGCCGGTGCCTCTTGTTTTTCGCTCTCTCCAACTCACCAGCGGGTCGGACAATTGCGCGTTCTTTCGTTCCAATTAAAGAATGATTCGCCTGTAAGAGTCTGTCTGTTTACTGATCAAAATTACCAACCAAAAAAAAAAATAGATCCTAACTATAAAAGCAAAACGGTCTCTAACACCACAGTTTTTCCTTCAATCTCCACTTCTACAAAGTACAACGAACACCTCACACACTATAAACTCACTGTCTTGGCAGTCGTTTCTCCTTTCACATTAATACATTCGATCTCTGATTAGCAATTTGCATTGTCTTGGCAAATGCGTTCACCTCTCCCTTTCCGCTCTCTAACTTTCTTCTTCTTCCACTCGCTAACGTTCTTCCTCTTCTATCTACTCTCTAACGTCCTCTCCTTCTCTCTATTCTCCAGCGTCCTTCTTCTAAAAATGCCCTCTAACGTCCTTCTGCTTCCATATCCCTTCTCAACGTCTCTCCCTTACCTCACTATTTCTTTTTGACGTCACTATACGTCATTTGTCACGTTCTATTTAGAGAACGTCCATCATTCGCACGCTTTCATCTACACACGCGCCCAGTCCTAGCACTCTGACTAGATCCATGACACTCTGCCACTTCTGATTCTACTTTTGTTTTACAACTATGCTCAGAGAACTGAATACTAACTTTAATTTGTGTATAAAAAGATGTTTGAAATATGATTGTAGGATGGGTTACCTTGTCGCTTCAGCTTGCAGTAATAACACGTTCGGAGTAGACTGCGGGTCAGTGTGTGGTCACTGCAACAACAACATCACGTGTGACCACATCAGCGGGCGATGTCCTGATGGCTGCATGTCTGGGTGGATGGGAGAACTGTGCAGTGAAGGTAGAGCTGATTTGTATTGCATGTCACTAATGAATATGTAGTCTACTAGTTTTACATGATAAACACGGTCTTAACACTGAAAGGTCTTACTGCTCGCATAAAGACAGCAGCAAAACCTGTTTACCTGCTCTGTGCGCTGTACTACTTGTGTAAAGAAACAATCTATTGTTTCCTGTGTTTAATATGTATTTACATTTACCTCAGTATGATGACAGCTCATATCAAACTAAATAATGTTGGATAAATCAGTTATAACGATGGAACCATGTAACTGTTCAGAGATACTATAGACTCCTTGTTCGTTTACATTGCATATGATTAAAAGTGTCTGTCCTAAGTAATTAGGAATGTCTATATCTCGTTTGTCACTAACTTGACATCTCTGTAAATAAGTTTCAGCACATACAATCTGCGTCGTCGTCACCCTGTCACCCAAACTTTATATCCACTAACATATTCTGTTCTCGGGATCCAATGTTACAAACATCTCCGCGCACAAAACTGAAGTGAACTTTAAAAAATGAGAAACTTAACTTTGGAAAAGACTACAGCAAGGGGATGAGCTGGGACTGTGTGTTAACAGGCGTTTCCTTGGGCATACATGTTGACCTTTTCCATAAGGGTGATTCTTCTAGGTTTATTATTTCGACACCAAAGGATACTTCTTCCGTTGGATTTCAGAAAATAGTCTGTTCAGTCAATCAGTTCAAAAAAGCGTGTCTTCTGTCTTTTATTGGTGAAAATGTTATTTATGTTGCAATAATTTTTATTATGCATACCGTTCTATATCATAACATATAAAATACCTTCTAACGATTTCCTTATGGAGGATGAGGCTATTAACTACTAGCTGATGTTATCCACAAGTTCATCTTGTGTCAGAAAATGTGGCGCTCGGCAAGACCTGCTTACAAAGTACCTTCTCCTCCTTCGACATGCGCAGACCGTGCAACGCTGTCAACAACAACATTGATGGCACCCGAACCGACGACAACTGCATCCGCACCAGCATCAGCGACGACTCCAATTGGTGGGAGGTGGACTTGTGGCAAGTGTACCCGGTACTGAATATTACTCTCTTCGGCCGAACTGGCTGTAAGTACTCACCAATGGAAACTTTCCAGAAAAGCTGCAATATATTTATCACAAATCCATGCGGCACTTTTCATTTTCTTTTTTTGTGTGGTCTCTTTATTTTAGTGGTCAGACTAAGCATGTTCTATGATCTTCTACAAAAGTTCGGATTACGGATTAAATGATAAAATTCGCACTTTGGATTTCCCAACAATTTGCATTAAAGTAATAAATAAAACTGCTTTTTACTAGATACACCACCATAGATAACAACTGCTATTCTTAAACAAAAGTATCTTTCATCAAGGTGGGTCAAAGTCTTCAGATCCCAATTTTGTTTATTATTGTACTTCTTCAAGTCAGTTGATTAAAGTAGCAATAAACAAAGGGAAACATTCATGATTCGGATTTTTTACAACTCACATTCACTTATGAGGAGAAACAGGTGGCTACAGAACTCTGGTACTTCCCGTCTGACCGCTGTTGTAGATGAGAAACATCTCGAAGGAACGGTTATTACGGTGGACGGGCAACAATGCACCAGAATCCCGGAAGTGACGTCAAGGGAGCTGCACGTCAGCTGCAGCAAGTCGCTGTACGGCAGGAAAGTCCGGATCACCAAAGAGTCTCCTGGCAACCTCATGATGTGCGAGTTCCAAGTGTGGGGTAAGAAGTTTGCTCAGCCAGAGATAAGATTGTTGTGACACAGGTCACGTGATCACTTGACTTACGACAAACACTGCGCCTAAATGATTTCCTGTAAATGTTCGCACAATTCTGCTCTCGCAATAACCTTCCATCTGGGGTCAAATCCAGCAACAAGTGAAGTCTGATCCACAGTAACCTTTGGGGCTAACACCATGAATATTCAAAACATGTCTTCTTTCTTTACTTGTGTTATAATAATAATTATTATTATCATCATTATCATACTAATAATAAATTAAATGGGGTTCAAAGTGCTTTACTAAAAAGAAAAACACACAAACACAATAATAATAATGGATGCTGGTCGCGAAAACCACAACTGATAGATATCCAGATTCTATCTTACATCCTAACATTTCTTAAAGGATGGATGTTAGAGTCAGCTTACAGTTGAGCAAGAATATATATTTTACCTACATGACAATTGTTATCTTTTCTTATTTCATGGCTTTGTGTGTTGCCATAGTGTGTCCCATTGGCAAGTATGGAGGGCATTGCGACAGGTCATGTGGAAAATGTCATGCGAATCATGCGTGCGACAGGATGACAGGCATCTGTGGCAGCTGCTCCAGCGGATACACGGGGCCCTTGTGCACCGAAAGTAAGCTGCTTGCTTTGGACATATTTGTATATGAGTAAGCCTTAAATATTGTGTCAGCAGTATATGTTTAGCTTCTGGTCTTTCTATGCAGTTTATCCATGAATTGACAGCTGAAGCAACTGATGTGTCGCATCTTAGCTGTAATTAAAAGCCACGTGCTCTGCAGTCTCAAGTCTCTGTCCAAACATTAATTACCACCTGGAGACTGGAGTGCGTGCACTTTGACCTCTGTGTATTGTCGTGCGCTACATAAAGCTCTCATTTTCTACTTTCACTCTCTGTCCGTCCTTTACATGCCAAGCTGTCCCATTCGTTTGTAAAGTGCATTAATGCCTGTGCTCTATTTAAATATTATTATTATTATTAATATTATTATTATTATTATTATTATTATTATTATTATTATTATTATTATTATTATTATTATTCAGATCTTGCTAGGTAAATCTGGAACAAGATGTTAATTCTTTTAAGTCATTGTAGTACTTTTAAACAGAAAAATAACACAAATTTGTATAGGAAAAAATCTTCAGTCATCAAAGTATAGTTAACCTAGAATAACTTGAGATAAGCCTTTAAAGCTCAGCTAAATACTAAAAGAAGACTATAGCGAAAGAGGTAGTTAAGAAGAACATTAAAAAATAAGCTGCTGTCAGTACAGATTGTCACTAAATACTCTCCTGAGTAAATCATTTAATGGCATAACTGGAGCTATATTAGTGACATTTTACAAATTCTTTTTCATGTTGTACATGTTGTTGAAGCTTGCAGCTCTGGCATGTACGGACCTGACTGCCGGGAACATTGCGGCCGCTGTGTAGACAGTAACACCTGTAATATGTACGACGGCAGGTGTGAGACAGGGTGTGCACCCGGACATCAACCACCGCTGTGCAAAGGTGAGCTTGACACTAAAAAATGTGATTATCAGTTAAATATTACAAAAAAGCGTTTTGGCGACTAACAAGTACATTTTTGTAAAATTCACATAATTCATCATTCTATGATAATATTGTCCGGATCTCACTTTCTCGCCTTCAACTTGTCTCACTGTATCACTTGTATCAGCTTGCATCACTGTATCACTTGTATCAGCTTGCATCACTGTATCACTTGTATCAGCTTGTATCACTGTATCACTTGCACACACTGTCATGAATGTAAGTCAAACCACGTAGCTTTTTCTTCTTTCTCGTTTCTTCTTCTTGTTGCTGTCTTTGTGAAGACAATGTCACGTGTGACCACGTGATCCTCAGGATGGACTGGAAACCAACGTCACACAGGTCATGACACATTAATTAGAATGTGAAAACTAAACATAAAGCATAAAAGTTTTTCTTGAAGCTTGTTGCTGAGGCAAAGGGGAAGTAATTACGTTATGCATACAAATGCTATACAATATTTATGTCGACAGAAAGTATTTAGTGCTAAAATCACAAGAAGGATAAAAACAGTAATATAAAATAAAAACACGTTGCAAAACTGAAAGTAGTATACGTATTATTTAATAAGTTCAGGGTGGCATGATCTGATGGACGATATGGACAACATGCAAACCTAAAGAGACCGTTGAAGTAGCTGATAGAGCGAGAGAAGTAAAAGTGGTAACAAATTTGAAAGTAATATTATATTTTAAATTTAGAATATTGCTGCTAGCGTTATCTCTGTTTCGGCAATTGAAAACCTTAATTAAATGGCCTTAAATGCTTTAATCCCTAACTTTTCTCTTATGACTCTGATCAAGTATCGAAGAAAGATTTTTGGATCGTTTTATGTTCCCATGCTTCCCCTGCACTACAATGGTACCTGTCGATGTCTCTGTGTCACGACACCGCCGGTGCCTCTTGTTTTTCGCTCTCTCCAACTCACCAGCGGGTCGGACAATTGCGCGTTCTTTCGTTCTAATTAAAGAATGATTCGCCTGTACGAGTCTGTCTGTTTACTGATCAAAATTACCAACCAAAAAAAAAAAAAAAAAAAAAATAGATCCTAACTATAAAAGCAAAACGGTCTCTAACACCACAGTTTTTCCTTCAATCTCCACTTCTACAAAGTACAACGAACACTTCACACACTATAAACTCACTGTCTTGGCAGTCGTTTCTCCTTTCACATTAGTACATTCGATCTCTGATTAGCAATTCGCATTGTCTTGGCAAATGCGTTCACCTCTCCCTTTCCGCTCTCTAACTTTCGTCTTCTTCCACTCGCTAACGTTCTTCCTCTTCTATCTACTCTCTAACGTCCTCTTCTTCTCTCTATTCTCCAGCGTCCTTCTTCTTCTAAAAATGCTCTCTAACGTCCTTCTGCTTCCATATTCCTCTCTAACGTCTCTCTCCCTTACCTCACTATTTCTTTTGACGTCACTATACGTCATTTGTCACATTCTATTTAGAGAACGTCCATCATTCGCACGCTTTCATCTACACACGCGCCCAGTCCTAGCACTCTGACTAGATCCATGACACTCTGCCACTTCTGATTCTACTTTTGTTTTACAACTATGCTCAGAGAACTGAATACTAACTTTAATTTGTGTATAAAAGGATGTTTGAAATATGTTTGTAGGATATGTTTGTCGCTTCAGCTTGCAGTAATAACACGTTCGGAGTAGACTGCGGGTCAGTGTGTGGTCACTGCAAGAACAACAACACGTGTGACCACATCAGCGGGCGATGTCCTGATGGCTGCATGTCTGGGTGGATGGGAGAACTGTGCAGTGAAGGTAGAGCTGATTTGTATTGCATGTCACTAATGAATATGTAGTCTACTAGTTTTACATGATAAACACGGTCTTAACACTGAAAGGTCTTACTGCTCGCATAAAGACAGCAGCAAAACCTGTTTGCCTGCTCTGTGCGCTGTACTACTTGTGTAAAGAAACAATCTATTGTTTCCTGTGTTTAATATGTATTTACATTTACCTCAGTATGATGACAGCTCATATCAGACTAAATAATGCTGGATAAATCAGTTATAAGGATGTACCCATGTAACTGTTCAGAGATACTATAGACTCCTTGTTCGTTTTCATTGCATATGATTAAAAGTGTCTGTCCTAAGTAATTATGAATGTCTATATCTCGTTTGTCACTCACTTGACATCTCTGTAAATAAGTTTCAGCACATACAATCTGCGTCGTCGTCACCCTGTCACCCTAACTTTACATCCACTAACATATTCTGTTCCCGGGATTCAATGTTACAAACATCTCCGCGCACAAAAACTGAAGTGAACTTTAAAAAATGAGAAACTTAGCTTTGGAAAAGACTACAGCAAGGGGATGAGCTGGGACTGTGTGTTAACAGGCGTTTCCTTGGGCATACATGTTGACCTTTTTCCATAATGGTGATTCTTCTAGGTTTATTATTTCGACACCAAAGGATACTTCTTCTGTTGGATTTCAGAAAATAGTCTGTTCAGTCAATCAGTTCAAAAAAGCGTGTCTTCTGTCTTTTATTGGTGAAAATGTTATTTATGTAGCAATAATTTTTATTATGCATACCGTTCTAAATCATAACATATAAAATACCTTCTAACGATTTCCTTATGGAGGATGAGGCTATTAACTACTAGCTGATGTTATCCACATGTTCATCTTGTGTCAGAAAATGTGGCGCTCGGCAAGACCTGCCTCCAAAGTACCTTCTCCTCCTTCGACATGCGCAGACCGTGCAACGCTGTCAACAACAACACGGATGGCACCCGAACCGACGACAACTGCATCCGCACCAGCATCAGCGACGACTCCAATTGGTGGGAGGTGGACTTGTGGCAAGTGTACCCGGTACTGAATATTACTCTCTTCGGCCGAACTGGCTGTAAGTACTCACCAATGGAAACTTTCCAGAAAAGCTGCAATATATTTATCACAAATCCATGCGGCACTTTTCATTTTCTTTTTTTGTGTGGTCTCTTTATTTTAGTGGTCAGACTAAGCATGTTCTATGATCTTCTACAAAAGTTGGGATTACGGATTAAATGATAAAATTCGCACTTTGGATTTCCCAACAATTTGCATTAAAGTAATAAATAAAACTGCTTTTTACTAGATACACCACCATAGATAACAACTGCTATTCTTAAACAAAAGTATCTTTCATCAAGGTGGGTCAAAGTCTTCAGATCCCAATTTTGTTTATTATTGTACTTCTTCAAGTCAGTTGATTAAAGTAGCAATAAACAAAGGGAAAACATTCATGATTCGGATTTGTACAACTCACATTCACTTATGAGGAGAACAGGTGGCTATAGAACTCTGGTACTTCCCGTCTGACCGCTGTTGTAGATGAGAAACATCTCGAAGGAACGGTTATTACGGTGGACGGGCAACAATGCACCAGAATCCCGGAAGTGACGTCAAGGGAGCTGCACGTCAGCTGCAGCAAGTCGCTGTACGGCAGGAAAGTCCGGATCACCAAAGAGTCTCCTGGCAACCTCATGATGTGCGAGTTCCAAGTGTGGGGTAAGAAGTTTGCTCAGCCAGAGATAAGATTGTTGTGACACAGGTCACGTGATGACTTGACTTACGACAAACACTGCGCCTAAATGATTTCCTGTCAATGTTCGCACAATTCTGCTCTCGCAATAACCTTCCATCTGGGTCAAATCCAGCACAAGTGAAGTCTGATCCACAGTAACCTTTGGGCTAACACCATGAATATTTAAAACATGTCTTCTTTCTTTACTTGTGTTATAATAATAATTATGATTATCATCATTATCATACTAATAATAAATTAAATGGGGTTCAAAGTGCTTTACTAAAAAGAAAAACACACAAACACAATAATAATAATGGATGCTGGTCGCGAAAACCACCACTGATAGATATCCAGATTCTATCTGACATCCTAACATTTCTTAAAGGATGGATGTTAGAGTCAGCTTACAGTTGAGCAAGAATATATATTTTACCTACATGACAATTGTTATCTTTTCTTATTTCATGGCTTTGTGTGTTGCCATAGTGTGTCCCATTGGCAAGTATGGAGAGCATTGCGACAGGTCATGTGGAAAATGTCATGCGAATCATGCGTGCGACAGGTTGACAGGCATCTGTGGCAGCTGCTCCAGCGGATACACGGGGCCCTTGTGCACCGAAAGTAAGCTGCTTGCTTTGGACATATTTGTATATGAGTAAGCCTTAAATATTGTGTCAGTAGTATATGTTTAGCTTCTGGTCTTTCTATGCAGTTTATCCATGAATTGACAGCTGAAGCAACTGATGTGTCGCATCTTAGCTGTAATTAAAAGCCACGTGCTCTGCAGTCTCAAGTCTCTGTCCAAACATTAATTACCACTTGGAGACTGGAGTGCGTGCACTTTGACCTCTGTGTATTGTTCGTGCGCTACATAAAGCTCTCATTTTGCTACTTTCACTCTCTGTCGTCCTTTACATGCCAAGCTGTCCCATTCGTTTGTAAAGTGCATTAATGCCTGTGCTCTATTTAAATATTATTATTATTATTATTATTATTATTACTATTATTATTATTATTATTATTATTATTATTATTATTATTCAGATCTTGCTAGGTAAATCTGGAACAAGATGTTAATTTTTTTAAGTCATTGTAGTACTTTTAAACAGAAAAATAACACAAATTTGTATAGGAAAAAATCTTCAGTCATCAAAGTATAGTTAACCTAGAATAACTTGAGATAAGCCTTTAAAGCTCAGCTAAATACTAAAAGAAGACTATAGCGAAAGAGGTAGATAAGAAGAACATTAAAAAATAAGCTGCTGTCAGTACAGATTGTCACTAAATACTCTCCTGAGTAAATCATTTAATGGCATAACTGGAGCTATATTAGTGACATTTTACAAATTCTTGTTCATGTTGTACATGTTGTTGAAGCTTGCAGCTCTGGCATGTACGGAGCTGACTGCCGGGAACATTGCGGCCGCTGTGTAGACAGTAACACCTGTAATATGTACGACGGCAGGTGTGAGACAGGGTGTGCACCCGGACATCAACCCCCGCTGTGCAAAGGTGAGCTTGACACTAAAAAATGTGATTATCAGTTAAATATTACAAAAAAGCGATTTGGCGACTAACAAGTACATTTTTGTAAAATTCACATAATTCATCATTCTATGATAATATTGTCCGGATCTCACTTTCTCGCCTTCAACTTGTCTCACTGTATCACTTGTATCAGCTTGCATCACTGTATCACTTTTATCATCTTGATTCACTGTATCACTGTATCACTTGTATCAGCTTGCATCCCTGTATCACTTGTATCAGCTTGTATCACTGTATCACTGTATCACTTGTATTACTGTATCACTTGTATCAGCTTGTATCACTGTATCACTTGTATTACTGTATCACTTTTATCAGCTAGCATCCCTGTATCACTTGTATCAGCTTGCATCACTGGATTCTACGGAGCCAACTGCAGCAGGCCATGTGGCCACTGCTCTGAGGGAACATGTCACAGTGTGTCAGGGGAGTGTCCAAGTGGATGTACAACCGGATATCAGGGCACACACTGTAGTGAATGTAAGTCAAACCACGTAGCTGTAAAGTCGTCCATAACCAATTGTAAATGATTTTTTTTTGTTGGGAGGGGGGTGGGTACGGAGGGAGTGTTGGAACTATTTTTTTCGAGGACAACTCCCATCTCCTCTGTTTCTTTTTCTTTTTTTTTTTCTTGCTTTTTTTTCTTCTTATTATTTTTCTTCTTGTTCTTCTTATTTTACTTTGTTCTTTTTTCTTCTTTCTCGTTTCTTCTTCTTGTTGCTGTCTTTGTGAAGACAATGTCACGTGTGACCACGTGATTCTCAGGATGGACTGGAAACCAACGTCACACAGGTCATGGCACATTAATCAAAATCAAAATCAAAATCAAAACAGACTTTATTGTCTGCCCAGGAGACCCAGGGCAGAAATTTGTCTTTGCTCACATACCCATACAGACATTTAACACACAGTTAGGAGTAAAAGTGAGGAGTAAAATAGTGTTGATTGCACCAGTCCATCAAAGCAGGGTATGTTTATCCTAACAACAAACCTTGGGTGACCAAGGGCTAAAAGCACTGCTTAAACAAAAAGGAAACATTTGTTCATCACGGCAGAAGCCCACGACAGAAGATTAGTACATAGAGAGGACCATGATGCTATCCGTTGGGTGGGCAGAGGCTCTACGAGCATACTAGTAAGTCGCTTTCAGTAGTTTGCCGGTGGACCAACGAGTGTCGACGAGATTGAAACAGAGGTCGAGTTAGCTCTCGCCTAAACCCGATGTGTCAGAATGCGGCTCGTGGTTACATCTTGAGCTCGCTGGAGGGACTGCCAGACGTCGAGTGTTGATGCTTCCGCATGTCGCAAGAGATACGCCGAGAAAGATCTTGGGTGTCCTAGTGGAGGCGTACGGCGAACGAAAAGAATGTGAAAACTAAACATAAAGCATAAAAGTTTTTTTTGAAGCTTGTTGCTGAGGCAAAGGGGAAGTAATTACGTTATGCATACAAATGCTATGCAATATTTATGTCGACAGAAAGTATTTAGTGCTAAAATCACAAGAAGGATAAAAACAGTAATATAAAATAAAAACGGTTGCAAAACTGAAAGTAGTATACGTATTATTTAATAAGTTCAGGGTGGCATGATCTGATGGACGATATGGACAACATGCAAACCTAAAGAGACCGTTGAAGTAGCTGATAGAGCGAGAGAAGTAAAAGTGGTAACAAATTTGAAAGTAATATTATATTTTAAATTTAGAATATTGTTGCTAGCGTTATCTCTGTTTCGGCAATTGAAAACCTTAATTAAATGGCCTTAAATGCTTTAATCCCTAACTTTTTTTCTTATGACTCTGATCAAGTATCGAAGAAAGATTTTTGGATCGTTTTATGTTCCCATGCTTCCCCTGCACTACAATGGTACCTGTCGATGTCTCTGCCACTTCTGATTCTACTTTTGTTTTGCAACTATGCTCAGAGAACTGAATACTAACTTTAATTTGTGTATAAAAGGATGTTTGAAATATGATTGTAGGATGAAAACTAAATAATGTGTCGCTTCAGTTTGCAGTAATAACAAGTTCGGAGTAGACTGCGGGTCAGTGTGTGGTCACTGCAACAACAACAACAACACGTGTGACCACATCAGCGGGCGATGTCCTGATGGCTGCATGTCTGGGTGGATGGGAGAACTGTGCAGTGAAGGTAGAGAGATTTGTATTGCATGTCACTAATGAATATGTAGTCTACTAGTTTTACATGATAAAAACGGTCTTAACACTGAAAGGTCTTACTGCTCGCATAAATGTCTTTATCTCGTTTGTCACTCACTTGACATCATAAGTTTCAGCACATACAATCTGCGTCGTCGTCGTCGTCATCATCATCATCATCATCAAATTATCGTCATCATTATTATCATCATCTCACAATCTCTTCCTCCGAAGTATTGATTTTATTGAAAGCGGCGGAAATCGTGTTGTTCGCGACAACTTTAGTAGCTGGCGAGTGTATCGTGGTGTCCGTTAGGTTGCGAGGTTAACAAGTACGGGGACAAGTGCAGCTCATCCTGCGGTCACTGTAAAGACAATGTCACGTGTCACCACGTCAGTGGGGAGTGTCCTGGCGGATGTGCCTCAGGATGGACTGGAAACAATTGTAACGCAGGTATCATTACATCTATTATTACTGACATGTATGTATGCGTTTACACATTTAAATTGGAATATTTGGTTTCCACAGCAAAGTTATCGTTGTTAGACAAGTAGAGGATGCAAGTGATGCGTTTTAAATAATCCTTTTATTGCCATCAAACTATATTTCACTACATTGTGCTCTATATATAAAACTTTTGCGTGCTTAGTAATTCATTTGATCCATTTTGAACCTTTTGAGTTTTCCTTGACTTTTTCTGTCAGCCTGTGTTTCTCAAACGTACGGAGAAGATTGCAGCGCCTCCTGTGGTCACTGTGTAAACAATGTCACTTGTGATCCTGTCAACGGGGAATGTCCTGATGGTTGTGCTGCTGGATGGACTGAAAACAGATGTAACAAAGGTCCATATTTTTTTCTACATAACACGATAGTTACAAAAGTTGTCATGGCATAGTCAAAAAGTAGAAAAGAAAATCAACCAGTCTGTCAAATATCGGTAATACACTTTACTAACAGACACTATCTTCGTACTATGAAATTAGTAGTCAGTGCTTTTGTTTTGTTATGTGCAACACCTATTGATTTTGGTAATTTTGGGGTGAATTGTGTTTACGTTTTCTTAAGGTAGCTACAATAAGTAAAAACGTGATACTATTCCAGTGAATAAATTTGAACCAGAAATTCAATCGGATTAGAACTTACCCAGCACATTACCTTGCATATTTAAAACGTTTTTATTCAGTGTAGAAGAAATTATTACATGGCTTACAGCTTCCTTTAATGCGGCTTTTTTTCAAGAGTCATAAGAATTATTAAAAAAAGACTGAGTTACTTTAAACATAAAAGCAAAGACATTTTAATCTAAACTCAAACGAATTTTGTAACCTGCCATTTATAAAAAAAATAACCAAAATATTTTTAAAAACTGACAACTAATCCCTCATTTATGTAAGATTGCAGCTATACATTAATAAATGTACTTTTGACCTTTGCCCTTGCTAACATCTATCATCAGTCTGCTCGTTTGGAAAGTACGGACAAAGCTGCAACAAGTCGTGTGGTCAGTGTAGAGACAATGGGACCTGTCACCATGTCAGCGGGAACTGTACTACAGGTTGTGCTGCTGGTTGGACTGGAAGACTGTGTAATTAAGGTGTCTCCTCTTTACATGATTTTTTTTTCCTTTTTGCAAACAAGTGTTAAAACAGCTAGAGCTGCTTCGTCCTTAAAGCTTTTCACAAGTAAATCCTTTTGTAGCAATTACAATTTCATTTCACACTTGTTGCAAAGAATGAAGATGCATAGGGCTTTTCTACAAATATTTTCATTTGGTACACATGTAGGTGTAATGTTTTATAAATTTTTCCACTTCCTTTAAAACAAGGAAAAGCTTGTCTCATGACAAATTAGTCATCATTACTTTTACTTTTACAGTCTGCCGTGCACAAAAGTATGGATTAGGTTGTAAATCATCTTGTGGCCACTGTCAACATGGAAAGACATGTCACCATGTCAGCGGGGTTTGTGCTGGCGGCTGTGCAGCAGGATGGACTGGAATGTTGTGTGACACAAGTGAGTATTTTAAAGTCTCTCATGGCATTTAAAAATTATAGTTTAGAAACATTTTATTGTCTACAATGCTCAGTAATTATTTTCAAACCAAATGTCACGTTAAAGACATTTCTAATTCTGAGACCAACTTCATTTGGCCTCATAGTGGTAAATTTGCTGAGCTAGAAACAAGTGCAAACATTCTATTTTTATTTTATTTTGTCATTAGTAGTGATATCTGTAAAACGACTAATATTTGTGTAACTTTACATACTAATCTCTTGTTTTGTGTAACATTTGTTGCATAAAATATCTTCATTATCTGTTTGGGCGTTTGTCGTTAGTTTTAAAAATTATGGATAAAAATGTGCAGTGGCCACTGTGGTCGCTGTACAGACAATGCTAGTTGTATTATATAACTACTATGTGCTTCGTGGTTATGTTTGTGAGTGGACTGGCAACAAATAATGAAAAATTATTCTTTTCATGTCATTTTGTTCCCAAAAAGTCCCGAATTCAAGAAGGAAATATTTACAGTGTTCCCTCGCTACTTCGCGGTTTATGTATCGCGGATTCACTACTTCGCGGTTTTTTTTGAGTGAAGTATCGATCGATACTTCGCGCTGGGAATTATCACTTTATCAAAAGTACTATAGATTATTTCACACGTAGAAAAAGACGAAAAACTGTCTATCATTTGTATTTCTATAAATACCATGTTATTTTGTAGATAGAAAAGAAAGACATAATTGTGTAACAGAAATCCATTGCTATGCGTAAGCGACGAGCCATGATTGTATCTCCCATCTCAAGCCAGTTCGCATCAATTTTTTTGAAGTTTTCTCTGAGTAAAGTTATAATTTTTTTACACTAATTTGTTATTGTACTGTATTAATACCATGATTAATATATTACTTTACACTAACATGACATTGTTTTACATGCATATATTATTATTGCATGTATGTCCCTACTTCGCGGAAATTCGTTTATCGCGGCTGATCATAGCACCGATCCCCCGCGATAAACGAGGGAACACTGTATTGTTTCTCCCCATGTTATGCTAGAATGCAGCGCTGGAAGATATGGAAAAAACTGCGATCGGTCCTGTGGTCACTGTAAAGACAACGCCACTTGTAGTCGTACCAACGGCCGTTGTCGTGGTGGCTGTGCTGCTGGCTGGACTGGGGTCAGGTGTAAAAAAGGTAAGTATAAAAATTTATTCCTGCTTCAAAATTACGGGCTTAAAACGAATGTCAGTGTAGATGTTAAACTTCCTATTTTATTTCTTTGTTTCTAAATGAAACACTTAAATGAATTTGAAATCGAAAAGGGGTCAAAAATTTTTTAAACATTGTTTACAACTTTTGATTTTACTTTCAATAGCCTGGTGATTTCTTTTACAACACTCCTAAAAGATGTATCTGAAATTTGTTTTTTTGTACATAATGTGAAGGGAGGAAAGTCAACAGGTGTTGATTATGTGGTAGATACTTTTGGCTTTTTTCCAGTCTGCCGTACACAAAAGTATGGAGTAGGTTGTAAATCATCTTGTGGCCACTGTCAACATAAAAAGACATGTCACCATGTCAGTGGGGTGTGTCCTGACGGCTGTGCAGCAGGATGGACTGGAATCCTGTGTGACACAAGTGAGTTTTTTTACAGCCTCTCATCGCATTTAAAAACTAAAGTTTGAACACTTTTTATTGCCTACAATTCTCAGTAATTATTTTCAAACCAAATGTCACGTTAAAAACATTTCTGATTCTGAGACCAACAGCATTTGGCCTTTGTGGTGGTGATAATTGGCGAACTAGAAAAAAGGTGCAAACATCCTACAAACACTTTAATTCTGTCGTAGAATGTGATGTTTGTAAAATGACTAATATTCGTTTAACTATGTTTACATACAAATCTCTTGCTGTGTGTAACAATGTTTGCATCAAACTTACTCATTTGTTAATATAAAAAATGATGGAGAAAAATGAGTGGAAGGTGCTGCGGTCACTGTAAAGACAAGGCTAGTTTTATTCATACCAACTTGCATTCGCCTCGTGGTATACTTGTGGATCGACTTGGAACAATTGTTAAAAGATTAATCTGTTAATTTATTTTACTGCTAAATTCTCCCATATTTAAGTAGCTGAGATGATAAATGTAATCACTGATTTCATGAAGAAGTATTTATTGTTTATCCACATCTTATGCCAGAATTCAGCGCTGGAAGATATGGAAGTAGCCGCGATCTGTCCTGTGGTCACTGTAAAGACAAGGCTACTTGTAGTCGTACCAACGGCCGTTGTCGTGGTGGCTGTGCTGCTGGCTGGACTGGGGACAGGTGTAAAAAAGGTGAATATAAGGATTTTCCAGCTGGCGATCGGCTGAACTGTGCTTTTACATAGTCGTAAGCCAACCTGTTCTTCTGGGGTGGTGTGAATGTTTTTGTGTGACCCTCGGCGAGACCTGTTTATGTGGCTGATAATGCTATGGTTCTGTAGTTCTGGCACTGTTTGCTGGTATTTTGTTGTAGTTTTATTTTTCTTTGTTTGTTTTTTATTTACTGTTTTGTTTGTTTGTTTGTTTGTTTGTTTGTTTGTTTGTTTGTTTGTTTGTTTGTTTGTTTGTTTGTTTTTTGTTGTTGTAATTGCTGTATGATTAGCGACGGGGTCCAATCGTTGGCTTATTTCTTGCTATCCCAGACTATTTGGCACAAGACAGTCAGGGCCTTTGTAGTTTTCTCCTCACCCTGCGTGAGCAGCGTATCTACCACA
Source organism: Pomacea canaliculata (assembly GCF_003073045.1). Taxonomy (NCBI): domain Eukaryota; kingdom Metazoa; phylum Mollusca; class Gastropoda; order Architaenioglossa; family Ampullariidae; genus Pomacea; species Pomacea canaliculata. The sequence continues at coordinate 25,055,799 of NC_037598.1, forward strand.
TTATCAACACCTGTTTACTTTCCTCCCTTCAGATTATGTACAACTCTTTCAACTTCTACCCGTATGACTGGTAGGTCTGCAGGTTTAATGTCTCTAGCCTGGTGTTTTGGAGGATTCTGGCGTCCATCTTAAGGTGGAAGTTGTATAGGTCCTTTTAGTCCTCAGTCCATCGGTTGATTACACCATTGCTTTCTTGTAAGAAGGCGACCATGGCTGTCTTCTATGACTGAAGTCTGTGAAGATATGTCTTAGTGAGGGACCTTAGTAGTTGGTAGCTAAAAAGGACCGAGATAACTTAGGCGCAAAATTTGATTTGAAAGACTTTTTTGTCTAATTGGGTCTGTCTAGCAAATTATGTTGATGGGTTAAGGAATTTTTTTTTGACTCAGTTTGTCCCAGCAGACAATACGGTGTGAACTGCCAGTCATCTTGCGGTCGTTGTCAGGACAACGCTATATGCGACCATGTCAGCGGGCAATGCTCTAACGGCTGTAGTGCAGGATGGACTGGGAAACTGTGCAAAGATGGCATTGCTTGTTCTGCGAACTTGTTTATACTTACAGAAGTGTAAATTAAGGACCGTTCCAAATTATCAAATGCCTCCTACAGACACACATCTTGTGATATTGTTTAGTTTAAGTTTATTGCAATGACTACTTCTCACTCCTTCAATTACTCGCTGCATTAAGATTAATAAAATACTTAGTCATCATTAATGTCTCTATTTAGTCTGTCTAAGCGGGAAATTTGGAGAAGACTGCAGGAAATCCTGTGGTCACTGTAAAGACAATGCTCCTTGTAACCATGTCAACGGACACTGTCCGAGTGGCTGTGCTGCAGGATGGACTGGAAAACAATGTCAACAAGGTAAAGCACATTCCTGTGAATTGGATTCTAGGACAAAGTCAGGAAAAATATGTTCTTGGGATCTGCTAGGTATGAACAGATTTATCATTAGAACATTCTTTTCATACTTTTAGTTTCGTATTCATTTGAACCTCCGAGTACACTCTCTAGCCTTAAAAAGTATAAGGTTTTCGCTAAATATACATTATTTACTGTAAGATATTATATATAGCTTTCATGTTAGTATTTTTATAGATATATATTTAAACATGCACTTTGAATAAATCAGAATGGAGTTCATACGGTTAACATTGTGTGTGTTTACATATGTTTGCTAGCGACAAATGTGTTTTTCCATCTGTAAGGTAAAGTGGGTTAGGTAATAAAATTAATTACTTACTATCTGATTAGTACGATTTCATTTTAACAAACAAAAGTTTGTTTTAAAACTATAAAGCCTTGAATTGACTGACTGTTACAGACACGTTAATATGTACTTCTCTTACTTCTGAAATCAAATAACAGTAATGAAATACATGTAATTAAATCTTATTATAAATATTAGTTGTACACTGTTGTTATTTATACTTCGCTAAGTACGAAAGATTTGTTATCTTTTAAAACTCCAGGTCTGTATCTTGATTTTTTTTTTTTTTTTTTTTTTTTTTTTGTTCCCCTGTGTGTTATGTTGCTGCTCTGCTGGAGAATTTTGCTTGTGTATAATAAACACGCTCGTGAAAATATAAGTTTTAAACTTAATTTGTAACCGATGTGGTGGTGTCTCATTAATTGATAATGAACACTGAAAGACAACGATCTGATGTATCTGTTTCCTCTTTATTTAGCTGCTCATCGTGGTAAAAGTCATCAAGTTTAAGGACAGGACTGAGGTGTAAAACTACTACTACAACAACATCCTGCCGATACCTGACTAACATTGGTTCGACATCAAATGAGCAAGGTGATAGGATGTGACTGACTGCCTTCAACCACAAGAAAATCTTGGAATTTATCTTTACTTTTACTTTACTTTTTTTTCTGTTACTTTACATATCTGTAAAGTCGCAGCAGCTTCTACTACTTCCCTCTACTGCATCGGTCTTCTGATGTACTTCACTTGGAGGGCTTGATAAGACCATTTGAATGCATATTTCATTACAATTTATCAATAATCATATGTACTGGTTGTTTATAGCAAGTGTAAATAAGATCTAATATTTCATCAAATCCTTAAACATGTGTATTCCGACTGTTGGTATTCCGAAGTGTTGTTCTTTGCTTCTTGGATAATATACATGTGCTTTACGAGGGTCGTTTGGAAAGTTTTAAGCAGAATCAAGACAGTTTTTCCCAATTTTTCTTAATAGTCCCCTTTAACATTGATGCACATAATCCAAGATGGTCAAGCACTGCAATGCCATCATGGAAGAAGATGGCGTCCTTGCCCTCCAGCAATTCGACAACACACACGACCTCATCATTGTTTCCAAAATGGCGACCAGGTAGGTGGGATCTGAGTTTAGGAAACAGGTAGAATTTAGATGGAGCTAACACATTGTGAACGGGCGCGTTACCTGGAGAAAGATCACACTTGGCCTCAGCTTTCCTCTGCTTTTCCACTTCACTGGTTCCTTCAGTGATGCATGGTACAGTCTATCAATATTTCTCCCTGTCCCAGGTAGTCTAATCGGAATCCAAAAGAAACAGAAGCCATCACCTTGCCAGCCGACACTGCCTACTTAAACTACTCCGGGGGTTGAGCACCACGTGCTTTCACTGTTTTCTTTGAATCTTTGATTCAGGTTCGAAGTGATGAACCGAGGTTTCTTCTTGATTTGCTAGATGATTTTCTTCTTTTTTGGGTGAGGCTTAGAAATTTTGAAACGACCCTCGTATATTTGGTATTTCAAATGCACTTGATTGTTATGTTAATACACAATATTTATTCTTTGTAAGAGGGAAAAAATGATTCTGGATTTTATGGCTGAATAAAATAAAACTTTTCTACAACCAGTGACTTTCATCATTTGTGTGAAGATTGTTATCTATAATGTACATCAAATATATATACAAATATTTCTCTGATGCTGATTACATGCAGTCTTGATAGATATTTGATTTAACCAATCCGAATGGCATGCGTGCCCATTGAAACAGACAATCCGGAAGGCAGTTTTGAGTCGATCTTGTTCCTTGATGCGGATTTGCCTATGTCCTGTGGCTAGGACATTTTTGGTAAAATTCTGCACTCTGGTGAGTTTGCTGTAGACTAATCAGGGTCCGGTATAGGTTCTGCATCAAATTCAGTTGTTTTGTTAAGAGCTCGATAATTAATATAAAACCTCACTGGGACATCTTTTATTATATGAATGCTGGGAACCAAAGTGGATACGATGATGGTTCTGTTGCTCCCATTCGAAACACGGTAGTCACCTCGTGTTTCACTGTTTGTTGAAGCTCAAGCAAGAGGGATTGAAGTTTCTGACTTTAGTCTTCTGTAGATGTCAGACGTTTAGCTGCATGTCCTGCTGGCTCGTAGACGTGTACATCTTATGCATTGGGGACTTCTTGCGGACATAACTCCTCCGAGACAATTTCTGAGAAAGTAAAGGGGTTATCGTTCCTGGTCCCGCAACTAGTCGCTGCTGTGCTAGTTTCACCTCCATCTCTGTGGGTGGTTCTCGTCTGAAATATGTGTGCAACATGTTGATATGGAGGACCTTCTCCTACTGTTAATTTTACAAAGTAGTCCGGATCGCACTTTTGGACCAGAAAACGTTCCCGCGATTGCGCGAGCATTTCTTTGGAGGACAAAATGCAAAATATTGCCTTGGAGAAAAACTGTAGACTGTCATGGTTATTAAAGACCATATTGTATGCAAAAAACAGTGTGCAGCTCCTTAAAAAAACTTCATTCGTAGCACTAATTAACGTCTGAGATTCAACACCGCACAACAATAAATGGCTTTGGAGATTTGCTTTTAAAAGTTAAAGCTGATCTGTTCAAAAGCCGCTATGAGTGAGCGAGTGAGTTGTTTTTTTCTGTTGCTCTTTCAGTTTCTTTAGGTTATTTTCTTACTTATTCTCGTTGATGTTTATGAATGTTGGAAGCTCAGAAAATAGAAGGAGGGAGGAGACGAAAAAAAATGAGATGTAGGGTACAACTAGGAGAGTGATAGACAAAATTAAGTAGAATGAAATGTAAGTCATGCAATTTCACTTCAATCTTCGTTACAAACTTCACAACTTCTTTCCTTTGCCTTCTGTTTTGTCAATGTTTGAGCTCATATCCACAAGGAGAGATGTGCTTTACAAATCCTATCATCATCATTATCAGCAGCAGCAGCAGCAGCAGCATCAGCGTCGTTGTCATTGTCATTTAATGTCCTTGATACTAAAGTTCATTTTACTTCCTTTTTTCTTTCAGATAATTCTTGTTGTCCCTTGTTACTCTCAGGAGTGCTTTTCTGTCAAAAATTATTATTACTCTGGCTTAGTGTTACGAATTTTTCTTCAATGCGCATAAATTAATTTTGTTTGCCATGACAACCACAAGTCTCCTGGATTCGTGTTTAAAAATAAACTCGACGTGTGACGTCATCAACAGATTGCCAAGACATGCAACCCTCAGCAGACAGATTTTATATATCCTCCGTGTGCCTGTCTATCCTCTATCTAGCTATCGACCTATCTATCCTCTATCTACTTTGCAGCAGACGACACTCGTCATTCTATGACGCAGTTACGATTGACGTCATTACACTAAGCGTCATGTGTGGCGTCATGCATGGCGTCACCCGCCACACGACCCTCTGTACCCTGATGTAGCCAGGCCTCTACCTCACCTCCCAGCGCAGTCTCCACACACACAGGACCTGCACACCCGGGTAGCCACCCGGCCCCTGCCAGTCCTCCTCCTAGCCCTGACTACCAGCACTGGTCAAACTGTGAGTCGCTGGATGGAAGGGTAGACAAACTTTAACCCATTCACCGCAAGTTCCAAGCTGCGCTGTGCTGCAACATTTGTCGGCGTCTTCTGTAATCCAAGTAAATAAAACATCTCAACTCTTTCCTCTCTCACTTTTCTCTGATAAAAATATTCTCTTCTTTCCTGGTGAGAAAGGTTCATGTTATGTTAGGGGTGGGTAGCTTTGATGACTCTGTAATTAGCAAATGCTCGTGCTGAAATGTGACAGCAACGACTATGAAGATGATGATGATGTCCTTCCAGTTCTAGCTGTCATTTTGGATGCTCTCATATCGTGCACTTACCTGAGATTACATTAATTGTGGAAGAAGATTTTGTAGCACCATACATTGCTTTGATGCTTATTTCACAATTTTTTCAGTCCTTTTTGACAAGAATGTACGGAGCCATCTGCAACTCCCGGGGTCCTCCTCGACACAGTAACCCTAGTCACTACACCAAAGAGGAGATTTCTTCTGGTCGTCCCTCCCTTCAGAGTGAAACCCGGGGCAACAGTAGTAAGAATTCACATTTTCCTCAGTCACTAGATTGGCTAGATGCTAAGTATGCCATTAAAACTCTATTTAAAGGCATCCTCCGGCGCTAATTTCGTTAATTCAATCTTTATTTTGTTTATTTTTTCCAGACTGCAATGATGTTACTTACGTGGAATACTGCGGCGCATCCTCTGGCGGCTCTAAGCCTGCAGCCTCCAAGTCCTTCATCAGTCAAGATGCAGACAGGCTCGCCAAAGAATGGACTAACTTCATTTGTAAAGAAGGTAACAAGATTAAATCTTTTTCTGTTGGTTTAGCTCTAAAATTTTAGAAGTCGTTTATTGTCGGTAGTAAGAATGTTTGTCTAAAGCCCACGTGACTAGATCGAGTGTTTAAAGTCTTGTGGGACACACCTGTACGATTGTTTGTCGGCTGGTCATTCACACGTGTATACACCGCACTGAGGAATTGAGTCAAAACGGTCCAAACGGTCCAAAATAGTTTTTCTCTCCGCTTTGTTCTGTCTCTCACCTTGGGACAAAATATTGGAGGCCGCGTGGTCGAGGTAACGACGATGAAACTTGTAACCAGAACGTTCAAGGCTCAGTTCTACAGCTGCATTTTAACAATCTATTCAATCTATTATAATGATGAAGGTAAATGATGAAGTCTAGAGTTTAAAGCTTGCCTCATTTTGCCTTTCTTTAAAATATTTCTTGGAACTATTTTTTTCAAATCCTTTTTGACTGGTCACGAGGACCAGCTCTTGACATTCCGTTCTGGTTACGAGCAACAACCAACAATGGGCGTCAGTCACCAGAACCCACCTCTGGTTAATTCAACCTACTACCCACTTTTCATTTCGTATCGATAACAGATATACTCACAGTTAGCAAAATAATCATATTAAACACACTACCGTAAATGAGGTAAAAATAAATAATAAAAATAAGGCTCATAAACTATTTTTAGATTGTTTAGTTTAGTTGAATTGAGATCAGATTTGTATATTTAGCAATAGCATAATCCTTTCAGAAGTATTGATAAAACAATTACGATGTTGTGGGATTTCATATTAAGCACAATTTAGTTATACACAATTGCATGATGATGGAAGAGAACATACCCGTCTATTTCTTTAAAGACACAATTAGTTACCTCAGATGTATTAACTTTGACGTTGGTTAACTACGGAAGACATTTTCCAACCATTATAATCATGTTGTTTATACAAAATATTGTCTTTTCACTGGCTAATCTTTTTTTAGTCTGCCTTGCTGAAATGGACAAAAATGATTCCAATGAGGCCAGTGATCGTTGTCGAGACAGTGTCCTGCGTGACCAGACCAAGGAGGAAGATCCTGCTTCTGATGTACGATGGCCGGACACCGGGTGTCAGGAAGGTCAGATGTCATCAATTCTAGCATTTTACTTAAAGTACATGGCCTTGAGCAAATCTTTTTGAAGCCTCTTACCATTCGGCATAATTTAATCCTTTTTTTATGTTTTTCAGTCTATCCTGCTAGAGAGGCTGAAGAATACTGTAGAGCTACTGGTGATCACTATAAATGTAATGCAACTTGTGCCCAGCTCAGTGGTAGAGGTCTTCATGAATCTACTGTAGAATGGCCTGGAAGTCAGTTTACTGAAGGTAATTGGCTTGTTGTGGGCGGCTTGCTTTGAAGTAACATATTGCAAAGAAGAAAAACATTAGCCTCTATGAAAAATATTTAAATCCAGAAAACAACTCAGTAATAGCACAAACATTATTATCTCGTCTCATTCTCTCTACGCGCTACCAACCTTCTTGTCTGTGTGTTTATTCTTTCTTGACTTGACTAATGCAACAAATTGTTTGCTTTCTCTAATAAACTACGGTTAATTAATAAACAGACAAAAAAACAAAGAAAATTACATTATGTAAGATTGACTTGTGGTATACACATTGCTGTGATGGGAATTAGACTGTTGACTTTATCAGTCTGTGACATTCATAACTGAAGTACTTTGTGTGTGTGTGTGTGTGTGTTGGGGGGAGTATTATGTGTTTGTGGTGTTGTCTGTGTATTTTTATGTGCATGTGTATGTGTTTGTTGGTGTGTGTCTGTGTCTGTGTCTGTGTCTGTGTCTGTGTCTGTGTCTGTGTCTGTGTCTGTGTCTGTGTCTGTGTCTGTGTCTGTGTATGTATGCACGTGCGTTTTACAAAACCACGTGTTCTCTTTAGTGCTCGTCTAGCAGTCCAGTTATGAAACATAGTTTACATTATATACCAACCATTGCAGTGTTTATATATATACACACACATGCACACACAAACTGTGTATATATATATATTATCACAATAAAGACACTAAACTCTTCATACCTCAGTCTGTACGACAATTAACCGATGTCAAGACAACCGCCCAGACAGGTGTTGCACCAGGTGTAGGAGACCTTTGTCAGGTGAGGAGTATGGTGGAGCCCTCAGGTCTGTGTGCGATCGAGACTCGCCGAGTCCTCTCTGCAGATACGGTAATTGTTTTAAATGTTCAACAAATAATATATAAATAAATGTGTGTTCGGTTGTTCTGTGAGCAATATAACAGATGTTTAGCAGTGTGCAAGGAGATTCCACAAACGATAAACATTGATGTCTGTCTGACAGTTAGTATAATCTACTACTTTTGTCCTGCGTGTGGCTTTGTATGAAGTGTAAAAAAGATCGGTATAGTTACAAATATACACTAAGCTGTATCGACGATACACAGCTCTTAGTGTTAAAACGGAAAATGTCTCAGTTAAATAATTGTACAGAAATCGTAAAGTTATTTATAACACTACAACTCGAATTTCGAGATAAATTTGTACATTTGTTCACTGTTCACCGTTTAGCCTGTCACCTACTGAGGCTCATTCGACAGATAAACTGTCATAGTCTAACAATACACTGACCTATACTTGTCTTAATGTAATCATTCACTAATCTTCTCTTATTCATTACTTGTACAGTGTAATAGTTTTGCTATTACCTATAAAAATATTGCGGGTTTTGTTGTCCATGAAGCTGCCCCTGACCACCACCAGGAGTCAATCTACCTGAGGTCTTGCAGTCGGTGTGATGGCTTTCAGCTTTGTAATCCAGTAACCAGCCTCTTCTACGATCAAAGTAAGTGGCATTTTAATATTTTTCTCTGGCTCTTTCGCCTCTCTAGTTGTTTTACACATATCTTGGTACTGGGGGAGGCGGACGGCGGAGTAGTTGGAGCGCTGACCGTCCGAACTACTAGGCGCCGGTTCGATACCCGTGCCGCGCAGCAAACTTCCCTCAGTAGATCCAGCTGGCGGGGGTAGGTACCTGACTCTATGGAGGGTTGGGTGAGGCAGTGAGGGTGAGCAGTTCCCCTCACGAAAGCTGGTGTCAAGAAAAGTGTGGTTCCTCACACCTCTCTTCCTTTACGATCTGAGACGATCAGGAGGCGATCTCTACCTTTACCTTACCTTGTCATAGCAATTTTTTTCTGAAATGCTGATAATAAATACCAGGCTTGATAAATATTCTGTTTTAATCTTTCAAAATCATTATTTGATGATGATAATAACAAATAAATTTTGCATGAGTAGTGTTAGCCACAGAATTGTACTGACAGTTTTCATGTTTGCCTGTGTGTGTGTGTGATGTGTGATTGTATGGTGTGTGTGTGTGATGTGTATTGGTGTGTGTGTGTGTGGTATCTGTGTGCCTGTGTGTGTGGTGTGTATGGGGTGTGTGATTGTATGGTGCGTGTGTGTGTGGTGTGTATGGTGTGTGTGATTGTATGGTGCGTGTGTGTGTGTGATTGTATGGTGTGTGTGTTCTGTCCGTGCCAGCACACTGTGCTAAAGTCTGCCAACGCATAGAGGGCGCTCGACCATATGATGCACAGGTCCTTGCTGTCATCAAAGTAATCAGACTTTTTTTTTTTTTAACTGTTTATTTTCTTTGTCCTATTCTCTATTTTCTGCTGCTTGATTAATTTCTTCTTGAGCCCTGGTTAGAGCATGTTAGTCTAGACAAAGAAATGTTTCAAAAGACACTTTCAAAGTGAGAAGCAGAAGTTCTTACCTCATGTTAGAGGTTTTACAACTGTTTATTGAAGAACATGGTTAAGAGGCACGTGTTTTTGTTTTCAATTTTTACCCTTATTGTGTTGTTTTATTTACAGCATAGCAGGTCTGTGAAGATAACACAAGATTGTACCGAAGGCGCACCATCGTTCAGGAGGTCCTGTCCACACTGTAACTTTGTACACAAATAGAAGAAAAGCGTATAATCCGGCTCTATATATCCACAAGATAAATATTAGTTTAAATATTCAAGTTCTTTAGAAAACTGATGTGTAAAGAAGATCAAATATTTAAGATATTAGCCACGCGCTTTTATGTTATAGATAGAGGATGAAAAGTAAAAATGAAATGGAGGAAAGATTATGAACAGAGTGGAAGCCACACATGTGGTCAGTCCGCCCAAAATAATTGTCAGTAACATAAATTTTGCTGTTCTTCTCTTGATCAGGTGAATTCTCAGGGAAAGGGGCTCATTTTCTACAAAAGTGAAACACTGTCCACAACAGGGGGACCATGAGCTGAACTCACTGGAGGCAACGTGGAGACCGGCGCTCATCTCACTCATGTTTGTTGTTGTCTTGCCTGTCAACCGCCATTCTCTCCCGAATCCAGAATTTTCACGAATTCTTATTACATTTGGTGAGGTCAGGTGTTGACCTGGACTCTCTGCTGCTGACTGAGCTTTAGCTGTCATTAAAACACTGTGCCCCCAAACATCGTTGTGTTGTGACACGCGCAGCTGCACGTGCAGCTGTCAGGTCCCCGAAGCCACTCACGTGATTATCGTCGGCACGTGTGGGACTGGGGGCCAGGGGGGAATTTGTTAGCTCCTTTGTTAGGCTAGTCTGGGGTTATTTTATCGACTTCAGCAACAGCCAGCTGATGATCTCTGTTTGTCTTCAATGGCAAAACTCGGAAAACGATAAAAGGTTTGTGTGCAGCTGCCAACTGTTATCTAGGATGTGAGTATTTACTGAACGCTGCAGGCCACGTGTTTAATGCCTTTATATTACCACAGGAGTAACAGTAGGATTTCCTTAAACACTGATCACCAGTCCTGCACCCATTCAGACCCACATACCCTCCTTCAATCTCTCCTTCTTTCACACACACATATATGAACAAATACAGATGCTCATACATGCTGTCCTTCCTCTGTCTTTCTTAAACACAAATTCTTTCTCTCTCTCACACTTTTGTTGGTTAAAATACCCAAACACATTCTAATTCACACCTCAAGTCCAAACACTGAGTGTATATAACCGTTGGTCAGTCTGGCCGCTTGCAGCGTTTTCATAACCCGCGTTGACCCCACTGACCTCTCAAGGCTTTCGACAGCGCGACCGAGGGACTCTGCGTGTGTGTGCGGCCTGCCAGCAAACAAATGGCGGACTAAATGATCGAACTGCATTCATGTTCACGCTGACGCCACGCCCCCTGTACAGGAAGCCAGTTCATCTCCTTTCCCTCGTTTGTTTGTTTTAATTCAGTGTAGTCGTAATGACCAGGCTGTGTCCAGTGTCCCAGCCACCCCTACCCCGATCTACGTCTGTCCCAATCACGCAAGGAAAGGTAAATAACTGCTTCTGATCTTCTGGACCCTTCGCTTGAACGAAATGAACCCTTCGTCATGAGCTAGGTACACAGAGGACTTAATTGTACAGCTGTGACACCGCCACGTGACCTTACCGTGTATCCCAGCCACTAATTACACGGCTTTGGTCGCACTTGTAGGTGGACAGCTGTGATCCCATCGAAATAATACAGCTGACTCTTGGCCAGGAGTTGTACAGCTTTAACTCCATCTCTGATTTACAGCTGCTATGCCCGCCGTTAACCCTCCAGCAGCGAACATTACTTTATTAGGTGTGGCCTCCCACTACTCGTACAGCTGTGATCCTAACCCTAGTTGCCAGCTGTGACCCCGACTTAGCATCGTACACGCAGGCCTGGAGTTCTAAACCTCTATTCACATCAGGTTGTTCAGAGTCCAAGCCTACCTTTTGTGGCACACTCAGAAGCAAAAGTAATTTATTTTAAGGGGCAAATCTGATCTTTGTCGACTTGTCCGGTTCCCTTGTCGCGTGCCCTCCAGAAAACATTCGTGCCGGAAGCGGAGACCTGATTCCACCGCCATTTGCCACCGTAGTGACAGTTTCTGAAGACCGGAAGTGGACCAAGCACGCCAGGCATGCTGAGGCATGCGCGATGCCACTTTAGGAAGTGCTTTAGACGGGTTGCCTTTCTTAGAAGGAAAATCGCGCCGCGTGCGTCGATGACAGCGGAAAGCAGCTGATGTGAATGGCGATAACGGCACGTGCCGACTGTTTCAAAAACTAGGATTGTGTTTACTGTGCCGAGAGTTCAAAAAATCCTTTCATTTCTGCCTCTAGTGGCAAAGATCTGTCAGATCAGACTGACTCGGTCCTCATTGGGTTTGTCATCAGCGTATTACAGTCTCGTGAATTCTCGGACTTGAGATTACATCTCGCGTGACTATAAAAGCCAAAAAAGCAACACATTCGCTGGCATTTGTACCTGTAGGATACCTGCTAACCTTTAATTTTGATGACCACAGCTGAACCTAGAACTGTAACTCCAATCCGTCAGTTTTGAATGGTAAACAGCTTGATAAACACACTTTATTTTGAATGATGTTCGATAAAAATTATTTTCAGGAATTTTTCGAAAGAGTTAATAAAGACAAAAATATAGGGCTAATAATCATTGAGAGTTCAGGAATGTGTGAGTTCATTCAGTTCCTGGCGGTTCAAAGGTCAGCCGGCCGCATTCTATCCACGGACAGGACCTTTTTGTGAGTCTCACTCGCCATTCCTTGAACAAGATTTCGCAACAAAAAAATAAATAAACAAAAGCGGCTCAGCGGGGAAAGGAGAGAGCGAAAGCATGTAGTCTCCATCCCACAGCCCTCCCCTCGCAGACAGGATCTCGACGAGTCACGTGACCACCAAAGCGCGATGGCGGCGAAGAGTGGCGTAATCGCTCACAGATGAATGCCGGGAAATCAGCTCGGCTATTCCAAACCATAATCATGGATCTCGGCGAGCCTGATGGAGCTTCCCAATTGCCGCGCAGATTCAAAGCGCAATTATCGCCTTCAGAGGAGCTGGCGAGGAGGATGCAACAGATATTAGTCAAGCAAAGAAAGAGGCTGTCCAGAAACTTTCTGGCTTCGGTTGATGTTTACGTGCCGCCCCGCCTCCTGGGTTAGCTTGGTGAAGATCACATCAACAGTCCAGAGAAATGCCAGCCTGTCGGTAAACTGGAAAAGCAAAAACAAATATTTGTTGACGGCAAAAATATTAAACGTAAGAGTAAACGACAACAAAAATATTAGAATGTTAGAAAAACAAGAGCTTTGGCATAGTCAACAACATCAGTATCATTGCTGTCTGAATCATGGTAAATATTTACTACAAGCCCGTGTGATTAATGTTCGTGACCTCCTATATCAGTATTGTTCTGTTGTAGGTATTTATTTATTAGTCTAAAGTAGTAATTACGTGTGGAGATTACTCAAGCGGAAAGAAGAGTAAATTATATCAATACCCTCAACTGCAAAAATTAAATAAATGCACACATGTTCCTGGTCTTTCATTAAATGTACTATTGAGCTGTGCATGCTCAGTCCATGACATGGTCACAGCTGGTTGGCTTTAGTTTTGGGCAGCTGCTTTGTTTCTTCGTTTGCTTACCCGTCTTCCGTTATCCGTTCAACTTTTACACTCCCACTTCTCAATCATCACTTGTACTCCCCTTCCTGCCTGAGTATATTGTTGTTGTTATTGTTGTTGTTGTTATTGTTGTTGTTGTTATGATTATTATTATTATTATTATCGTTGTTGTTTCCAGTTCGTTCTTATCCTATCTGATGATAATATCTATATAAGAAGTACAATGATAGTTTTAACATATTAAAAATGAAACAAAATATTTCAAAACAACCTTCTACGTGAGCAAACATTCTTTAACACAAACAGGCTGGTATTAATTGTATGGACACAAACAGCAGTGATCAACTTTCAAACATTTCTGTCGATGTTTCTCCCTAGAGAGCCGAGTAAGACGATGTAAGTGGCTGCAGCTCACCTCAGCCGTCACAGATCAGAGAAACATCACCAAAGGTCGATAACGCAGACGAGAACTTGACTGTCCTCGCCGCAGAGTGGCGCTGCTGGTCCTGCCTGTATCTGCAGCAATCGCTGGTCGTCTGCTCCCTCGTCTTTAGTCTGCGTTGCGGTGGTTGCAGCTCCTGTTAGCAGCTTCCATTCAAACCGCGACGCAACAATAGTCGCCGATGGACATTATCGACACTTTCATCCTCATCCACACAAACCATCGCACTTATATCGCAGTCAGGGACCGGCGGGAGGGACACATCCTTAGCTGGATGCCAACACCCTCGTCAGCTAAACTGCTTTCAAAACACTAACGGTTTAGGTGCTAGACGGTTATTTCCAGCTTGCATTTATGTCTACCTGTCATCCCCAGACTGATGGAGGGGCTGGCGAGTTGTGTAAAAACCCTACAACAAAACAAATCACTGAACAGGTTAGATGCTAAATGCTTTCTCTTTAGACAGCATATACTCGAAGTTTGCATGATATGTATTTAAGTAAAGTTTTCATGAGCACACACACAAACCTAACCACAAAACACACACAGCTCACCACACCTGCGTCTGAACATCTGCACGTGCACGCAGTGACACAAAGTCCTCCATGTTGTGTGGACCAAGCCTGTTCCGTGGTATTCACCACAAGAACAATGGCTAACCCAGCTTCATCAATGACAAGCTCAGTCAAAAGGCGCTGTAACCGGTTTAAAAGGCGACTTCCGGTGGCAAGGTGTGTCTAGCTTCAGGTGCAGTCATCAAAGGCGAGCCGCTGGTGTTTGCTGGCGACACCTGACAAATCGAAATCACTTTGTGTCCAGAAGCTCAGAGGCCGACTGCTTTCTGAACCCGCAGCTTGGAACGAACGACACCAGAAGCCATTGTACTCTCTAACAAATCTCATTTTTCTCAGTCGTCTGTTCTAGGGGGATGGAGGATATCCATCTTGTGAACGAGTACAGCATCCAGATGAGAACTGTTCTGCGGAAGTGATTCTGAATGTCGTTTTCTTTTCTTTTTTGAGGATTTGGGAAGCAAAAAAAACCACACATATTTTAATGCCATTTTAGGAGGCAAAATATTTCAAAGTCTCAGACTTGTTCGGGATGTTGTGAATTGAATCTTGTTGATGCCTGAGAACTCGGAGTCTTGCCAGACTGTTGTCCTCCTTTCATGTCCTCCCCTAGTTCCCTGAGTGGGGAGATAAAGGTTGCACAGTGCGGTCTTTAAACCTGCTTTCATCGCCTTCGTCTCACCTCACAAACAACACAGGGTCTCTAATGGACCCAGCATTGACCGGGGCCTTCCTCCAGAGTAATCAACTACCCCGCCCTGTACCACAGGTCTGGTCTGGAGGCTTGAAATACCCGCCTGTGTTCTTTGTCGCCTGTCCTTGTTCCTCCATTCTGCTTTCTTCTGTTTGCGGTGATGAAGTTTGTTTAATGTTGCTTTGCTTTAGTTTACACACATTCTGTGTTTATTTGTTTGCGTTTGAGAATTCTGCCATCCTGTCTGCACATGACAATTGTTTACCTCGCTTCATTGGTAGGCGCCAGCTTTTACTGAATAAAGTCTGAACTCTCACACACACATTCTCTCTCCTCTCTATATTTTATCCAGCCACACCACAGAGCCGTCGGAAGTCTCCATTTTGTACTCACGCGCACTTTCTAGTCCATCAAATGTTCAAAATCAAAGTGTACAGTTAAACAAACGTTAAATGTCAACAGAAATATAAACTGATTGAATTAGAAGTAAAGTGTTTGTGTTTAAAGCCTGGCTTCAATCAACGTTTTGTCGATCAACTGAGCTAACGGACATGTTTGGGAACCTGGTGTCCTGCTGATCACGTGACCTCGGTCTGCTGTCCATTAGAAATGTAAATTTGTGTTTTATTCCCTTGAAAATGGTTGTCATTGTCAAGTTCTTTGCCAACGAATCACTGGAAATTCCTGGCCTGCAAGCGACATTAAAAGCCGAGTTAAAGGTCGTGTTATCCGAGGTCGTTAATTGTAGGACAGACTTGCAAACACACGGATATCCACCCGTGGGCGAATGCCCGAGCACCCATGTCTGAGTTCGACTATGTCCCTTTAAGGCAAGTTTTATTATGTTGGTGGTGTTGTCGGTGGTGTTGTCGTAGTGGGCGAGCTGTCCAAAGCTGCCCCTTGCAACAGGTCGACCAAACCTAAACCAGGTTTAGTGTCCGGTAAACGCTTGTAACATCCTGCAGACACTGACATTGATAGATACAGTCTAACAGTCATTCCTCTTTGTCAATATCTTTGTAAGAATTCATCAGCTTACTAAAGACTGCAGACATAACTGTCTACAATTCACAGGGCATGTGGAAGTCTATCTGCATGGATCACGTGATCAATGTAAATAAACTAAAACGTTCATTCAGAAACAAACAATTGATAAAATTGCACTTTTCATTCTAAATCAGGAGAATAATCCTAAAAAGGAGTTTATAAATAAATAAAAGATTGTAAAACAAAAGCTCCACTTACCCGTTATTACTATTAATGTTCATTACTGAAGAATTACCTTTCACCTTCTTTTTAAACTGAACTAAATGTAATTAGTGTAAACTTTAGTTCTCGATGGTCCAAACAAGCATATGGGACTATAAAGAAAATAGTTTTGGGTAAATTGTTATGTGAGTGGACAGTCAACGCGAATTTAAAGACCATCAGTACAGCAGTCAAGCAACAAAGTTCATTGAACCCGCAAAAAATGAGTGCAATTGTCAAATATCCACATGGCAGGGCAGAACTGAACAGTGGATATCATGCAGTGCACGCGCAATCGCCATTCATTGTCAACACAACAGTAACTTTAAAGGTCTGGGAGGGTCCTGCCAAAACTGCAGACCATTGGACCAGACACAGTTCCTCAGGTTCATCAGGAGGACAAGGCAGACCTTCCATGGCAGGGTTCGTCTGTGACTCCCTGTAGCATCACCAAGTTAACCACATGGGCTGGTGGTCACCCTGTTCCCCAGATCTGAATCCCACTGAACTTTTGTGGGATGTTCTGGGTCAGTGACCCTGACCAACCACTCCGAGCAGTTGACCTCAACCAGCTGTATAAGTGTCCTCAGCAAGAGCTGCAGGCAATTCCTCAAAGAAAATTGAGAGCACTGGTTCAGTTCCTGAGACAGCGGAGCTTTGTTTGCATTCAGGCCAATGGTGGACACACCCGATGTTGACTTTCTTTTCTCTGATATCACCTTTCTGAATGGGTTACATCAGTCTAAGCTAAAATTCTTGTTGTTAAATTGATTTGTTTCAATGAAATTGGCTGATAAAGTTTCATCTGATAAATAAAGTAATGCTTTGATTCCGTGGTATTGTCTGCGTGTTTGTGGGCGCGGCACAGTCATTGACTATTCATCGAGCCTCGCCATTTGTGTGTATCGCCGATACTTCCATTGACTTTATCTTTACTGTCCTCCACATATCGCTAAAGGGGGGCAGGTCCAGACTATCTGAGGTGCACTTTATTTGATAAGCAACGAGGTTAAGATCATACTACCCTCAACTTGTAAACAAACCGATCGAGCTCCACCTGTAAACATAAGATGTAAGGACTGTTTGACCTCCACGTGCACATCACGTGATACACAAGGTGTAACAGCTCGGTAGGTAGCGTGGTAACCCTGCCAACAGTTCAAGTAGTTTGGCTGTCTATCAGCTCGGGGGATATGGCGACCCGATAAGCAGTTGAACTCTTTTATAAAAGAAGTAAGTCGAGATAAACATTCCAGGATTACCACCAAGGGAGTTAATTGTCAACGTGCCAGGGTGGGTGAGATTTGCTTGGGGCGGTGTATGCGAGTACATTTTATACAGGGTGAGAGAGAGAGCACGAGCACCCCTCCCCCACAAATACTTGTATTTATTTCCCCTCATCGTATTTAAATCTTCTCTCAGAAGCTAATCACAAAGTTTCTCATGTCGCCGAGAGTGCTGTGGAGAGACAGGTCTGCACTAAATGGCGAACTACAAGGCTACAAGAACTAAAGTTTGTGGGCGTGGTCTGATCGAGCGATTGACAGCTGTGCCTTCGACGACGACGACAGACATCGTGCTGGCGATCTACGCTCCGCGGCAGAGGCAGAAGTCAAACTCGTGCGCTCCACGCACCCCACGCACTCCGCGCACCGCAGCCGCCGACTGTCAGCAGACCTCAAGGGCCAGGACACGAACGAAGACAAATAAAAAGCTGCAGTCAGTTCCTGCTGGTGTCGTCGGCAAAGAAAACACCTCGCCACCTCACCACAGGCCGCGCTGTTGGCTCTCTGTGAAAGGTGGGTCAGTGCACGGCTACCCTCCCACCCACGCCGATCAAGTTCGAACCTCCGCGGCGCTGATATGCGAGCGATTTAAAGGGACTTGGCTGCCTGCCTGGACTACCGTGTCTGCTGGCGACAATAAACACTTCAAAGACCTGTCGTCTGTCACACCTGGTGAGTCGTTGAAGCGACGAGAACAAACGCCACCCGCTCCCTGGGCCGCAACAAGTGACAAACTGTTCTCAGTGACCCTGTCATCGGCTCGCTCATCCACATCGTTACGAGAGTGAATCGACGAAAGCTAACTGAGAATTGCGATCCCTTTAGCCAGTAAATCTGATGAAAGTAGGAAGTGTTTATCAGTTACTACTGTCCCACCTGTAGGTTGACAGCAACAGCTTGAAGTGACTGTTGATGTGTTAGTGGAGACGGACTGCGGTTGCTGATGTCGTAGACGGAGAGTTGTCGGAGGAAGCAGCGATGTGTGAGAGACAGAGTTGTCGCCAGCAATGGTGTGGTCCTCGCTGGCTCGTCACCGTGTTCCTCCTGCTGATTACAGGTGAGTTGTTTACCTTGTGAGGGACAGAAATAGAGGCGCGTTGAGACAAGAACAAAGTTGGTTCCTTTGAGCGAATGACAGGTAATGGGTGACATAGAGACAACAACACAAACAGCACTGATCGAGGTCGTACACGTACGTTTGTGTGTGTGTGGTGGTGGTGGTGGTGGTGGGGGAGAATCTGTTTGTGTGTCTGTGTGTCTGTGTGTGTGTGTGTGCTGTTTCTGTCAGTGTTGTTAGGACAAGAAGATTCACGGACAGGTGAACTGTTCACGATGTCTTAACATAGACACCACGTGATGCAGAACCAATCCCTCCTTACTTTCGCAGACATGCTGTGACAGGACATGCTCCAGAAACAAATCACGCGCTAATTTGCATGAGTTCAGACGTCTGCTTCTGTAACGCAGCTTATTGCTTACTTACTCATTGAAACAAAGGAATAAGCATGAGAGAACAGTCAGACCATGTTGTGCACATCTCAAAGAAGCGGCTGAAAAAATAACACCTGAACATAACGTGTGGGCACGCCACAGAAAGAAAGAAAAAGAGAGGGAATAAACGAGAAAAGAGAAAGCGAAGCTGTGAGAGACAGAGTGCTGGAACAAATATGTAACATACAAAGTCAAGCTTAGTTAGAAAATATTATGACGAAGTGTGTTTAGGTATTTTAATGTTAGAAAGCATTATTTACTGACTTTCTGTGGAACGTTTTTTGTTGCGCATGTTTAGAATAGAGAAATGTTTATCACATCACCTGACAGAGAGATGGTATGAGTAAACACAAACACCTTCTCTCTCTCCCGTCTGACAGTATGTCTGGTAATTCCTCTCTGTCTGTTTGTCTGTCTCTCTGGTTTATGCTTAGTCTTTGTGCTTGTAGGTGTGAGCTAGTGTGTGTCCCTGAGTGAAGAGGAAAATGGTGCGTGTGCGTGTGCATGTCCATGTGTGTGCGTGTGTGTGTGTGTGTGTGCGTGTGTATGTCCATGTGTGGGCATGTGCATCTGTGTGTGCGTGCATGTGTGTGTGTGTGTGCATATGTGTGTATGTCCATGTGTGTGTCCGTGTGTGTCTGTGTGTGCATGTGCATGCGACGTCTGCGGAATCAAGCCCCAGCCCTGAGCACATTGCCGAGGGCCATAAAGGCATGGACACAGGAGACCACAGCCATAAAGTCCGTTGTCGAGTCGCGAAGATAAAAATCAGCGGCTCGCCTCTAGTAATTGCTTGGGCCTGATGCTGCCACAGATAGCAGCCCGCAGCAGCCACATCCCATACATTCGTCTCGCACTTTATCGTCTGTGTCCTCGCCGTCTGCACTCACTTCCACAGCTCTTTGGTGGCGGAGTCCAAATCCTGAGACAGACTGGCACACACACACACGCATGCATGCACACATACACACACATATTCCCTGAATAGTCAGACCACACATACCTACTGTATATCACGGGTAACAGCTGTATATGGTGGGTAGCAGCTGTATATCACGGGTAGCAGCTGTATGCAGATTACAACTAAGGGTATAGCTGTGTGTCAACATCAGTTGTATCTGTGTGTCTGTGAGTTGTATCTGTGTGTATGAGTTGTATCTGTGTGTCTGTAAGCACTGCTCAATAAACATTTTTCCATGTAACAACACATTTTTCAAGTCGGCCTACCCCTGACACTTTAAGTCTCGCTTGTAATCTGCAGCTGATGGGAAAGTGATCCACAATGTCAAAGGTCACTGTGCAGGCAGCCGATTCTCGTAGTTTAATTTTCTGGCTGTGGCATTTATTCCAATAATTCTTATTTTATTAATGTAATTTTCGTATTTTTATGAATATTGGTTTGCCCTGTCTACAAAAAAACCATGAAACCTCTCGTAAGCCGAATGATGTTAATTATGGGAAAATGCAGCAGCCATTAATTTACTTGGGGGCAACATTTGAGACCCAAAGACTAACCTACCAAATCCACTAAATAACACATGAAACCTAAAATAATATTATCGTATAGTAACAGCAGGAATGATATTACACACACACACATGTCCTAATCGGAAAAGTCTGTTTGCACACATATGTCGATGAGAACATTACCATCATTTCATTGTCAGATTCTTTTAAGTTTGGGAACATGTCCTTACTTAGCTGTTTCAAGAACTGAACAACTTTTTCTTCAGTAAAAGCTTCCAAACGGATTGAACAATATTTTCAACTTATTTTTCATTGTTCTGAAATCCCCCAAACGCAGAGAAAATGAATCTCTCAGGTCACTCAACGTTTTGCTGTAGTTTCTTTCTTTATAAACACTAATTGTCAAGGTGTACAGGGTAGGACGATTTGGAAATTTTGTGTCCTTCCCTTCAGGTTCAAAAGAGCATGGGTTTCTTGATGTACCCTCTGTTCTCTCTTACAATATTCTAGGCCACAATAAAACTCGCTTTGAACTGGGTTGTAAACTGTTTGGTAATCATGAGTTGCTGGTAGTAGGTGTGACTTTTTCACTCTTGCTTTTTAGGAAACTTCACACCAATACCCTGATTGTTTTGTGCTAAAATGCTTCTTCTAATTGTGGTCTTTGAAGACTACGATGCTTGTCTATCAAATCAAAACACATCTTTATCCCAACATCAGTAAATAAAATACTTTGTCGCTCGTTGTTGACTTTCGACACTCGCCATCCACCTTTCTCTCTTTCCCGTGACCTATGACCCTGAACACCTAAGACACTATCTGCACACACACTGCAACCCTTGTGTACCGACAGACTGAACTTGTGACTAATGAGAATGTAAACATGCAAAACCTGCTTGTGACCTCAAGCAATAAGTCATTGGAGTCACTGTCCTGTCACAACACAGGTAAATACTGCCGCCAGCCTTTCCTTTGAAGTCAGCCGCCACAGATATTTTTTCACCCACTCCATCAGCCATCTCTGCCCTGTTAGTTGTTGTTTTTGTTTTTGTACTTTGCTTTGTTAGAATGTCACTGACTGGCAGTTTCTACCGCTACGTAGTATTTAAATTAAATTTCAGCCAAAAGACTCCGCGGACCGGACTTTGTCCACCCCTGGTCTATAAAATAATTAATATACAGAAATAATTAAAATACATTGTAGTCGCCTTTACCTGAATCAATAAGACAGCATATAATAAAACAAATGATGGAAGTGATTTTTGCTTTCTGCCCGAAATATTCTCTTAATATTTCTCTCGATTAACGAAAACAGATACAAATGTCTTTCCTGAAAGCTCCAAATCCCATGTTGTGATTGTTAGTGGCTGGAGTACAACCTGTGTTTATGTTGCCGAAACCATTCTCCGTGTGGAAAACCAGTCTCAGTAATTCTTTCCCCTGAAGTGATTTTAACTCCCATTTGGCCTCCAACATCAACACAATACTCTTTATTCAGGTTTGAAAGGGTGGCCGTGTCGAATCCACCAAAATGTCCGCTTGTCATCAATACACTGACAATCGTAAGGATGTTAGTTCGAATCTTGTCTTGGAGAATGACAACGCTTTGTTTATTCGTAAGATCTTTGGTCCTACAGAGTTTTTTCTGGATATTCTGGTTTTCTTCCCCTTCAAGACCCTGTTTCGCGAATTGCTAAATGATTAGTTGATAAATGCACTAAATATCAAATAAGCAACCTTCCATCAAAATTTTGCTTTGATCCTACAAGTAGAGTTTAGTTTATCTTTAGCTCGAGGTTAATGAACCTCACTGGCCGACAGGACAGTTCAATGTTTACCTTGCTGTCCATTGTGCCGGCGACAAGTACACTATGTCTGAGTGTTATCCGGTTATTTATCCTGCGGCACAGAACAGCAAACAAAAAGTCATTACATTAATACCTGTCTGGAACTACATTTGTTCTGATGATAGTTTTTTTAGCAAGACCTTTCTCACAAGGCAGAAAAATGTCGATCGCCGTGATTTTGCTGATGAAAGGCCTGCACCATAAATGTTATCAATATGACCCGCAGCTTTTTTCAGATATTTTTGGATCGTGAATTGTCCGCTTGAGAAGCTCGATCATATTTAGAATTCGGTTTTCACGGGCTAAAAATGTTCATTCAGTAACTAGCTGGGAAAGCTTGTGAGACCGATTGTTAACTGTAATTGTCAGTGTTGATGGCGTGTAAATGAGTTGGACATTTACAGGGAGTCTGACAGGTCGTGATCACATTTACCGGCGCCTGTTGACACCAAAATTAATTATCTATAAAATTTAATAAACATGAGCAGTAAAAGTGACAGTACTCAATCTGGATGCTAAACGAGCTCACATTAATTAAGAATTGATTTCAGGTCAACGATGACAAGTATCCCGTGGGTTAGCAATAATATTCAGATGTACAAACAAGGACTTGGTCAGAAACAATTTAGAGATGTGACAAAAGTAAATGACACCATGGCTTCCTAAGATGTTTATATGAATGAGAATGCAGAAAAGCACATTGAATAAAAATTTGACAAAAAGTACAAACAAATACCGAACTCTCTCAATCAGAAAGGACCTTTCAGTTGTTATTTAACCCCTTCCTCCCCGCCATCATCCTTACAACTAATGTTGATGACTTTTCGCATTCATGTAAATCGTTTGATGTCTCGTGCACTCATACCAACTGCATTTTTAGTCTCACCCTGTCTTGTCTGACCTTCCCGGGATTTACTGTATTGCTACATGAGTCTGGTCTGTCAGAAATTATTTCTTGTCTCCTGCGCCATCTTGGAAGTGAAAGGTCAGCCATGTCAGCCATACGTGTCTCTCCAAGTCAGTTGACAGAACTGCGACCCGGAGATTGGCTCTGACTCCTTCTGTCAGGAACTGTACGACAGGGAACGAACAGAGAATGAAAAGCCATGTTGCTGTAACTGAAAAAATATCATTATAAAAATCGATGTTGGACTGCGGGACAAGTCCGACAACCTCGGTGACGCGCGAAGGGAAAGAATCATTGGCAGTGGCGCCACCACACTCACCGTTTTCCGGCAATTAGCTGGTCGTGTTCACAAGCGGCCAAAACGTTTGTGTAATCAATAATGTCATTTTTTCTGTCAAAAAAGCCCTTCTCCAGGCTGTGAAATTCGACCACGTGGAAAGAGAGGTGCCCCCCTTCTTTTACCATCTCCCTTAACCACCACCCCACTGCCGACCCCACTGCCGACCCCACTGCCGACCCCCACGATCCAATGTCGCAGACTTCCTGACCGGCCTGGCTGTCTGAACTTGAGGCTGAACTGAAACGCAGCAGACCATGAGAAGTTTGTTCCACCTCTCTAAAGATATATATAACATATCTACACATGTATCCACACACACTATATAGTTATATCCCTTTTGTGTCCTTTTGTGTCCTTGTTGTTGTTGTTGTTGTTGTTGTTGTTGTTGTTGTTGTTTCACTGTGTGTGTTAGAAAGTATGTACTTTGTCCATGATGTAGTCACGTGCACTTGTGTACCAGCCCCTGTTTGTCTTCATTTTTAAGAAGACTCTCCACCTCTCTACACCTCTCTACCTCCACGCTCTCTACCTCCACGCTCTCTACCGATGTGTACAATCATCCTCCATACAAATGTCTCGTCTGTATAAAAGCAGGCTAGAGAGCAAGGAGGATACCAGTGAGAAAGAAGCCCACAGTCAGAGATACCCTCCTCCCGGCGAGTGATGGCCAATCACGTGTCCTGTGACACTTGTGACAGCTAATTTGCATA
Source organism: Pomacea canaliculata (assembly GCF_003073045.1). Classification (NCBI taxonomy): domain Eukaryota; kingdom Metazoa; phylum Mollusca; class Gastropoda; order Architaenioglossa; family Ampullariidae; genus Pomacea; species Pomacea canaliculata. Next base: position 25,079,894 of record NC_037598.1, read on the forward strand.
CAAAGTGCTGCTGCTCCTTTTGAATGCATTACCATTTCTCGTTTTTCTCTCACAATTGTCAGCCGCTTCTTGCAGCCGGTCTGTACAACTCGGCCCCTGCCTGGCCACGTGACCTGTGACCCTGAGGACAAAGGAGATGAGCAGAGGACCAATGTTCCAAATAAAAGAACTAACTAAGAAAAAAATTGCCTGCTGAAGTTGGGCATTTATTTTTACAAAATCATGGAACATTTACCGTTGATTAGAGAAAAAACATGTAATCAACCCTTTAATTTGAAGGCAACATGTGAGTATAGGCATTAATCGAAAAATAACGTGAAAATGTGGGCCTTGACTAGCAGTCATGTGCTAAATACATTGAATATTATATATATATAACTCATGACATACAAGGAAATATACAAGAGATATCAACATGCCATAACGGTAAATTAAAAACACAGTTCAACGGTTTGAGTGTTCGAAATATTTTTTTCAGTAAAACTTTCTTTACTTGTATTTCTAAAATATTTGTCTTCGAACTTCAAAAAAAGCGATGTTGATTGATTTTAATACCTAGCAACATAGCAAAGGCTAGTCACTAACCTTTAGATAAATGTTGTAAGAGATAAGTTTTTTGGGTCACCAAAAAAATCTTGAGACAAGGTGAACTGTCTCAGTACAGACAAGTCTGTCTATCATTGGTGCATTCGTCTAGCTATTATCTACTCATGCATCAACTCCAGATACTGATTCCAGTGGATCTTAATGTTTCAGTCACGCTCCAATGAATATCAGTCCCACGTTATCAGGTTGGTCATGCAGCAGACCGGAACAGCAGTGTTCTTGGAGGAAGAGAAATGTGACAAATTGTATTCATATCAATAATTACCAGCCCTTTGCTGAATAGAATAGGTTCTCCTTGTATCATCGACTGTATTAGAGGTTTTTTTCTTCTTTCCTTCTTTCTTCCTTTTATCCCGTTTCTTTCTTTCTATTTTTTCTTGCTTTATCCTTGTCTTCTTTTTTTATTTCTTTTTTCTTCTTTAGTATCTTTCTTTCCTTTTTTAGTATCTTTCTTTCCTGTGTATTCGTTTTCTTTTCCTTAGTATTATTATTATTTTAGCTTTTTTTTTACATTTTTCTGTAGTTTACACAAAGACAAATACCAAGTAAATAGAACGATAACGCAAACTAAATTTTCACAACGAAAAGTTATCACATCTGTCCTGTCGTCTCCTACATCGTCACAAAAGACTAAGTCCATGTCTTCTCTCATCAATTTGTTGTTTTTAACTCTGTTCTTCAAACTTGTTTGTCTGTATTTAAAGGACACATCAGTACTACCTAAGTACCACATGCGGACAATGAGACCTCGCAGTATGGCCTCACAGACATTAGTGTTTTCCTCCCCACACCATATTCTGGCAGCAGCTCCATCTCTCAGTCATAAAACTCGCGGCGGAAGTCATCAAGAAGTCATGGCGGCCGCGCGGCGGTAGGTTCGCACCCACTTCGCCCTCGCAAAACACGACACATCCATTTGGTAGACAACAGCCGTGAAAGGATGTCTTTTTAAACTCTACCGAGGTGAGCGAGTCTGATGTCAGCCCTGCGCGTGACGCTTCTTCCCTCCTGCAAGCCGCGTGCGTCACGTTCCAACGTGATTTTCCGCCACGTAGTCTGCACGTGAAAGGCGTTGTAGAGCGCGCGCAGGGAGGGAACCTCCGCAGACAGCTTCACCGGATATGCCCGGGCATAAAACGTGGAAGCGCCTAATGGCGGGCTTTTGCATCTACATGACGCCCAATGTCGCTGTCGCCATGGTGACGCCGGGCACGGCGATTTCCAAGCAGCGCGCAGGCCGGAAGTGCACTTAGAACTGCATCATACAGGGAGACGACTCCGCCGAAGGAGACCTTAGTCAGCATGTGGCCGTTCGCGACGGTGCGCCCGCGAGAATATCGCGAGATGTAGCGAGATATCGCGAGACTCTGGCTTTGGAGGGAGAGCCATGGCGCGATCGTGCTGCCGCCTAATGTAGCGTGCCAGCATTTGCACGGCGGATGAACACAGCGAGACTGCGGGTGTCGGACTAACAGCTTTTTTGTACATTTTTTTCTCATTTGTATTTTCCTTTATTTTCCTTCTCTCTTTTTCTCAAGATAGGAGAAATGAGAGTCTTATCCATGTGAAGATGCGAGATTTGCTATATTTCTTGGAAATAACCATTCCTGAGTATTTCGTACTTATCATTGCTTTTATTCATTAAGTATGTGTGAGCGCGCGGAAAAATACCAAGAATAAATATTTATGTGGCGTGATGGGTTTTTTTTTCATTTTACTCTAACCTTTAACCTTAATCCCTAGCCTTAACCTTCCTTCATTTCCTTTCTCACATCCACACATTCCCCGTGTCTACAAATGAATAACCCCGAGAACAAATCTCAATTTTTCGACTTCTTCAAATTAAGATGTTTTTACTTATTGGCAGCGTTGTGGAACTATGTGATGGCAGAGCAACATGTAGTTATTATGAATGGTTTCTCTACAGCTTCTTCACGAGTTAGCTTCATCAACCCACCCCACCACAAACACACACATCCTGCACTTCGCCGCCTCCACCCTCAGGCAGAGGGGTACACACACGCAATCCCTCTCTCTCAGATTTAGTTTCCATTTTTTGAATGCAAGAAAAGCGATCCTGTTATTTAGAAACGGAGAGTGGTTCATGTCGGCACGAGTGTCGGTGGCGCTTGACGTCTGTCAGACACACAACGGCTCTCGAGCATCACGTGGTGCTGGGCTTCCAGTGGTCCTCTCCCGCTGGAGATGGCAGCGGGATTGAAGTTGAAGGGTCAGGGGTCATTCCCATCTTTCGCGAGCTTTCGCGACAATCGTTAGTTGATGACAGCAGTGATAATAACTGCCAGTCCAATCTTGCGATTTTTATTTTCTTTGAAACATCGTTGAGGTTTTGAATCGACGTCCGAGTAATAATTAAACCAGTCGTCGATAATGCTGTTTATGAAGCCCTGGTTTCCGCCAGATGGCGCCCATTGCTCTCCTGTTGTCTTTCAGGTCCAAACACTGAGCTTCGTGGCAGCACGAACCGAGAAAGCCAGACTGATGCTCTGTCTCCAAGGAAACGCTGGTCCGGCTACAGACAAGTGAGATTTGGTCAGTGTAACATGTTCACTCGGAGTAAAGATTTCCGTAGGCCTGCTGCTGTGTGAGGATTGACAGTCATGACACTAGACTAGAGGTACATTGTGTTCCAGGGATACTGTACTCCGCTCACTACCTACATCTCTATCAAACTCTTGTAACAGCGGCCTGAGGTCGTATGCAATACCCTCTGGATTATACTTAACCCTTGGTTAGAGTTACCTCTACTTCATGAGTTCAGCCACCAAGGCCCACAATAAAATGTAAATATCCTCGTTTCAATCATTCACGAAAATCCCTCCATCAGTTGGTCACAAAAATATAGTGAATTAGAAATTGATGTTAAATAATGGTCAAACGGAGCTCAACAAGAACAACGAGGTGGTGAGGATTGCTGCTGATTGAAATAAATTACACTGTGTTGATGTTTACACCAAGACAACCTCTTGTGTGCAATCCTAAGTTTGACACGAGACAAAACATCTTCTCGAACAGTTTGTCAAATACTCATTATTCCTCATTACCTTTGATCAGACGAGGAAAGAGCTATTACTCCACAGAACGAGCTCAGATATCTCAAGGAGTTTTTCTACATTTGCTAAAAATGACAGTTTGCAAGACAAAGCGAGTGTGTCCAATCAGTGAGGACATTTTCATTCGTCTGATTGCTCTTCGTCTATGACTGTGAACACTTGCATCCTTGTCCCCGTTAGATTTTTAGTTTAGTTTTTGTTTACTTTTAGTAAATAATCTGCCATCACCTCTGTACTTATTAAATCTGTTTTCATGTACTTTAAGAAATTTTAAAGGTTTTGAAGTTATTACCATAATATGCTGATTTAGCAATTCCAGACATCATTGACTTAAGCGGAAGTCAACTTCACAAAAACTATTCTTAGTAACACTCATGGCTACCGCCTGCTAATCGGTTTGTACAGAGCGGAAACCAGTCCAGAATTGTGAAATCTTCGATTGTGGACAACACTTTGCATCCATTGTCCATGTCTCTGTTCTGTAAATATTTCGTTTAACTCTTTGACCTGCCTGCCACGTGAGGAAATACCCTCAGAAACTCATTTATTTATTCTTTTATATGTATCGTGACAAATCAGATACAAACAACCCAAGTAGAACTGGTCATTACTGCCGTTGCCTCCCTTTGTCGTTAGTCAGGAAGCTAAACAGCAACTTAATCTCTCGGCGCTGAAAGCCTTCACAAAGAGAGAAATTCCTGCTTTCAGTCTAAAAATTGCATGGAAGGGAAATGGAGAACAGGCTTGTGAGGACAGGGTCAAACATTTTAGCAGAGTTAACTGTCGACGGTCGCGTGACCATTGTTAATGAACGGCGCAGAGCGAGGCTGCATTAACAAACATGGCGACCGGATATTGTCGCCGAGCGCCTGTCGAGCTTTTTGCACAACAAACAGCAAAGGCCGATAATGTCAATGGATTTCATGACGTCGTGATGTTCACTGTGTTTACCTCCCTCGCTGATGCCTCGGACAGTATTCAGCACAGACAAGCTGACAGGCGCAGAAACGAGAAACAAAGAGAACGGTAAGAAAGGGTAGAAGAGAGAAAAGAAAGAATTTATAAAGACGGAGGGAAAGAAAAAAACAAGAGGAAAGAAAAATATAAATAAAAGAAGGATGAAAGAATAAGGAAAGAAAGAACAGAAAATAATGAAAAGGCGGACAGAAAAGGCACTTTCAGCGTTTCTTTTCTAAAGTTGTGAAATTTTTTCCTGTTTTATTCATTTGAAATAATGTATGTCGTTGTTGAAATGTAGGAGAAAAACGATATATTTAGGTAAAGATAAACACTTGCCGAGTACTCTTTGTTAACTGTATTACACTTTGTATCGTTCTTTTAGAGAATCCTTCAATGTTCCACAATGAGAGACAAATGATTTCTAACTTTCTTTAGCTCTAAATCCACTGCATTTTATATCTCCTCTGTTCCAAGATCCTTCGGATGTGTTCTTAGAAGTAAGCTGCGCTCCTTCTATGATCTTTATCCTCTCAAGGTATAAAATGAGGATTTTATTTTTCACAGAGTTTTCTCACGGCTTCTCATATTTCTTTACCCTGAAAAATAACATAGTTTCACTGGTATAGAACAAGACCAGTGAACTACTAATGAAAAAAAGAGTAAACAACTCGCTTAAAGATTGTTTTTGCTAATTTCCGAATATTCTTTACATTTAGTTCGGTAAGAGCTTTATCTGCCGTCGAGAACAAACTTTAAAAGTAGAATGTCAGAAAAAAATTCATCAGAATTCGCCAAAACTAAATGTGCTGGTCGTCATTAATCCTAAAAAAAGAAAAACAAATATTTCCGTTGGAGTTGTTGGGCCTTTCAAGGACTTCCCCTGTGTGAGCTCTCGTGAGATGCAGGAAATGAAGCTCACCCAAGCAAACATCTACAGCCGATAATTTCCTCTCTCTCCTCCTTATGACTTACTTCTGGCGGCTGAGTGCTGAGGGACGACTTGTTGCCACCTTTTCCACAACCATTTTCGTCGCTTCGCTCTTTTTTCTTTCTAAGCATATTTTTTTATCTTTCTTACTTTTTTCTTGTCTTCTTTCCTTTTGCCTGGTTTTTTATCCTTTTCCATTTGTATGCAATCGGAATGTGGAGACGTTTACAACACAAATAACTTTAGAACATTCTTCACGATAATAAAGTGAACCAGGACTTTGCTTTTACGAGAAAAAAGTTTTGTTTGTCGTACCATCATTAATCGCATTTGAAGGAAACAAAAACTTATTACAGTTATAGAGCGACATCGAGGCTGCTCTCGTTAATTTTATGTAAAAATCTTTTACACACTTCTAGCTTAGTAACGGCTTTCTCTGGATAGTTGCTGCTTTTTAATTAGTTTCTACATGTGTGTTTCTCAACCTGCACTGCCAGTCTTCAATGTTTGTTTGTTTGTTTGTTTGTTTGTTTGTTTGTTTGTTTGTTTGTTTGTTTGTTTGTTTGTTTGTTTGGCCACTTTGCCATGACGTCCCCCACACAAGAGTTTTGTGTGATAATGTATGGATCCTAAAAGCTGTTATCTGTGCGGAAGATGAGATGCAAACTCTAAGGAATGGAGGCACCAGAGCGTTTGAGAAGCATGGAGAGGTTCAGATGCTGTAGGGCAGGACCCCCAGGGACCATTGACAAAATTTTCAAAGACTAATCCCAGTAATCGCTCCTCACAATAGCAGGCGATGGCGCTCACGTTTAATGTGAAAGGAAAAAAAATTGTCTAAGGTCCTGATCGAAAATCTGAGCTCCTGCAAGTGAGCATGGAATATTCTCATTCAGACTCAGTGGATGCCAAGGATGGAGTAGAACTAGAGGCGAGCATCACAGATGGCAGGAACATCGTCGCGGGGTAAAAACACAGAGTACAAAAAGGGAGTAAACGAGCAAGTCACGCAGTGGATGCACCAGTTGTTGTTGTTGCTGTTGTTGTTGTTGTTGTTGTTGTTCCCTTATCACTACAAATGTCCAGCTAAGCACAGTGCTATGGCAGCCATGGACACTGGAAGCTCTGTCTAGGGGTCAAGACGTGTGTAAAGACACCCCATACCCCCTTCCATCATCCCTCATCCCCACCCAGTAGATGAGGTCAAGCAATCAACCTCACAAAGTTCTAAAGGGACAGACCGTTAACCTGTTAATCAGGTGGACACAGATCGATGTGCTCTGTCAACAGACTCCATCCGGGCTCTTTGTGGACTCAAGTAATCAAAGGTATTTGTGCGAGACCCGCAGTGGACGAGGACTAGACCTTTCACACAACACAACTGTTTATTTTTGTCAACATATTCATGGATTCAAACTCAGAAATAAATTTATTTATAATTTGTTTTAAATTACTTGCACGTGCTTTGTGGTGTTAATGATCCCCCACGACAACATCCAGGTACAAATTAAGTGGACATCCTCTCTCCTGGTCCGCGCATGGCACGACACACAGCAGATTGCGTCCCCTTAAATAAAGAGTCATTTCCGGTGATGATGAAGGACTCTTTTCACGCATCGTCAACTGACAACCGCCGTGTTTGTTCAGCAGAACTGAGTCTGCTTATCAAGCAAAGCCGCGGTCGAAGTTAATGGACTTAATGTCATCCAGTCCTCGACACCGACTTCCTTTTATTTGACACCATCATCATCAGGATTATCATCGTAATCCTCCTGACCATCAAATTTCTGGCTCGCGTCTCCCGACAATATACAATTCTGAACCTTGAGACCTTGATGTCTGGAAGATACAACTTTTATTACATATTTTGTTTTGTGTTTCCTAAAGACAGCCTTTACCAAGCGTGATATCAAGGAATAAACCTTTTTCTTTTCGTTCCTTTCTCTTCTCTCGATTTTTTTAACCTTTAAAAAATAAATTTGTTGATGCCTTTCCTCGTTTGACATATCTCGAAATTCATGATACATTTTACATTATCTTCCATCTTAAAGAAGGGCACGTAAATTAATTTATCTATTGTTTCGCATATCCTTTTATATACTTGTATCTCAAATCTACCCGGTCTCTAACATGAACTTGAGGTCAAAGTTCTATCGGGAAAATACAACATACTCTTGAATATTCTTAATTTATCATATATAAATTCTGATTTTTATATTAATTTTCTGGGAACACTGCCCTTGGATAAACTTAAATTCGTACGTCGGTGGCCTAGTATAAAATTAAATACTGACATATTTCCAAAAATGTAGATAAGACTTCTGATGTATAAAGGGTGTGTGAGACACAGTGTTAGTCTCTCGCGTTCATGACATTAGTGTTTGGCTGAACCCAGTCACTGGCAGAAAAAAGTTTTGAACTTGGTGACCTGAAACATTTCCCAAATATATTTCAAGTCCACCTTTGAGTTTCACCTGACCTTTGCTTTGCAGTGACCCGAGGCTGCCGAAGCCTGACTCCACTTCATCACATGACCAGCTTCTGTTCGAGGTCGGTGCGAGTGAACGACAGCCTCCTTCTGGACCTGACTGAGGAGCTGTCACCTGACCGGATGTCAGTAGGTCACCTGTCATGCGTGGTGACAGTCGAGTCGCAGCTGGGTGTTCGTCTGTCTGTACACGTGCTGCAACTGGCCATCAGCGACAAGCTGGACACACCGGACAGGTGAGGAGGAGTCTCGATCTCGCAACGAAGTGATGCTTGGCAGGTCAAAGGTCAAGTTCCGGTTTCACTCACGACTGGGTCAAGCGCAGTCCGAGAGACTATTTGTAGCAATAATAATAGAATATGGAGTAAGGACTGGGGAGTGATTTCCCAGTGGATTTCCAAGACGAGTTGAACATGAAATATTACAGACAAACCGACAGTCAGCGATACAAGAAATATGAATGTGAACAGATGAATGTGGCTTGTTGATTTTTGAAAGGAAGAGTGCTTCCCCCTAAAGGCGGCTCCACAATGTCGCTCTGGTTGGTGTGGATGTTTGCGTGTGTGAGCATAGCAGCTGTATGTGCTTTGTATGTGTGTAGGGGGGAGGTATGTTTACAAACGGGATTGTGTGTGTCTGTCTGTATATTTTGTGAATTCTTATGTCTTTGTGCATGCAGAAGAGAGAGAGGCAAGAAAATGAGAAAGTGAAGGGTGTAGCTGAGGAGACAAAAAAACAAAGAAAATCTTAAAATTTACTTCGAACTACTCGAAGTTGTTGGCTGCATGATGAGGGTCGAGCAGTAAAGGTAGAGTGAAAGACTGACTGCGAAATCTGCAAACTCAAATTCTGCACACACACCATCTCCATCATCTCCACATATCCACATCTCCACCATCTCCACATCTCCACCATCTCCACCATCTCCACCATCTCACACCAGGATATCGTCCATCTTTGCAGGCTCCATATCTACAGCCTCTCCCCATCCGGGGTGGAGACTCGAATAACGCCCTCTACTGGCCTGTACGGAGTACTGGAGCGACCTTTCCTGATCTACAACACCGCTGGCGTCATAGTGCCTGACTTCCGGTCCGCTGGGTCACGCATGCGCCTTGATTACCAAGGAAAGCCGACTGTCATTTATCGTGGCTTCCGGCTACTCATCACAGCTTTTCATGGTAGATGTTTTTTAAAACTTTCTTTCCTTATTTTATAAATGTCGACATTATTTCAGAAGATGTGTGCCTGGGTTTCGTTTCTTCGTTTAGATGTTTAACCACAGCGCACGATTCTGGCCGTTCTGAGCTTTCTGAGGGTGAAGTGGTCGTAAACCTTCTTCTTCATCATGTCTTTTTACAAAACTAGAGCCAGATGGTCTCGGAGGATGCGAGGAAGGAAACATGCTGTGTCCATACGCCGCCATGTGCATTTCCACGCGCGTGCGCTGTGACGCTTTACCGAACTGCGGACAGAATGACTTCGAGGACGAGCGAAGCTGCGAGAAGGAGGACATCGTCACGAACTTACTGGAAGAATGTGAGTTTTCGTTTTGTTTCTCATTTTTGAGTGTGGATTATTTCACAAGCCATTCAAGCTCCTGTCATCCTTTTCTTGTCAGAAAGTTCCTGTCATCCTGTCCTTCTTACACTGCTCCTGTCATCCTGCTTTGTTTTTTTGTATTTGTTTGTTTGTTTTGTCATCCTGTCGCTGCAGGACAATGTATTCGAAAGATGATGGCATACTTTAGACGTGTCTGTGAATATAGTCCCTGGAACTTTCGTGACTAGCTCCTCAGCATCCTTATTCATCCTGTGCACACATCTGTCTGTCTGTCTGTCTGTCTGTCTGTCTGTCTGCTAATGTCTTCGTGTTTTTGATTGGTCATCAGACTCTTTAAGAACGGCACTCATCGCTGGAGTGACCGGAAGTCTGGTCTTCTTGCTGTGTGCACTTCTAGTGGGCTTTGTTCTTTTCAAGTTAAATAGACACAGGTGAGGAAATAAATACACTGGTCCTAAAAGATTTTCTCTCTCTCTCGCCTCTTCTTCCACCTGTGTGTGAGTAAAACTTTGTTTTTAAAGTTCAAATTTTATTTTGTTGTTATTTTGTCACATATGTCCAAGATATTTCATGGATTGACACGCATTCTCTTCTAAACTATTTTCAACTCATTAATAAAATTATTATTAAAATAATTGCTGAAAAACACATAACAGTGTTCAAGTCTATGTAAAAGTAAATAAAGCAATCATCAATGAGCATATCATAGATTTTCTTTGTTTCTAAACAAAAACCCCGTTCTAATGATTTGATTTTTTTTTTCAATTTCTTTTACGTTTTCCTTTGATTTTGTTTTTATTTGTAAAGATACGGTTGCCGGAATCGTGCAGTACAATACACAGCCAGCACTGAAGACACTTGCATCTTCCAGAACGAGGCTGACTTGACCGGCTTACGAAGGCCACCCACCTACGAAACGATCGTGACCCCGCCCACTAACCTATCAGACCCCCCTCCAGCTTACAGCAGCATTGCAGGTGAGAAAAAAAAATGTGATTATTCTTCTTTTTTATTTTATTCAATCAGTATTTTGACACTCTTCCAGATGCAGGGATTCCATCATGTCTACAACATTTTTCTCTTCCTACTTCTAACATTTTTTTGGTTTGTTTGTTAATTTTTTTCTTATGATTTCCTTTATTTAATTCCTCACTTCTTTCTTTCGCTTCGTCGTTTTCTATTTATTCCTTCTTTCTTTTTTTATCTTTCTTTCTTCTGATTGACGTATCAAAGGCACTCTACGCTTCAACCAAGCTGGTCTCGAACCCTCCTGACAGCCCAATTTTCTCCACGGCATATGCTCCATCCATTAACACCGCATCGCCCCCAGCTTTCAGCCTTTGTCGGCTCGTCTGCAGCAGGACAGGGTCAAGTGGGGTCAAACCTCAGCCGCTCTCTCCCAAGATTACAATTAGGCTGAGAAGAGACACAGCTCAGCGGGTAGTTCCGGGACTGGACACCAGGCACAGGCACTGTGGAATAGAAACAAAAAATAGAGTGTCGATACAAATCGGGGATGGAGGAGAGAGTCGAGAGTGCGCTTCATCTGTTGGCGAGGGAATGTAACACTCCTTTGAGCTTAGTGAACATTGTATAAACTCTCCTTGCGGTGAATAAAATACTGTATTTTTTCATAAAAAGATTAGATAGCAAGAGGTGAGAGACATCAATAAATTACACTCACACTCGTGCTGGTCAGCCTTCCCTACTGACGGCACGCGATGCCCTCTGTGATAATCTCTGTGATAATGAACAATGTGATTATCATGAACGGAAAATTCTAGAACGATATAGAGTGTCTGAAGGCAGTCTAAGCCCCAGCTAGAAAAAAATTTCTCTCACTTATAGGAGAACATATACGGCCTTCAAAAGCAGTCGTCATCGTCATCATCATCATCATCATCAGTTCCTTGGTCAAGAATGGTCTTAAGAGCTTCTGCCATCATTATCAGAACCCTCACCAACATTCTCGGTCATATGTCCTTCTCTAGGATCGCTTTTTAGGAAAGTCTAGTCAAATCGTTGACCCTGTCTTTTCTTCCTTTTTTCGCAAGTTTTTTTTTTATCGCTGTACTGTTCCTTTCTCAATCATTTTTGCAAGTCCTGATATCTCAAGATGACCCCACACTTCTTCAGCCTTCGTCTTCTCACTGTCAGGATGAAGTCGTCACAGTTATTTTCTGTTATCTTTCGTACTTCGTCCTAGGTTAATTTGAAAATAATTATATTTGAGATTTAAATGTATTCTACATAGTCATTTTCATTTGTGTCGGATGTGAGTATTGTGCGTGCTGATCTGCTTTCAGCAGCTGTCCACGTGCACAGAGGACTCGACTGCAGTGAAGAGGAGTCTGTCAAGTTGGTGGCCAGAGGCCCGCAGTTTCAGCAGCAAGCTCCTCACGTGCTGTTCACGCGCAAACATCAGTCCACGCCCATGCAAGGTGAACTTCGTGAAACCGGAAATCACCGAGCAGACTCTGATGACGAAGTGCGCATGCACGGCACCTGGCCCTCCGACACCGACGAGGAAGAAGAAGTCAAGGCTCGTCGCAAAAGAAAGGGCGGTAAATCCAAGAATAAATCTGGGGCCAAGTGTCCGGTTGTCTCCCAACGGAAAGGAAATGGTCGACGCAAGACAGACTCGACGAAAGCCGAGGACATCGTTGTGCGCAGTCACGTGACAGCTACTGGATCGCTGAGCGCACGTCACGGCTGTCGGTCAGCTGCTGCGGACTACGTCCCACGTGGCGAGTGTCAGTGCGCATGCCCAAGCTGCGGCAGTGACAGCACTAGCGCCAGTGAGCGGCAAGGGGAAATAACCAGCGAGACGGAGAGCCAGTGCGCGGGGCAGGACGACAACAGTCGGACTGAGTCACATTCACGAAGCGTGTCGCCGGCATCCGTGCATTCCACTTCAGGTCCATTAAAAAACGCAGAAAATGTTGGTTACAACCAAAACCGTCCAGACTTCGTCGAAATGTCTAAAAACAATGACGAGATGGTGTGAGACTGAGTAATCAGAGTTTCCCATCGTCTCGAAGTTTATTACGCGAAACGTCAAACAAAATTACCTCGGGGGTCCGAAAATAAACGAGTTCACACTGAGGGTCTCGAAATGTCAATGAGTATCCTGTCTGCCTCATAGTGTAAGACATTTTGTTATCAAACATTCGATGACATAGTCTAATATGCATAGAAACAGGAATCATAATATTAGGGTTAAAGGTCATGATAATATTAACGACTGCGCACTTTGTTCTGCTAGTGATCAATAATCTCTGGAATATTTCTGTTGGATGAAGGATATTTTAATTAGAAGTTTAGAAACCCCTAGCATTTCATGGACAAGAAACCTTGTTGAATTTGTGGACACAGTGAGAAAATATCAAAAACTCGCCGGTTGCTAAGACGCTCGTGTGATTGCGAGAAAGAGACAAAGCAACCTGTGGACAGGGGAAGGGAAGACAGTAATAAACGATTATTTTTTAATTCTTCATTGCGCCAAATTGAGAAGCCAAAGAAAGACTATACTGTGTTCTAATCAACCAATTAATCAACATGCTGCTACTTCTTGCAGTCAGTTATCACAGTAAACATCTGATGATGAGTAGGAGGAATCTCTCCATTTATCTCTCTCTCACGCACGAACGCACGCACGACCGCATGAGCACACACGTCCGTGGACAAACATTCATCATCAGCTCCTGTCGTATTTTCATCACGTTTTCCACTTTTTCTAAATCAAACCACACACACATATGAACACAGAGAAAAAAGTAGACAAGAAAAACATCAAAGGGACATGCTTGCAATTTGTGCAATCATCCGATGTCCAATGCATACGTAACCAGTTTCTGATTCAACAAGAGCAATTTCCCGAAAGAAATGGGTGCTGCCATCACTTTCCTGTATTTTATTTAATTTTTTTTATTTTTCTTTGAACATAAATCTTTGTCTTTAGAGCTTTGCACTTTTTCTGCCGCTGGCTCAAGCCGGACCAAGAGATTTAATCTCGTCCACACGTGGCGGCCATTTTCCTGAGCATGTTAAATGTGAACATGAACAGTCTTATGCAACTTGAAACGGCATGAGCATAGCTGATGTAATTTGACGAACGGGACCAGTCAATAAATTGATCCTTGCTAAATTACATATTTTAGACAGATTTTATTTTGAAATGTGGAAGCTTTAGTGTTTTAATTCTTTTAATACATTTCAAGAACGAAAATGTGAAGCCATAAAATGGTTTTTAACATATCTTTGGTTCGTTATTCAACATTAGACTAAGGACGTTAAACATGACTGAATATCCTTGCTCAGAAAAGCATGAATGAATTATTATCCATTAATATTTACATGTGATTTGAAGCAATGTTGTAAACCACAAGCAGAAACATGTGCGCACACATACACTGAAACATATGCACAAAAATACGAACAGACGGGGAGACAATATGATATAAAGAATGTTATAAGAAGTAAAGACTGCAGCAGCACCAACTAAAAGTTTTCTGGGCAGAGGATTGTACGAGTGCTGATATTCACAGACGATCTTGCCTTGCCGGTCTCCTGCCTTCGCTTGACCCCCATTTGTGTCATCATGACCCCTCTTCTAGTTTCACTGGCCCCACCCTGACCGTAATCTAGTTCACAGTTCATGTCTTTATTCATGAGGCACTTTTATGTCCAGCTTTAGAGTAATCTTTTGACTCCTCCCTATCTCTTCATTCCATCTGGCACCCTATTTTCCTTTTCCACTTTGTTTTTTATAATTTCTTTGTTTCTTTTTTTCCCATCTTTGTGTATGCCGGTGTAGGAGAGAGAAAGACACGTAAATGATAAATAATATTAGGCAGGATAGTTTAATTCTATAATTGCTTCATTGAACCCATGACCATCTTTCCGCAACATCAATATGGGCATAAAAAAACTAAGAAGATACAATAATAATAACTAGACACAAGATTGTTGATTCTGGAACCGAACACATATGAGATATCACAAACTGGTCCATAAAATCCATGGAGCAAGAAGAATTATAAACACACTTGTCATGGGGAGTTCAGTCGATGCCGTGTACACATCCACATCCAAACTTCGAGCAGGAGGCGGAAATGTAGAGACACAAGGCCATCAGATGAAAAAATAGGAAGAGACCGGAGTCTGGGATAAAAAGCAAAAAGTTTAAACTGAAGAGAAATGAAAACAAGCAATCCAGCAAAAAGAAACAAAAAGACAAAAAAGCAATCTCTCCTGAACCCATTTAGGTGAATAGACATCACTCTCATCATATGTAAGCATTCCGTGAGTCGTTAAAAAAATCATATTTACTTTTAATTTGAATAAAAGTAGTCCTTGTGTGTGGTAGGTTTTCTTGCTGCGTGTGTATTATTCTACACTTAGCGAACCTAATTCAGCTAATTTTTTTAATATATGAATACTTAAAAAAAATCGTGTATGGACAACTGCTTTGAATATCCTCAGTGTTTACTGACCAATGCAGGGGATGTAACTGCTGACGTCTTTGTAAAAACCAAAGTTATCTCCCGTATACTGACAGTTCCCTGTCTCTGCAGGCAGGCAATAGTTCAATCATATTAATAGATAATAGGGATTATATATTATGTACGACCGTCTGAATCATTGTTCAAAAGCTTACTTTTAAAAAAAATGGGGATAAAACAAAAAATAAAATAACATAAAAGAACAAAATTATAAAACTTTGGCTTGGGTTGGTTTCGATCAGTAAAACCATGAAAATGTGTTCTAATCCAACCAGACAGCTATTCCAACGCAACCCGCGTTAATCATTTACCACGAGCGCACGCGTGAACTATTGGGAACCACAATCCTCTGCGTGTGTATGTGTCAACATCAAGCACAGTGTGTAGTCAATCACATACCCGTTTCGATTTTCACGACTGAATGCATGGAGTCGTTATTAGACGCAGTCGACAGTAAAGAGCTCCAAGCCGCAGGGACAGAGTTCATTCTTTCCCTCTCACAGATACTTACTTACTGGCCCACCTTAGGAATCGATGAGTGTGGCTAGACAAACACGCCTTTGAACTCCCAGACCAGGTATACATTTTTAAATGCTCACACTAGCGATGATCCTTGAGTTATTCAGCTCCAGCTCTGAGGGCGACATGGCTTAGTCCCGCGGTTCTCAAACGGTGGGGCGCGCCCCCCTGGGGGGGGGGCGACGTGCTTACAAGGGGGACGCGAAGGTGGTCATTTTATAAAAGTTTCTTATACCGGTATTAGTGAAATTAGCTTACATTGCTGGCTAAGGGGGCGCGCGGACGTACCTTTGTTCGTCAAGGGTCCTAGTAGACCAAGTCTACTTTGCAAACTTTGTCAGTCCACTACAAATCTTCCAGGATATTCTAGATTACATTTCTGACTTCCCCATGCAAGAAAGCCGACCACTTACAGTGTTCAAAGAGAATTATGCAATACTACGACTCGACCTGAATGTAATTACTAAGCCACTTAATAAACTATGACCCCGGAGACAGCACCACTCTCTGAAGTCTGTAAAGCCCACCGTGTGTTTATCTGATCGATCATTGCATTTCCTTGAACCGAATCCTCTCCTCCACGGTAACTCCCGTTAACAATCCATCAACACTTCTCACGAATCAGTCGCTGCGACAAGCACTCCAATAATAAGGCTAGAACGGAGGACCCTCCATATTCAGTGGCTAACACCTTGATTGTAAAAGCCTGCTCCTATTTTTTTTCACCTGTCGCCTTTTAATGCCCCACAGGTAAGTGCCAGCCTTTGTCAGGCGTTGTCGGGAACTACCTTCACGATCGAGGACAATGTGGTATTTACTACCCGAGTGTCTTGCGTGATCCACCCCGGCAACAAGATTAGCACTCCTTGTGGGTCCTTCCGTTGAACCATGGTGTGTCTGTGATCATGTCGATACGCAGGTTGGATTCGATACCACTTTTCTGTTTGTGTTTGGAGGCCCAGCGGACTGGTCGACCGATCAACGGTGACAACAAGCACTGACAGTGTTGTGTGTGATGTCGGGAGGGGCTTAGTTTGTCTCTGGTCTTGTCTGTTACACAAGTCGCCGACTTCTCAGTCGGGTGGTCGAGTTATGCCGCATGGGGTACTCTCTTTTGTGTAGCGCACATAGAAAGTTATCCTGGAAGTTCCGCCTCATTACCTGAGGACCACTACAGACACCAGGTACGTCAGGTGAGTCGCAGGTACCACAACTCGTGACAAACATCCACAACAAGTGATTTCAGGGTGGGGACAGCGGTCACCGGTGCAAGCTCTGCTCGTGGAGTTGTGTGTGCACGCAGTGTGAGGCCGGCGTGCTGGTATCCTGTAAACAACACACGGAGTACACAACTGCGTGCACGCTCTCTGTGCGACAATGGCGCGTGCAGAAAGCACAACGATGCGCGCGAGGAAAGTTTTCTACGACGACCACAACCACGCCTTCTACGTGGAGTCCCGGGTGGAGGCCCTGGAGAGACAGGTGGCTACCCGAGCCAAGCTCACAAATGTTCTGAACCGCTCGCACGACAGTCGCCTAAGTTACCTGAAGAAAAAGGTGAGCAAGGAATGGGAGAATGAGAGAACTAACACACATTAGAAATGAGCAATGTGAAATCTTTCTAATCTACATGAAGTTAAGAAAAGAACATCTGATTGGGGTTAACAATAAATATAAAAAAAAGCACTTTACCTTTCATGATTTGCCGCAATAGGTTTTAATGCATTTTTTTTTTTTTTTTGTTATTTATAGACATGTTGTCTTACCACTCACAGCACAATCATTGATAACGATGAAGTAATTTGCATCTCATAACAGCGAAATGAAAAAAAAAGTCTCCTTTATTTTCCTGTTGTTTGTAAAATTCCTTGTAGTTTATAACTTTTTCTAATATCCGGAAGTCTTCGCCCCTTTCCCCACCTTTGTTCTCGCCATTACAGGTGAACTCCGAACAGAACATTTTCGAGAAGAAAAACGAGCGGGAAACAACTTTTCACCGAGACCAGCTGAAGGATCACGTGGCCCATATGCACGTGTTGCACGACCTCGCACGCACGCAGGTGAGTGAAGGGCGGCGAAACAGTCACCTGGGGGCGTACGGGCTGGGGGCGAGCCGTCTGGACCTGCTCCCACTCATCGAGCAGTCCGTCAAAGACGACTCGCCCGCGGCGCGCAGGAGGACCAAGTCGCAGAGGATACAGAGCCGGAGGAGACAGGTGCCAGTGTTCGACAGAACGCAGACCACGTCGGCCCTCCTCAAAATGAGATCACAGGTTAGTGACCTCTGTTACCAGCTACCGAGGCCTCAAATATTACTGGAAGAGAATAGTAGGACCGTGTCCGTATATATATGTACTCGGTCTTATAAGCATCCACACCAGTGAAAACTATGCTCACGACTTGCAGTCAACGGCGATTGGCGTGTTTTTAGTAGGTCAACATGTTGTACACAATGTTTGAGATATTGCAATAGCAATCAACATGTTGTCTACATTGTTGGACTTGTTCCCATAGCAGTCCACGTCTTGTATACAATGTAGGAGTAATTCTCGTAGCTTAGCATTTGCACCGAGACTCCACGCAGTTATATAATGACACAAATACTAACGACCAAATACATGTATGTTGACTACCTCCTCGTTGTCATGTGACTGCCACCATCCTCTACCCGTTCTGTCTCCAGATCATGAGCCGCCCAACGTCTGAATTCCTGTTCTCTGCGGACTCGACATCCAGTGGTGTGTCCAGGCGACTCGTGCTGCCCCCTATCACGCTTCGAAGGTCTCAGGACAGCGGAGGGCACACAACCCCAGGGTCTCACATTCTGCGAGGCTCGGGCAAGGACTCCCTGTTCCGCACCAAAAACAGTGGGCAGTCCGTTTCTATAGGTTCTACCGTTTTTATAACACAAAAACATTTCTAGTGATTACTTCTTGTCAGGACCGGTGCTTTCACGGCCATGATATTGATGAACGCAAGTGTATCATTTCTGACTTCTAAGGGACTGCAACGTCTAAGATTAAGACTGAAACAACTGAAGAAATACATTTTTTTATTTTTTTTTATTTTATTTTTTTTTTTTTTTTTTTTTTGCGGCGTCTGTCCATGAAAATTTTGCCACAAAAGGTCTACATTCCCAGTTAAATAATGAAAACACTGAGCAGTTAGTGTAGTGATATACATTGCTGTGCCAGCGTGTGGTGCTGCCTATGCAGTGTATGGAAGTGCTCCAGCTCGTGTGGTGTTTGCCTACCGAGACTATGAGGAATGTTGTAGCCGAAACCACGCGAGGCCATCTTTGTGGCTAGTCGAGTTGAGCAGCTGCTGATCTCGGTTAACTGCAGATGGCGCTTGGAGCTGCCTCTGTTCCATTCTTTAATGCCACGTCCTCGTTCCCCTGGCAATGGTTTCTGACAGTTTTATAGAGAAAAAGATTTGGCAGACGTTTACACAACAGTATATTCATCAAATATAAAACAATCAAGAACATAGCAGTGATTATGTGTGCGTTAGAGTCTGAGATAATAAATTCAACCGTAGGTCTGTGGATTCTACAGTAAATGAAGTTCTTTTCTTCTTCAAGTCTGCAATGAATGTCAAGTCTGCATTGTAAATGGTCTAGTATGATGAACCTCAGCTGAAAACGTGACATATGTATCAAATTGTGGTTGTAGTGTAATTGATTATTGTGTTCTTTCCAAATATCTGATAAGTAAATGTGGAGAGCTTTAATTACACCCATGACTGATTCCAAACACATGCCAGTGGACTTGAGAAGCCTCTTCCAACAGAATCAAATGTTTTACTTCTGAGAAATTCATCTGGAATGCTAAAAAAAAAAATCTGCATTTTTAGGTCTGCTGATTCTGACTGCATTTTCAATAATAATTTAGGGTCAATAGAGGTCAGTATGTGCTTTGCTGCTGTGTCTCTTGTGAATGTCGATGCTGCATTAGATAAATTTAATGAAGGATTAAGATTAGATGGTCAGTGTATGAAAAGCATGTAGGTATGAACAAGAAGTAAATGGTTTCACCATTTGGACTCTTCATGACAATTTATGATCAGAAATCATTCTGGAACAAACTATGGTCTCTATAAAGGGAAGAAGCTTACCTAAGTAATATTTCGAAGGAGAAATGGCAATGACATTTTTAAACGTTTTCAACTTACCAAATGCAGATTACACGCAGGAACATGATACAAATGAACTTGTGCTGTTAGTGATGAGGAAAGTGACTAATTAAACAATTCAGTTACAGCAGAAGAGATTCACAGTCAAATCAGTAAAAGATAGTACAGCACCTGGACCTGATGCACTGATAGGAGAATTTTTCAAATACTCACTACATAAAACTGCACCTTTTTTAATGTCTTTAAAATTTTTCTTCGGTAGCGGTAAATTCCCAGATGTATTTATTATTATTATTGTTATTATTATCCTACTATAAAGTGCATCAGCGACACTGCAGTAGCCCTGTGCAACAGAGTCAACGTGACGGAACCACAAGAGCCTCTGCAGTAAGAGTGAGAGAAGGACAAGAACAGGTGCTGTCATGACCCATTGACTGCTATGATTCCGAGCTGGGGATCAGGTACATCAGGTACCTAGACCCACGTAGTAACGCCATCTGACAGTCGTGCACGAGAACAGGATACCCTTGTCATCCTTGTCATCACCGACAGTGATCACGTGATTGACGTGTGTTGTGAACGGGAGAACATTAAGAATAAAGTAAAAAAAAAAATGGGACACAATCGTTATGGCGTTAGATGAAAAAGTTAAAAATCGCGAGAAATAAAATCGCCACATTCACAACGTTGACAGGTTTGAAATGGCTCGAGATCGAATCCAAACTTTTCATTTTACATTTGATAGATGAATACCGCTGAGTACACGTTTGTTCATTATAGGTTTGTTGTATCACTATAGGAGTGACACGTGGAGTGACGGTTTGGTGTGTCACCAGTCAGTCACACTCTCCTCTTTACATTTCTCGCTCTACCTTTTACAGTTCCAAGATAGGATTTGGTCTCAATATACTCATAATCTGGAGATGATATTGCCATTCTTTCATTCGTCGTCCGAAAAAGGCAAAAAGAGATATCCTTAAACCATTTAATGAAACATCAAACTGGATATTATTTAGAACAAACTGATGTGAATTGCCTTTAAATGCCATTGCACAATACAGTCGATTGCTTTATATATATATATTTAAATACTTTGTCTGCTCATAATGTATGATTCATCTAAAGAGAGACAGGTAGGAAGGAGGTATCAAACGGCACACTGATGGCGTGTGAGACAAACTTCTCAGCTTGATGAAAGTGTCACGGTCCCTCACGGCCAGCGGATGTTTTCGATGACCTGTGTTTATTCATTCAAGCGTCCTGTAGGGGATGAAGTGCGGCTGCTCCTGTGAGGGTCCATTCGAGGTGAGGGTTAGTTTAGTAGACCTTTCCACTTCGTGTTGTCTTCATTGTTGCAGTTGAAATGTCTTCCGGTTCAGGAGAGGAGGGTGTGTTCAGTCTTCTGATCACCTTTGGACGCCTGTAAAATAAATGTAAGTATCTTGTGAAAGGATTTCTGGATATTCTTCCCCTTTCTTTACCTTTCCACCGTGGTCTGTCTACATTCGCGGCAGCTTGGAAAGTCTGACCAAAGACTGCTCCTGAACACATTGCCACAGTCTGCATGAGATGGCTTCCGTGAGGAGGGCAAGACAAATATTAAATGCAACGAACAAGCAAAATGAAATCGGGCCGTAGACTCTCAGACTTCTTCGGTTAGAATTCCCGAATAAGCTTTGCATACAGCTTCTTTCCGACAAGTTTCGGCGGAGAAAGCCCGAAAATGCGCAGCTGACGATACACCAAGTCAACCAGCAGAAACCATAGCGTGTAGACGGCTTCAGCAACAGCAGCAGGTACACACATTGACGCCAGAAACTGCGATCGTAGGAAGTCAACATGTGTCGGTTGAGGTAGAGAAAAGTGCTCATCACCAAGGCGCAGGATATGAGTTGCCCGGGGTGTCCAAGTGACGGCCACGTCTCATCCATGACTAGGGGGAGCACCAGCAAGGCCAGCTGCAGCAACGTATGAGATGTGCTTCGTGTCTACGGCATCGCAAGCGGCACCGCCATGTACAAACCTTTACCACCGACACGGCGTCACCATCACGTCACACGCGTGTCCTTACACGGCGTCATCTTCTCTTGACGTCATTCAGTGCGTGCTATATGACGTCTTGTGGCTGTGACGTCTTCAAAAATGGCGGCGGTGCGGGAAATAATCCACGCTGACAGAGCTGTGCCACTCCAATGACAATAGAGATAAGGACTTAGATCAGTGGTTCTCAAAGTGTGGTCCGCGGGCATAGGTCAGGTGGTCCGCGGCTGACAGTCGTCATATGTCAGCAAAGTGATGTTTTCCTCGCATTAACATTTTAATTACAAAGAACGAGGTAGGTAGTGTTATGTTAGCTTATGACTATACTACTGTCACAGAAGTCAGGGTTAGTTTTGAATTGTAATCAAACTAATGCGGCAATTTAAATGTGAAATTCATAGTACAGAGTGATTTTTAGGCCTTGGTGGTCCGCGATATTTTTTACTTCGTACAGTGGTCCGCGGTCCGAAATACTTTGAGAACCACTGACTTAGATGTCTGTATGAGTATGTATGCCTGCCCTTGTGAGCAAAAGAAAAATTTCTGTCTTGTGTCTCCTTGACTGATGACAGACAATAAAGTCTGATCTGATTTGATTTGATTTGATTTGATTTGAAATATATTTTGGAAAACGGGAGTACCACAATGGCGTATGATGATGATGATGTGAACTTTTCAAACTAAGTCTTGCTCAATTCACACACAAACAGCTGACGAGCGAAACACTCCGACAATACAAGGGAGCGGGTAATTGCGCGCACAGACGCATTTATTTAAGAACACATTTTAAAGAGTAACGTGCAACATTCCCGTGCAACATTAAAGCAAAGGAACTATATCATTGATTAGGCCATCGACCCATTTCACAAATGAGCGATTTTACAAAAATAAAATGTGCAAATTAACACTCGATCGCTTTCACTTTCCTAATGAAGAAACGCACAAAACGTCCTTTTGACAAATCATACCCGAGTGCTCACAATATTGCTAATGAGTTAAGAATCATTTATACATTTATAGAAGGGTTACAAAAATAAACTCATCTTTAATATTTCTGGTGATAAATAAGAGTTAAAATTTAGACAGACCTCCAAAGAACTTCGTGGTGCATTACTGTATACCGGACACATAAAAATCCCATTATGAGGCAAAATAAATTCTTGATTGATCAGAACAAAATGTGGCATAAGACTACTACACCTTTAAAAAGACGAGTCACCAGTCATTATCTCGAAGTCCGAGAAGAACAGAAATAGGCCAAAACAAAAAACAACGGAGGCATCAATAGTTGTATGATTAAGAAAATCATAAAAAGTGCATGATCCTCAAGAGTAAAAAATCAAAGGCTTATGATGTTACATGTTCCTTACATTCTTTGTCTATACAAGAATCACACTAGTGCCACCTCTCGGTCCATACTGTTGTCAAATAGTGTCGACCGGAGGGGCTGTATTCATCCCAATCTTTGATCCGCCTTATCTCTCCAAGGATACCTTACATCTCTCCCAATTACCTGTCAGCAACGAGTGCGGCTCAGTAACATACGCCAGGCATAGCTATACAAAACCAAAGACCCATGAAAAGCTCTTTTGTTGGGAGATTGATCGGACACACACACACTCCCAGTTCTTGCAGCCTGGCAGGAGAGTCCTATACTCTTTGCAGAACGCAAAGTTGTTTAACAAACCATATCAGTGTCTCCACAGCTCGCATGTCGGGTGACCAGGTGTGACTGACGCAAAAACAAGTTCTGAGTTATTTAAACTTTTAAAATAACACTGACATCATTAATCATTATATCTAAAGACTAGTCTTCGTCTTTGTTTGATTATTGCTCAAACCTCATTGCTCAGCCAAGAGACTGAAGAAGAGAAACTCTTTAAAAATCTCACCAGCAGCATCACCTCCTAACGACCTTACAAAAAGGATGGAGGACAGCCTTTTTTCTTTTACCTTTAAGAGAGGCTTTATGTATTACGGCACCAAAAAAAAAAAAAAACAAAAAAAAAAAAACCCCGATGGATATCATAAATCACGAAAAATGCAAAAATAGAAAAAATTTTTTTAAGAAGAGAACATAAATTTAAGTCTCCACAGATTATTTTTGAAATAACTTCATGATGTGAGTACAACACTTAGCAATACCAGACCTTCGGCATTTCTTACTAGCTCAAGTTCATCCACAAATTTCATCTTTGCTATTTTTTTCCTCCTTACACTTATGCATAAGCAGAATTCTGTGAGCAAATTTCAAATACCACAAATTGAAATGTCTGAAATGAATTTCTGTACATCTGATTATTCCACTAAACACAAAGAAAGAACTACTTTCAGCTGTAGGTCATGCTACTGATCCCTAGCTGATAAAAAACTCAGACTTATTTAATAAGGGAGCAACAAGTTTTCTGTCTTAATAAAGTCAATATAAGATTCTTCAACATACCAGGTCAAACATCACAAAACAAAGCAAAAAAAAGAAGGAAAACAACAAGGTAATGTCCATGCAGCGCCCCAAAATATCAACTTTGGCAAAAGTTAAGAATGAATAGATAAATCAGCTGCATAGATTAAATAAAGTCTAAAACATTGTTCAGAAGTGGAACTCAGGAACTTTGTCAGGGTGGACATTACAAAGGAGACCAATATGGTCCTTCCCTTAAGACCTGCATGTTAAAAACATGTTAAAAGCTCTTTAGCATCGTTAATGTCTTGCTAAAGACTTTAAGAAATCTGCCCTTGGCCTACTTTTGTCGTCGTGCACGTTTGGTTTGTCTTCCACATTTTCTAGCTGGCCTGATGAGAACAGGTAAGCTGGATTCTTCTCTTTCCTTGTCTGAAGCAATTTCCTGATGAAACTGATTGTCATAGCAATCTTTTTTCTCTGGCTCTTCAACTCGTCTCCTTTTCCTTCTAAGATTATGACCCTCACTAATCAAAGATGGCTCATGACGAGTTGTGTCTTCTGTACACGGTATATCCACTGTTAAAGACTGTGGGGCACTAGATATCTCCTCTGATATGCATACATGTTCTTTTGAAGGAACTGATCCAAAATCTAGGTCTCTAAAAGGAAATTCAGAAACAGTTGGCATTTTAGAACTGCTTGAGGTCTCTACCTGACTGAAAGAATTAATCTCCGGGGTGTTTTTTCCTGAAGGCAGGTCACTTTTTCCATCCAAAGCAAATCTCAAAGACTTTTTAAAGCTCAGAACACTTGAACACATTTCCTTCCGCATTGATTTCAAAATGGATCTCTCACATATTTGTTTTGTAACTGTTTCTTGCTCTTCAACAACTGCTTTTATGTCCAGATGAAATGTTGAATTTTCCAATTCAGATCTACCCAAGACAACAGAATCTGCCTCTTCTCTTGTATCTTCATCATTCACTTGCATTGTCTCACAGGTGTAATTCATTTCGATCTTACTGCAACCCAGATTTTGGCAGCACAAGTCAGAAATGTTGTCAGCATCTGGCTGATAATGTCTTATTTTGGGTAGTTTCTTGCATGACGACGAGTCTAATTTTTCATATTCATTAACTTCATTCACATCAACAGCTTCTGTCAATTGTACACCTGCATTTACTGAGCTGCTCACAGCCTGGCAGACATCTTTCACTGCCATTTCACAGTGACTACTAACTGTTTTAAAATTATCGACCGGCTGCTTAACTGATCTTTGGCACCAGGCACTCTCATTTTCTACAAAGATTTTATGTTCTCCTGAAGAATGTTCTTTGGTACTTAGTCCCTCCTGTCCACAAGTCTGCATTCTTAAGGTGACATCTTTTTTCATTTTTGAACATGCTTCCCTTCCTTCCTTGCACAAACTAATGCTGAGTGTTGGGAAAGATTTGATGTCCCATTCCTGCTTTAAGTTGCTGCTTTCCAAATGTGACAGAGTTGTTTCCTCTTGCTGACAGCCAGTTTTACTGACCTCTCCCACCTGACATAGGTTGGTAGCTGGGTGCAATTGTACACTTCCATCTACCTCCTGCTTTGCAGCAGCCATTGCACTCCTTGTCTGCTTGATCAGAGATTTAAACTGTTTCTTATGTTTGCGAGCTAGTGAAGAAACAAACATGGGATATAAGGATTTTCTTGGTCACAAAACAGTCTATTATAATAGAACATAAGCATAGAAACATCTTAACATCATCTCTATCCCCTCAACTTCTGGCTCACTCACACCTTTGAAGCCACATTACTTTTTAAAATTTAATGATCGTCTGCTTTCTACAATGCCTTGTTCAACATGTAATCATTTGTTACTTCTCTCAGTTGTAGTATAAAGAATCTTTGTATGTCAGATAGCATAATAAATAACATCTTGAAGGCAGTAGGTTAGGCACAAAACTATCTGGCACATGCCTTCATCTTTAGTGCTCTTTTTAATCTCATGCTTATGCTTAATAAATGTTTAATTTCTTCGGAAATAACCTGTACCTAACCAAATTTTAAGGTTTTTGCTTTATGCAAAATTTATAACAATCTCACCATATAATTTCTGGGCTCTCTCAATGTCCTCTTGACTTGAATTCTTAGTGAAATTCAGCATCTGCCATTTACAATTAATTTAAATTAAGCAGGGGTAGGGGAGGTAAAAAATAAATATCCTACAGGTCTGAGGCCCAGCACCTGTCTGCACACTTCCAAACCATACACAGCCATTCCCAGCATGCTACACAGTTGAAAATATAAAAATGGGTTGAGGGAATGTATGAGAATTTGAGTTGTGCATTCTTACATTTTTTTTCAACATAGTACAATCTGGCATAATTAACAATGACTATCAACTTAAAATGGCAATATAGACAAATAGATATACAGATAAGATAGAAATGCAAAATAAGATTTGGAATGAACTGTCTTAAAGTTTCATATTAAAAACTATTAATAATATATCAATAATAAATAATAGACACAACAATGTTGACAGCCCCAACCATTTCAATCCTCACACACAGCACATGCTACATGAAAAAAAATTCTACTTGCAACAAGGAGAATATAGTTAAATTTTGTATCAAAGTCATGGTAAATTTTAATTTTAACAAATTCATGGTAGCTAGACTAGACAAAATCACAACTAAATTCTGCAAGGATAATTCACTAGTTCAGGGATGAAATACTGATATTTTTTAGTATCACTATTTACACCAATGAAAATGCTCAAAGCTTTAAGGCAATTGTATTTCATGTGTTAGATGCTTACCGTCTGACAGGCTGGGGACTCCTTTAATGCTAGTTTCTTTTGCATTTGTTGCAAATCCTCAAATTCTTTTTTCAAGACTGACACTATGTGAAAGAAAAAACTTTATATTGCCAGTGTGTCACATCCAATTAACTTGGTATTCTAAAGCACAAACACAAGAAAAACTAAAAACATTCTTCATAATAATTTGACTTTGGAAATTCATCAATCCTATGTGTGTTAGAGAAATGTTTAGTCTATAATTTTCAAAACAAATGTGGGTCAGTGGCAGCAAGTGCATCTTCTGCAAGTATAAAAGCCAAAGAGAAAAAGATAAAACTTTCAAGCAATATATGAACAGAAGCTTTTTTTATGACTTCACTCTTTTTGTCTTTTCTGACTCCAGCTTATCTCTCTCTCACTCACACACCTTACTTACTGTCTTTAGAAACCAGAGCATCACAATTAGCATTATATAATAATGTGAAGTCATGGTGTCGCTTTATCAACATCTAGAGAAATAAAATGAAAATAAATCAGTAAACACTTGCCTACTAAAAATTACATTAAGCCTTTTCAAGTCTTTTTTTACAAGCACAACAAGATTCTGTGATCCTACCTTGTCAGTTTCCCTGACCTTCTGTACTATTTAATAATTTTTGTGGGAAAAATTAAGCACCCTTTGGCATTATCTAAAACCACATTCACCATTTTGAATGAGAGCAGGAGCAGAAAAAAATGCATCTACACTTTCAGTAAGATATAAAAAGTATTGAACAATGTTTGAAAGAAGTTGAGACATATATGTAATATTTTGACTAAAGGGATAAATGCAATCTTTTTACAACCATTGGACAAATAATCAAACCTACCTGTCTGTCTCCATCAGTGCTTAGCCCGAGATCTCGCAGCCGCTTACGTATATCTTTATCTGACATCAAATTGTACACAAGCTTCGTCATATGCTTCTTCATTTCAGGCCTTATAAAATCGTGTAAGAGCAAAAAAAGCAAAGGTGATTACAAATATGTTTTCAAGCAACATTATTCTAAAGCTTTCAAAGTCTGATCTTGCTTTTATCCTACATTCTCTAAGGCAACCAACAGATATAAAATAGATATCATTTTGATATCTCTTTTATATTCACATTAGACTATAGAATATATTGAATTTTTGTTTAACCCTAAAATCCAAAGGCTTATCTCCAGAATCATTAGAAAAGAACTATCTTTTTTATGAAGTTAAATTTAGAAGGGTTTTGCAGCTGTGTGATTAGTGCATCTAACTTATTTGATAGGTCACTCTTGAGATGAACATGCTCTTCCACCAAACAGCATTTTGCCAGGGGAGATAAGAGGTGGCAGGAGAGAGCTAATGGACGTCTTCCACATGCATGCAATACACTGCCATTCTCAAGGAAGATCATCCTTTAAGGTGGTGATAGCCCCCATCTACAATTACAACCATTTTCCTTGGCCATACAATGAAAACATAAGATTTTTGTTTCATGATTTGAAAACAGAAAGCAGAAACAATAATATTGACATACTGTCTCAGTGTCAGCTTCTTGTTAGCTCGAGAAAGGCAAATGTCAAGATGGCTGTTAATTCCATGAGGCAACACTGGAACTCCACACACTGGGCAAGCCACTGTTTTGACAGAGTCTCATTAAAAAATAGACTATGGAAAAATAAGCTACTATCTACTGAATAATGTAGTGGTGAATCAATTGACATTGTCTGCCACCTCCATCAGTAGCTAAAAGCCCAAAATGACAGCTACAAAAATCAAGCAGAAATGTCTTATTAAAGTATGACATTTCAGACACAGAGCATGCTACAAATGCTTATTTCTGGACTAAAATAAATAAATCTGATCTATGCTAAATTATCGTGGCCCTATGCTCAAGAAGTAACAAAGACTAATACTATGCTATACTATTATGCCCAACCTATTTAAGGAAATGTCATAAAGATAAAGAACTAAAGAGTATAAAAAATGTGAAAAGGTCAAAATCATGACTCACAATATGTTTAATTATGTTCCCAACTGACCTACTGTCTGCTGTCCTGACAACATAAACATGTCCATGCACAACCCTATCTGTTTTCTGCACTATGCTTTATCCAATGATTATTTAAAAAAATTCCCCTACTAATTCTGTAAAGGACATTCACATCCTGTACAGACTGATCCTGTATATTACCTACCTCAATAGACTCTAAAGCATTTCAAGCATCACTAAATTTAAGGATATACTTCATAATTTACAGATTTATTACTTGTTTATTGATTTATTAATAAGACTGAGAATCCACAAGCATCTTTCACAAAAAGCACTCCAATTAAAACTAAAATTAATCCAAAATGCAAGAGTATTTTATTCCCACCTCAGGTTGAAAAACGAGTATACCAATTATAGCTAACAAGCTATTGTGACAATTAGTCCAAAATGATAACTTCCAAAATATAAGCCTGTTCTTTTTTGCTAAAACATGGTTATTTCTTTTGAAACAAAGTCCATTCTTGTAGAAAGCAAATAAAAAACAAGATTATCACAAAAAAAAAAAGCTCTTCTCACAGGATGGTTCTTAGGCATTTTGCACACATACCTTTGTTTGTTGGGGAAGTATTCAAGGAACCATAAATATCCTTGTTTGCTGACTTTCTTGAGGATTGTAAACCCTCCTGCATCAATGATCTAGAATCATCTTTCCATGACATGTTAAAATTCCAGGTCATTGGAACTGGGACTGGGTTTGTCAGCTGAGGCTGTAGCTCTTTTATCTGTCGACATTTTCATGTGACTAAAGAGTTTACTTTGGATAGTTTTAGGTTTTGGAGTGACACTTGAATAGGTTTTGCTCCTCATGAAACACGGAGGACTCCCTGGCTTTTCTATTCTACTGCTGCTGTTATCTGAGATTATTTCCACATCAGAGTCACCTTCATGGATAGCTGCAGACTCCAAATTATTCAAACTGCCAGGTTCATTGCTCATGATAAATTCTTTCCACGTCATCTGAAAAAGTGGTTTTTTTTTTAATAAACTAAGAAACTAAGCATAATAAAGCCTTTAAATGTCAAAATATCAGATTCATCCTACTAATTCTTCTTTATAAAAAAAATTAAAGTTAGCATTGGAAAACTTGAGTTCCGCTTACAGGGTCGGTCCAGGTACAAAACCCTACTGGGGTCAGCTGAAAGATTTTCAGTTTTTGAAGCATTAATTTCACCCTTTTCCTGCAACGTTTTGCAAATATTTCATTCACAATAAATTAACAAGACACACACACACATGTATACCAAACATAAATCCATTGGGACCAATGAAACACACACACACAAATTATACTTATATAATTATTTACTTGGCTGTCAATAAAACTAGCAGGAATTGTCACAATATCAGCTTGCGTTGTTTTTTTTTCTATGCACTGTCAAAACTAAAGACAGCTTTGTTTGCTTCTTTGGTTTGTCTGCGACAACTGTCACAATGTCAACTACTTGGTCAGCGTTTTGAATATCCTCCCCAGCACCCTTCTGGCTGCTGACAACATTCACTCCTTGGTTAGCATCTTCATTATCCTTGACACTACTAGGCGTCAATAAAACTAGCAGGAATTTCACAATATCAGTTTGCATTGTTTCTTTCTATGCACAGTCAAATCTAAAGAATGAAGACAGCTTTGCTTGCTTCTTTGGTTTGTCTGCGACAACTGCCACATCAACTAATTGCAGATATATCCTCCCCAGCATCCTCCTGGCTGTTGACAACATTATCCTTGACAGCATCTGCTTTCTGGCCGTTGACAACCCTTTCTTGGTCAGGATTGTCATTCTGGCTGTTTGTTTCTGCTTCTTGCTAGATTTTCTTTCGAGCACTGCTTCATCCAGTATTCCTTTTTCTTTTGCTTAGACGGCAGTTTCTGATCAGGTTCCAAGCCCATTTCATGGCAAAGTTTGTTCCTGGTTTCCTGTTTGTGGCTTTTCTTTCTTCATTGTCAATCCAAGCATTCCTCATGTTCTCAACTAGCTGCTTGCTCACAGGTTCTTTGATGGGGTCTGCCTTAGCAAAGTACTCCACTGCTGTTATTTTCTCCTTGTGAGAAGATGTGTCACAATGGACTTTGATGGCAGTGAACCCTTTATTCCCGTAGGCTACTTCTTTTCTGCATACATCACAATATGCCTTGCCCACTGCTGCGAGTTTTTTAATGCAATGATCGTAGCACAAGATCATAATCTTGGTCTGTTTTCCTTTCTTCCCCTCCTTTTCCGACACGGTAACACTGTATTCTTTTTCAAAAGCCATTCCCAATTCCACGAATAACGGGAACCCTTATCGCTGAATAGCTCACCGCGCCGTACGATGTCAGATCTTGCCATCGTCGACGTACCACAAGCTTTTCTTTGTACTCGCAAATGCCGCGCAGCGTAAGAACTGACTAAAGCCAACACGTGTGGCGCGCAAAGGAAGTAACACAAAATGCAAGAATCGAGACCGTTTGGGAAGGAGACCGTTTGAGTACAAAATGTGCTACTGACGAGGCGAGCGCGATCGGCGTACGCTACTTCGAAATCGGCGTAAGTCAGAAGTCAAGTCGGCGTAAATGCGCCGAACGGCGTACAATGCTATGCCCTGTAAAGTGCACTCATGACATACATAATAACCAGCTAGTGTTCCATAATATATCAAATGGAGAGTATCATTAAAGACAAATACTGCATACTGTCATACATTCCATGGGCTACCTGCACATTATCTTCTACATTCTGTGACCTAGTTTTCAGCTTCCTTCTATCTGTGTATCATTCTTGCAGTACTTTACAGGCACTTGTCGCGGGCTGTTTCCATTTTCAAGAATGGATGTCTTCTGGGATGGGCTGGTCACGTTTTCACAAGCTCCAGTAGAGATTCTGTTTCTCTTCACCAGTTCAAGCAGATGCTTCCTATAACAATGGAATTAACACAATTTATTAATTCATCAAACATGCAGTTACATGATATAGAGAACATCTCTTTTAAATTTCCAAAATAACATGTAGATGCATGCATATACTTGGCAGTAAGTGAAGCACTTTAACAAGCAGGGCTCCTATTCATGAAGCATGCTTTACCAGGTTACTTTACACAGGCTCGGCTAGTACGCCACCCAAAGGTATCCCGTGAAACCCACTTTCATGGCCTCCAAGTAGGTCTATCAAACCTCAGCAAGTAATATATAGCAGAGGGCCACTGCTAATAAAACAGACCTAGTCTAAAAATAACAGAAAAAAGTGTCTGCTCAGATCAAACAGATGTGAATACAAAATCATGATGACTTATAAATAAACTAGACAAACTGGATGATACTGGAAGGACTTCAAAAATAAAACTGTGTTAATTTCATAATCTGAGATGAACATATACCATTAAAAAAAAATAAATAAATAAACACCTTAATTAACATGTACCTCTTCTAACATTGAATTAGAAGAACAATATTTTTTATTATTGAGTCATTTTGTTTCTGAATAAAAAAAATAAAATAAAAATGTTTGCTGTTAATATTTGCATGTGAGGCACCATTTGGTCAGAATAAATAAACTGCACAATCCCACCCCTTTCATAGGAATTCCCATGATGCCAGTTGGTTAATTTACTTCATCTTAGTGGTAATGAAGCTGAAGATTGTCAGGTTAATTTAACCCACTGGTTCCCTACCAGGAAGTTGGGCAATTTTACCCATAAATACAAGCCCAGCTTTATAAACACACAATTTCCAATACAATAATGTTCATAAAATTTTTCTCGATCAAAATAAAATTCTCTAAAAACCACATTTGTTGTAATTGTTTGTGTACATGTATATCTTCCTTACCTTATTTTATTAAGCTCCAAAATAGCTCTTTCTAAAATGCGGTTGTTTCTCAGAAGATTGCTCGATGATGACTGGAAATTATTAAAATTTGAGTTAAAGAATTAGATAAAATTCATTAGAGATTGCTTGAATCTTCTTACTGTCACACTACAGAGTATACTTGCTTTGTTTTTAACTTGCTGAACACTTCTTAACAAAAGCTAGTCCGGGTAGAAACAAAATAAAATTTAAGAATGCAAACTCAGAATACTCTTGCAGAAGCTAGCATTACTTAATCTTTCATAAAGTGCTTTGTTCCTAAAATTGCCACTTAGGTAGCACATGACGATATTGATTCTGATGTGACATGACAGAGACAAGCATTGGCAATGGAAACTGTGCTAATACTAAGAAGAAACCATGTCAGTGTTGCAATGATTTTGCATTCATGTTTTTACTTTCTTTACATGATGATCATACACTCTGAATTTTTCCATGAGAAAGAAATGCATGGTACTGTAATCTTTAGAATCTATTACAATATTCCTTACACTGAAGCAAACTGGGCAATGCTCCTTGCGGATGAAAAACTGACGAATACAAAGAGAGCAAACTGCAACAAATGTAATACATATTAAGTGCAGTTGGCAATCATAACTATATTTTTGAAACAGGCTTCTCAGACATTATGTCCAGTCTGAACTCTTAAAAGCATGAAACATGGATATACCTAATTTTCTTTCTGTTGGTAGTAGCTCAGAATAGACTGCTTGCTTAAAAATATCTTCCACAGTATCACCACACTACAGACTTACACCTTGTAGAAGTTAAACCTCATACCTGAAATAATTGTTTTCTATTTATTGCCTTTTAAAACAGTAAATTAATGATTCCAAAGTCACAATTACAATCACTAATTAGCTTATTTGGAGCAATTACTTTTGTAACAAGTGCTGAGTGCATACCCTGAGATGACTGTGATTCTGGGCTACATAAATTGCACATTATGATTATAATTCTCCTGAAAGGCATGCAAGTTGCTATGAGCTTTATCTAACTGGACTAATATGACTAAAGCAGTAAAAAAAAAAATATCCTGAAATATCCTCCAATCAATTAAAGGCATACAACTCATACCCTCTGTTCAGTGGCATGGTACCCAATACTCAATATTCAAGCATCTTAATATGGCATCACATACACTCTTAAGAAACAGCTGATTCAGCAGAGCCCACAGGCAATTTTACCACCTCATGAAACAATGAATCTGAGTCTATTTTATTTGGATATGTGAAATATGTGTGAGTGTGTGGATCCAGTCACTGTTCTCATCAGTCTACATTTTTACTTCTTTAATTTAATTTTACTTGCCTCTTTATGTGAACACCAAACAGTTGTTCTGTGTTTAAGTTTGAAATTGCGCTTTTCTTTAGATCAAAAATTAGCCCAAAATACAGCATTTATGCCAGTCTCATTGTGTGTGACCTGAGGTCAAAAGGACCTTGCCACATAATAATGACATTATTAGACGGTCTGTGCACCTCTCATTAACCCAACTTCAAAAGATTATTGTATGGCGATATAAACACCTATGGTCTGCACAATGCTCTCTTTTATCATCAAAGATGCAATTAGTCAAACTGTTTGTCAGCAGTTAATCATTATAGTGTGTTAGAGTATGTGTACCTGTATGCATGAAACTGTAATTTAAGGATAGGTTGCATGCCGCCAACAATCACGAGTGCAATGCTGTACTTGAATATAATAACTGCTGTTAATCTAATATCGAAAACATCATTTCTCCTACAGTTGTGATCGCAGTTTGGAAGTATCACAGGTGCTTGCATGAAATCATAGCAAATAGGACATCTGCAGATCTCATCTAAGTCCTGAAACAGATAACATTAGACTCTTTTTAATATTTAAGTTGACTTAAGACAGTTGATGGTAGCCTCAACACAATGCTCACCATGTATCTTCGTGTCATCAGCGAGACAGACCTATCACATGACAATGTTATTAAAAGAAATCAAAATGCTACATTATAGATCCTCTTGAGAATTTATATGCACTAAATAAAAATCATGGTCCATAACATAGCAATATTCATTATTTCCTGGCACTAGCAGTTGCCTACTAGAATAGTCTACACCACTTCTGTAGGTAAATTAATCCATCACAAAGTCAAACATTTCCTTTTCAAATTCATTTATTGATTCAAAATACCTTCATAAAATTTAGACAGCTAGGCCAGCTATCTATATCATCGTAGTTTTCAAACATTGTCTAAAACTTGCATGAAAAATATAGCCTTTACAGTAATATACAGCCTTTCCAAATAAAAGCGCGAAATCCGAGTGGGAAAAGGTGGGGGGGGAGGGTCTTGTGTAAAAGCCTTTGATTGGATCAAACTTTTCTAATGGCGTATCTGATTGGTCAAACTTCCACATCCGCTCCAGTAGGTTCTGTACCATTTCGTTTCCGAGTCGAAAACTTACATTAACCGGAAGCTCTAAAGCATGCTGGAGAATTTGTGTTGCTTGACCTTTCTTTGGGGGGGTCATAACCGTGTATCATGGAGGAATATGCACGTGATCCATGGTAAGGCTTTTTTCCTCCCAAAACCATTATAAAACTAAACATTTTTGAGAAGAAGGACAACTAGTTCAAACTATTTATTGTAAAGAAACTCTCCGTTTATCTTTCTTGTTAATAACTTTTGTATTCAAGCAAGTGTCCTCTGTCAGTCGTTGCATCATTCCGCTTCTCAGCTGAACTCTTACAGTGGTCTTGAGATAGAAACGACTACAAACATGTTAAAAAGAACGCTCTCAGCTGTCTGTCTGATGTATTACTTAGATGAGCACATTGTTGTGATGGCAGATTGCTAAAATCGTACATTTAAGGTTCTGTGTGACAGGGACAATAATGCTCAGATAAGTTTTGTACTGCATACATTTGCCACAGCGAGTCTAATGGCGTTTTAAACTCCTGTGTATGCTATAAATGCTTTATGTTGTAAATACTTGCAAGTACACTCATAATAAATTACCATATTTTAGCGGTTTCAGTTTACTTATTTTTTAATTTGTAATTTAATGCTGTTTTCAACATCCCCACTACCCTGCATTTTTATTAAAGCATATCTATATAGCACAGTTTTCAATCGCAGACTCAACTCAGTGCTTTACAAAACAAACTAAAAAAGAAAATCCTTAAAAATATATTGACACTAAAACCACGTTCAAGGTAGAAAAAAATGCTGCATGCAAGCATGAACAGAACATCTAAAGGATAACAGTAAGAGAGTCATAGGAGGCGGAGTATAAGGAGCAAATGGCCAAACAGTATGGTTGATTGGATCTTATATGGCAATTTGATTCCTCAGAGAATCCAAGACATGATAAGACTTATAGAACGCTTAAGGACACTTAATTGAAATCTATAATGTTCTTTGTTTGCAGCCCCTGGCGGATAGTGGATGACTGTGGTGGTGCTTTCTCCATGGGAGCCATAGGCGGTGCCTTTTTTCATTCAATTAAGGGGTACAGAAACGCACCCAGTGTGAGTAATAAAAGCAGCTGAACTATTGTACCTTGTATTTTAGTATTAATCCTAACTGTAGAATTAAGTGTTGCTATATTCTATTAAAATATTAGATGTTTTGTCGTTACATGGAACAAATTTGATGTGAGGGGGCCAACAGTTAAAACTTCATTCAACCTACATATCATCCAAAAACTAGGTAGAGCTTCAAATGTAGTCATTTGACTTTACACCTCCCCTCTCCCCCTTGCAAAAGGATTTTATTTGAAATATTCATCGTAGCTAAAATATCTCTCACCCAATTCATTAAAGGCAGTTCATAAACATCACACATTTCCATGCTTTAATCCTCTTTTCTGTGGGATCACATCTGATACTTCTTTTCAGTCATATAATAAAACAAATTTTACTTAACAGGAACAATCATTCTAAAAGTTTTTCACCACCTTCACATCTACTTTTCATCAGTGTGAACTCAAAACGTATCACAGAACTATAACAGGAAATTAAATGGCATCGCTACACTTCACCCATAATAAATCAAGGATACACACCATTTGCACTTTCTTCTTCCACCATACAGTAACACCTTCCATCCTGTTTCAAAATGGCTGATGCCTTTGTATTATTTGCCCCCAAAAATATGCTAAATTGTTTGAAAAATGTATGGCTCTTTTGGTAATATTTTATGTTAATAACTACTTGTGTCATTGGTGATCGATTCATTTTGGGCCTGGGATGAGAAGGAAATAGCTGGATCTGTTTGACTTGGACTGTAGCGCAAAATGACTTTTGACCTATTTCCATAGTGGTTTGTAGGCCAGGTCATTTAAAATACTCTTTTCAGTTTTATTTTTTAATCTGAAGATGGAATGTGATTGGACATGAAATAATGTTGTAGGGACATTATCGTCGATTGATTGGCAGTGTCGTAACATTAAAGGAACGGGCACCAATCGTTGGAGGTTTGTTGGCTTTTCTTCTTTTGATTTCTTACCTAGACTTAAAGATGAAGCAATATTTATGATAGTGTCTATGAAAGAAAAGATGCATTATGACAGTTTGGAATGTATGGTTCGTCGTGGTTGGGTGTTATTCAGGGTGAGACAAAATTACATTTGTCAGCCTGCTTTCACAACTTGATTTGTGTGTTGGTTCATAACAACAGATTTCAATGTAAACAGCAAGCCTGATTCCTTAAGGACTTTTGAAAAATAATCTGATTTGGTAGAAATCTGAAACTAGAAATTACTGTTTTTATTCTTATCACAACTTTTACGATTAACGTAATGTGCAAAATTTGGGAGACACTGAGTGGGTGAAACCTTTGTAAGCAATAAGTTGATAATTTGTGTTGCACATCTCTCTTCTGTAGGCTGATCCCACACAGTGTACTTTCTATTACCTTTTTATTTCAGGAAATTTTGCTGTGTGGGGTGGCCTGTTCTCAGCCATTGATTGCTCGCTTGTGTATGTTCGTAAAAAGGAGGACCCCTGGAATTCAATAGCCAGTGGAGCTATGACAGGAGCTATCTTATCAGTTCGTAGTAAGTAATAGGTGTAAGAGTTTGCCTACATAACTGACATCTGTGCCACCTTAGCTACATATATATTGAGGAGTGGGGGGTATATCTTTATAGTTCTCTATAGTTAGTCCAATTTCCCATTCCTAAGATGCAAGAGGTTCTCAGCTCCATAGTTTAAATTGTTGTGGGTTTTTGCTCCCCTCTCCTGGTAGACTCTTGGTATCAGAAAATATTTATTGATTAGTATCAGAAAATAGTTTACTCTTTAACATGTACATTTGTTACTGTTATTGTGATCTTTGTCACTGATGTCAGGTTTTTATGCATGTGAAGGTATGCTGATGAATGTTTGATAACAGAAACAAAACATATCCTTTATATTATATCGTATTTATTATAAAATGACCTACATAACATCTTCATCTGTGTCAGATACAGTTTTAAATGGTCTTGAGCTACGGGGTTTTGAACAAGTTAGGGAACAGTTTGTTAGGAAATGTGTCTCAGTAGTAGCCCGCCTTTTGTCCGGGTGGTAATTGGAGACAACTGGCCGTAGTCCACACCACTTGTACTCCTACCTTCCCTCGCACTAGAAATACCATTCCATTTTGCCCGGACAAGAGACTTCGTCCTTTAAGCAATTACAGACCAATTTCAAACCTGCCCTTTCTGTCTAAAGTTCTGGAAAAGGTCCTTTTTTCGCAGCTTATTATACATGTGGAGTAAAATCATATCCTTGATCCATTCCAGTCAGCCAGTTTTCTTATTATTGTTATATGCAGAGACTTCACTGATCAGGTAGACATTTAGCTGAGAGCACATCTTCGGAAAGACACTACATAAATCCTTATCATCTATATTACTCCTGATGATACCACCAAGCTCTTAGACATTTTCATACCCATAATGTCAGGTTGTTTATATTTCAAACCCCTTGACAGATTTTTCTTTACATTATTAGGAACTTTTTCATTCAATGGCATCAGCTTTTTTAGCTGAAAATTGTTTTTAAGATTTATATTATTTATGTTTGGCATGCAAACTTTATGCTCATTGACTTAGTTTTAACGCAAAGTAAATATTTGTCTTCCTTGTCTTTTTCAGATGGGGCTGGTGCTATGATTGGATCTGCAGTTATTGGTAAGTTTTTTTATTATTATTCAATATTACATTGCCTTGATTTGCACTTGTATTTTTTCTGGCGCCTGTGAAAAGCTCCGCCTTTGAATGTCTTTTCAAAAGAATCATCAGCATCATAATGGCTATTTTTTTACTTCCTGCGCCAAAATACATATTTTAGCATAACTGAGAATTGTCTTTTTGTGTGCGGCTTCCAGAAATATGTATCAGTGATTATTTCTTTTATTGGCTGGTGTTTATTTATTAAAGGACTACTCTTTTTCTACTCTTTTTTGTTGTGATTAATTACAGGCAATATTGGTCAGTGGTGTTCTTTGTTTTGCTTTTCTTTTATGGATTAGGGTTAGAGCCAAAAAGAATAAAGTTAAGGGCAAAAAGGACCAGGTACAGATTGTATTCAGCCAGCTGAACTGGGTCTTAAGTTACACTTGTATAAAAATTGCTACTTGCTTAAGGCATGCAGTCCTGAAAACGAGTCCTTAAGTCTTCAGTCTCAAGTGATGAGTTAACATTTAGCCCAAGTCGACCTGCCCTTGAGAGCATGTGATTTAAGATTTATTTTCAAAACCTTTTGTGAATTCCAGTTTTCAAGCTTTATGGGAAAACAGTAACATAGATAAGGCTTTTTGCTATGTTTATTTTAACAGGTGGCGTCTTGCTGGCATTGATTGAAGGCATGGGCATTATGTTTACCCGCTTCACTGCTGAACAGTATAACCCTGGTAAGCAAGTACTTTAGTTTTCTCTGTCACAAAATCACTTGAAAGCGACAGTTATATGTCTTCAAGTCAATCATTTTTGCACGACACTTGGCGGAAGTTTCCAGAAGACTGTCGCCATTGTATTCAATGTGCTTGACAGACAGTTGTGATTTTAATTGCCACAACAACTGTGAAAAATAAAGATTTATTAGAACTGTATAATTTAAAGGGATGTGTTATATTCTGGCTTGAAGCACTAGCTGCAGTTAATTGAGGCAAGATCCCTGCAAAAAGAAGAAGGTGGTGGTGTGCAAAAGTGTTGAAATGTCTATTTCATTGTAATTATTGTCTGCTACGTGTAACTTCCTTGCATCTCAATTAACAGGATATAGTTGTCTATCCCTGATTGCAGCTTGTATGGCAAGCAAAGATCTGCAGTCATGTAGGAAAAAAGAATGTTTTGAAACCTTTGATTGTACCTTTGAAGGATGTCCAGGGTTTCCTATTTATGTAGTTTGACCTTTGCTGTCAAACAAGCTTAAGACCAAGGCTAAACTTGGATAAAAATTGCTGTTTTGATTAAACTTCTGTGCATGGGAATATTCTTTTTTTTTTTTGTTTTTTTTTTTTTGTTTTTTTTTAATGTTTTCTCTCATCAATATGTAAAATCAGTACAAGTTTATTCACTAAATCTTGTTGGATTTGTTTTGTTTTTCCAGCAAACCACATTGTGGAAGACTCATCACAGATGCCTCCATCAAGCAAAAGTTCTCCTTTCTTCTCAGGCCAAGCCCCCCAATATCAATGACAGAGCAAATTCAGGGTTGAGAGACTATTGATTTCTAGTTACAGAGTGTCAGCCTATATTGATCAGTTTGAAGAAGTGCTGTCAGACACTTTTTTGGTCATATTTTGGAAAATATCTCAACATCCACACTAGCCATGAACAGTGAAAGTAGCTTTAGACCATCAGAGGAAGCCTTAGTGGGAACTTTTTTCCTGGACGTACTTGTCAAACTTTGGCTTTATATATTTCTGCCTCAGTCAATGTCTGCAAAATCTTGACTGTATTTTAAGGATTTTATAGGAGACTGAGAAAATTGTTGTCATGAACATTATATGTGGTCTCTGAGGCGAATAAGCAAAAAACAAATACTTCACAATCAGGTGGTTAAAACTTTTTGGCTGTGATCCTTCAGAGATAGACTTGTGTGCCTGTTCAAACATGAGTATGTGGATGTTTGTGAGTGGATGTGTAGGTGTGCATGGAAAAGTGATTGTGTGAGAGAACGATGTTTGCTGCACTCCTAGTGCATCTAGGTTAAGATTTAAACTGTTCATCAACCATTGAGGACAAGCCTGGTGGTCTGTTTTTTGTAACATTAAAAGATCTTTGTAAGGTTACATATCTCTGGGTGTTTGATGTTTTGTTTTCATTCCCTGCTTTGTGTGAGAATGAGGTTAAATTCAGTAACTTTACTAAAAAGTTACGAAAACTACTCAACAAAATATTTAGCTTGGCAGTTTGTACACCCTAGTCATTGCTGTCCATTTGTGTTTCGTCTGGTGTATGGAAATTGTATTCACATAAGTTTTCATATAATGGGCTGTCCCTTAAGAAATGTACTTTGTTCTGTTTTGAGGGGATTGAAGGTTATTGTTGAATAGGCGGTCGTTTGACAGGTTAGACTGACATACCTAGATATGACATTTGACATAACCTCTGCGAGTAAACAAATGTGTGCCACCCTCTGTAACTTTTGACTTGGAAAAGAACTGGAGAGCGAGGCAAAGGTCGTGGGAACCACATGGGCCCAACTGAGGGGGGCTGCCCTAAACACGGTCCGCTGTCAAGGTGCTGTTGCGGCCCTGTGCTCCTTGGGGAGTAACAAGGACTAAACTCTTGACTTTTTCTGGGGTTAACATTCCCTCTTTTTTTTCCAGACTTTGGAATCAGTTGAACCTTCGACACATCATCTCTTGAAGCTCACAGCAATGCAGTCTGCTAGTCGACCTTAAACTTCTCAGGATGAGTCACAATCGACTCTTCCTGTTTCCAACCCTCTTACCAGGGACGTGTTCTTACTGCAATCCTACTTGTCTGTCTCAACCAACTACTGGACATATTTCAAAGGGCTCCAAATGATGCTCATTGTATTCCGAAAAGTTGACAATGCTACGCCCCTTCTCTGCTGTGCCTTAGTTGATGACTAGGGGCAAAGCACAAATTCCTTCGTGAGCTTCACTGGCTGCTGGCTTGACGACAAGATCGCTTGAGTGAGCTACCCTGCCCTTGCCCCAGCATACCCGTCTTGCTACCCGAGTCGGTCTGTTTGTGTCGCCCTTTCTCTCGGTGTCCAGCATCAGACGGAAAAAGTTCAGCAGAGGCTTCTTTCCTTTTCAGGCTCCACTGTTAGCAGCTCTTTCCCCCTTTCTGTTTGAACTGTGTCCTTAATTCATGTACTCTTTTTCGTGGTGCTCTCTGTCTACTAACGCTTATTCTCACATATGGTTGGCTGTGGGTTTGTAGTCTAACATGCAGCACATTCACCTCGTCATGGGGTTTGCATGTCAAGCACCCTGCTCTTGAATGCTTGGTTTGTTTGCTTCAGCCATTGCTTTCTTGTCTTACAGCTTTTGAAGATGTTTCTAAACTTTGGAATAGATTTTAGCTGCTGAGGTTTTTGTAATTATAAAAGACCGTGATTGTAACATATACTGATCACTCTTTAACAGTGGAGGAGTCACACTTAATTGCTAGTATCCAGATAATCAACTTTACAAACAAATGAGTAAAGGTATATAGGTACTAGAAACAGTTCAAGTGGAGTCATTACTTGATGGCTAATATGACAGACAATATTACAATGGAGGTAAGAATGATATTCAATGAAGAATCCTATCTTGAGAAACTTTTGAAGCCTATAATTACCGCCTGCCTGATTCATCATACATGTATTCACAGACACCCATAGATACATGTATTCACAGAAAACCACAGAAATGTATTTACAGACACCCATAGATACATATATTCACAGAAATGTATGCCAGACACGGAGACACTATTGCCACACAGAAGTCATGTTGGGGGTCAATCTCGGGGGCGCCCCGGTAGCGCAGTGGTAACAACCCTCGTCTGTCATCGGCGCACTGAGAATCGTTCAGATCGTGATCACACTGACATATGTGACATTAGAGGATGTGGTCTGGCTTTTTCTCTCCCTCGCTTCCCCCTCTCTTTTTCGATCATCACCTCCTCATCCCATAGCACAAACTCACCTGTTGGTGAAAGCATTAGCGAGCAATAAACAAACCCATCATCCAGCTTCTATTTCTCTCTTCCCTTCCCCCACTTCCGTATAGGTACGTATATGATACAATAACATACACATATGACTAGCAACTATATTCAAATTAAAGTCAGTTACGTGTTGTCAAGCCAAACAAATTCTTGGGTGCAATCGTCTTTTTAAGGGGTGGCTGGTGTACCCGACATGATTCATACCATCTGTTGAAGCTTTACAACCAAGAAAAAAATCGAAAGGCTTTTGTCAAGGAGGGGAGGGGGAATGAAATAATAAAATTATTTGAAATAATTGAAGCTAGCTTTAAGGCTTATCGAACTCCTGCTGCCTGAAAGAACAAAGAAAGAAATAAACAAAAGCCGTCAATCGCTCTGTTCGTCCCACTTCACATTCAGTGTGACAACATGCGTGCACATGCCAAGCGACATGGTCGTCGCCTCTCCAGCTACAGGGCAGCGCATCGATATCTGGCGCTGGATCATCGATTTTACCCCGCGCTTGGGAGGAGGAGGAGGAGAGAGGAGATGGGGAGGTAGATGAGATCCTCTCTCCGGCAACGCGAGCTTTGCTTGCCATGTCCTCCTTCCACAGCGTGGAAACGAACCCACGCCACTACCGCCGCGGGACAGGGGCAGTTAGTCCCACACTGCGACCTCCTTCTTGAACGGTCATTTGCCCCCAGCAAAGCCCACTACTCCTCCCTCCTGGCATGACGTCACGCTACTGGTGGTGCTGTCGCTCGGTTCTCTTCTGGTTCTTCGTGTCACCCGGGGTGCCCGCGTGCGCAGCTTCCTCCTGGTGTTTACCGTCTGGCGTGGGGTGTATCCTGGGAACAGAGCGGTTAGTGACTGTGTCGGAGGGACAGCCGCGTGGAATCTGGAACCCAGGGGCTGGTGCTCGTGGTTCTGTCCCCATGATAGCTGCCTGTCACACCTACGTCCCGTCGCCAACTTCACGGTAAGTGTTCTAGTCAGGGTCTTGTATTTTCCAGTTTTCTGATACTCTTTGTCCTTCGGTTAACTTTCTCTGATTTCATCCTTTCTCTCTCTCTCTCTCGGTCTTTCACTCTGTTTCTCCCGCTCCATCCATGCTCTTCCTCCCATTTATAAACGATCATCCAAAAAACTATAATATAGCTTTATTTATTTGTCCTCAGTACAATTCC
Organism: Pomacea canaliculata; assembly: GCF_003073045.1. Classification (NCBI taxonomy): domain Eukaryota; kingdom Metazoa; phylum Mollusca; class Gastropoda; order Architaenioglossa; family Ampullariidae; genus Pomacea; species Pomacea canaliculata. The sequence goes on from NC_037598.1 coordinate 25,124,134, forward strand.
ATCAGGCCTGATTGCTTACAGACCAAGATCTACTCAGTTTAGAAAAAGAGTATTTTGCCAAGATAATGAAACTATGTGTCCTTCGTATTTCGTATTTCATTCGTATTACCATTTTATTTGTGAATGTTTCCTGTATGAGGATAGAGAAAAGGATATTCAAGGGTTCCTGTGTACGGCAGAAAGTGAAATCAAAGAAACTAATGCATTGTCAAAGTTTAGTAGTTTTAATTTGGGGGTAGAGGTGGGGTAGAAAATGTAAAAGTTTGTAGTGAACAGGCCCGTATGTGTAAACTCTCAGAACTTGTGCTGTCCTCCATCTAGTACGCTCTCTATCTCTCCGTTTTCCCGCTCACTCACTCACCTTGATCTTCCCCTTCTGTTTACGATCCTCCACAGAATTGAACCAACCCGTATCATTCTTCAGCAATACAATAATATACGCCATGGTTTCCATAGAAACGTAGTTCCGCTTAGTAAATATGAGAAACATAGACAAATGTAGACAAATTGGACAAATACAGGGGCAAATGTTTGACCGCATTTGGCGAAGCGTTTACATGACGGTTATCTAGAAACGTGCATAAACATTCATTCCGATGTTTGGTTAATACAGAGGGGCGGTACCCAGCTGCTGTCACGTGACAAAGAAGCACGACTCAGCTAGTCTGATGCCCTACCCGTTGGTTTTATTAGTCACACCATACAGCATGTAGTCACACTATATTGTGAAAATATTGTCTGTAATTATACAGTGTTGTGAAAATTATTGTCGCTAGAGATTATTTTAAAGCGAGTACTTTTACATTTTACATTTACACACACACACATCTATTACCACACACACAGAGGTTTAGTCAAAATTACGATTGACTTCAATGGCAGAAACCATTTAGTCACAAATCAAACATCATAAGTGCAAAGTGATTTACAGACGGCCTCAGCCTGTTCTCTGTCATGTTCAACACACAAACACCAGGCAAAGCCCGGACATACATTGCCCGCGAGAGTAGATAACAACAGTTTGTATTAATGTTAGTATAACTTTGATTAGTTCTCTCATTGTGTGTGTGTGGAGAGAGAGAGAGATGGGAGAGAGAGAGGGAGAGAGGGAGTGTGTATGTAGTGTTAGTGTGTGTGGAGAGAGAGAGGTGGGAGAGAGAGAGGGAGAGAGTGTGTATGTGGTGTTAGTGTGTGTGTGTGTATGCGTGTAGGTACTTTCTGCACGTTACAGGGAACGCTCAATACATCCTGTGGCAATCACTGAAATGACCATTAAAGGGGACAGAGCTATGAAACGAAAAGCAATGACCAATAGTCTTCAACTATACAAGAAACTAAATAAAAACAAAAACAAAATTTAAAAAAAAAAAAACAACAACTCACCAATTACAAAGTTTAAAGAAAGCCGATGTCATCACGTTTTCTGTTGTTGTACAAGAATACGGTCGTCCGTCCCCTACATGGGGTTTTTCATGCAACCTGATATAGCCATAGTCTCGCTTCATAATCAGATCCACGTAGAAAAAGAGTTTTCTTTCTTTCCTTCTTTCTTTCTTTCTTTCTTTCTTTCTTTCTTTCTTTCTTTCTTTCTTTCTTTCTTTCTTTCTTTCTTTCCTTCTTTTCTTTTCTTTTCTTTCTCTATCTTTGGATCGAGGATGACGATGGGGTAGAGAACTTGTCACCGAGTCAGTCAGTTCTTGAGGTCACATGTCATCTCTTGCACATTGGTCACATCCACCCACATCATTAATTATTTACATCGGGTATTGAAGAAAGCTCAGCACGACTTCACAGTTACAATAACTCATTCACACAAAAATTAATAATACATGTGAAAATGATGAAGGAAGGGGGAGGATGTGAAAAGGAGAGACGAAGACGACGAAGTGTTCAATGTTGAATACAATGAACTTTCACAAGCTCCGATCACCCAGCCCCCAGGGTCCGCCTGTCGGACACACAATACCTCCCTTTCCTCCCAGACAGACGATCCAGGGGAGGGAGAGGTAGGTGGGAGGAATAAACATTAAATGACACAAAGCCATCGGTGGGGTACCACGTGGTCGGGTGCACGTAGCCCACCTGCCGTTGCCTGTACCTTGACAACATGTCGCCTGTCTCCGCATGTTTACAGGGATGTTTACACATGTTTACAGGGTTGCTCCAGCTTTGTACCAAGCCGCTGATGCGGCACAAATAGAAAAAAAATGAATCAATCATTTTTTTGTTCTTTCCCCGCTGTCTACCTCCCTCTCTCTCTCTCTGTCTTCTCATATTTCGTTCGACTGCTCTAAAAAAAATATGACCGTTGTATCCATTAAAGAGTGACAGATGACTGTCTACCTCTGTGGCTATCATTCACATGGCAATGTATTGATGATCTATCATGTTCTCAGCCAGGAGGCCACTGTGTCTCGGTTGGAAGCCTTCCAACCCGGCTTCATCATCCATCTCTTCAAGTAATAGCTTGCACAATCAAGCCGACTGTCCGCTCGCTCCTCAATTCTTCATCCACACACTTTGTTGATGTTTGTCGTGGTGTCCTCTGTTTACTGATGCTAACGTTTCTTGTTTGCTTGTCTGTCGGTTCATTTGTCGTGCGGCGCATCGAGCTCGCGTTCACACCGGAAACTACCTTATTATATTATTATTATTATTACAGCAATTGCATCTTAGTGAAGTATTAACATATAATTAATGTAACAATAAACTCTACATTTAAATGCATGTCTGTGCGTGCGTGCATTTATTCATGCAGATACAAGGAGAGTAAAGGTTTGTGTGCACATGCAGCACACCATCCTCCCCAATATTACTAAACTAAATGCTAGGAAATAAAAGTTAGGGTAATGTTGGTCTTTTGGATTACAGTTACTATTATGGTTTTATAGTTCCTCTCTCACAATATGAAGAGAGAGAGAGAGTGAGGAAGGAAGGGAAAGAACACAATAGGCTGAGACAGATACGAGGCACCATCAAGAAACTGTAACAGAGAGAAAGACACGGTGACTAACGAAAAGAAGCAAAGAAGGAACTACATACCAACAAATATTCACAAATTTTGTTCAGAAGCCCACAAAATGTCAGTGGAGCACAAACCTCTTCCTCTGTAGGTTTCTAACGGACCAACGGTCACACAACACGTGGCTGAGTCCTCAGTACAGGGTGTTTGTTTGTTTGTTTGTTTGTTTGTTTGTTTGTTTGTTTGTTTGTTTGTTTGTTTGTTTGTTTGTTTGTTTGTCACTGTTCTCTCCTGTATTTTAATGTCGGTCATTAGCCGTCAGCTGGTGTTTCCAGTGATGTTGTAAGTCCTCCACACCTGCATTATTTATCGTGCAAATGAGTTTTGAAACAGACTCGACACTCGTTCTTGATGCACGAACACTATCCCTCCGAGGATCATCAACCATCCGTGTGCTATGAAAGCGATGTCAAATTTCTATCTATGTGTTCAATATTTCATGTTAGTACAGCAATAACACCCAGGTTTAATTCAGCAAAAAAAGAAAAAAAATCTGAATCGCGGTTTGAATAACAATTTACAATTTAAGATAAAAGAATTGAATAAATAATTTTACTTTTTAAAGTTAATATTCTTTAACGGGGAAAACTGTCTACATATCTACATGTCAAGCTGCAGTATGTCTACATGTCTACATATGTCTACATGTCAAGCTGCAGTATGTCTACACTTGTTTCATCCTCCATGTCCCTTGCTGCACTTGCTCTGTCCTGCTTTCTTTGTGAAAAAAAAGTAGAATCACTCATAAATGATTGAAAGAAACGATTTAAAATGCTTTCAGTGAAGATGACTGATTATTAATAATTAATGATGATTGACGATCTCTTGCAATTGTCCCAGAAGAGAAACCAAAGCTGCTGAAGTTGGAGACACCTAGAGACACGATCGTCCTCGTTTGTCGCGTCCTTTGCCGCGTGCGATCTGTCCACCTGGATGGGTTGAGAGAAAAGAATTATTTATAAGTGATTCCATCAGCACCGCCAGGCAGCACTGCCAGAGTTCTTTCTGCTGTAGTTTGCTGTCGTGCTGCCGGTAATGCTGCAAGTGTCGTAAAGCAAGGACCCAACCCATGCAGCAAATATTATTTTCCCTCGGGGCAATATTTTATTGTCCAACAGGAAGTTCTACCTTACATAGACGCGAATAATAATAATAACAATAATAATAATAATAATAATAATAATGATAATAATGTCATCATCATCATCAGTTTTTTAATTGTGTTGGTCACATGGATTTCCAATAATCACAGCAAGTCGCACCATTTCTGTTTGTACTCTCTACCATCCTGTGGGGTCTGCAAAATGTCGGGCACTTGATTATTAGTGCTCGAAAACAAATAATAAAGCAGCGCTTAGTAATAATGACAACAAAGTGTTTATGCCAAAGCGTTCACACACACACACACACAGGCAAGTAATCTGACTGCGTCCAAACACCACGACTAACCGATCAACCGACCGCATGTCTAAAACATTCACATTCACATGCAAGAAATAGAAAATATTTCAGTTTTCAAAATCTTGAGGAAAATATTTTTCCCAGCTGTCACTCTCTCACTCTCTCGCTCTCACTCACACACAATATTTTTAATATTTAGAAAATGTCAACCGTTGTAGTGCTCAGTCAATACCTGTCGGAAGGTGTGGTAGCCTCACATGCCATTCGTAAACAGCGAGACCACAGACCGGTTTCCTTGAACTGGCCGTGAGGAGCTGGGAGCCACTGATTGGAAAACTAAATTACAGTCGTCACTAAGCTGTGGGAAACACTCACAGACATGGCGACGGGTATCGACCTCTGACAGGCGCTTGATCGGGTAGATGTTGAGAAAGACATTGATATGATTGATTTGAGGGAAGCTTGTGTCTGATAGTATTACTGATTACATGTAATGGTGATCGACTTTAGTATTGCCTAGCTGAAGTATGAAGTATGCCGCCAATAATAATCGTCTCTCAGCTTCCAAATGGTCGGATACAAGAGGATCACGTGATCTGAGTGCGATAGTTTTCTACGCAAACAACGATTTTCTCGGAGTTTGTGTGCGAACCAACGGGATCATCTTATATTGTCGCTGATATATATGGACGAAAGAACGAGTAAACTTAAAGAGCGCCGTGTATGTGCAAATGAATCGCATTTTAAAATATTTGTGGTGTATGACAAAGAAAGCACTTGGAATCTATTTTTGTCATTTTTAAAAATTTATAACACCGAACGCATTTTGATGTGATCTTTCATCAGGTAAGAAACGAACCTACTGTCTCATCTAGGCTCGGGGTCGAAGGTTAACCTATTTACAAGCATTGTTTTCGTGGGAAGGGGGAGGAACATCGTTTGGGTTCGTAGTTACGAAGCAGATGGTAACAATGTGTCTCCTCCGTTACCTCCGCTCAATGGACCGTTCGAGAAAGACAGAGACATCTAATTTATCAGCTCATCCTCTAACAGCTCTGCGCATGACTCGATCTCGCATCACATCCGGTTGACAAGCTAACCCTGGGTTAACGACACCTCTACCTCACAGGTACGGCCTCTGAAGAGAACTTGAACAGGGCAGATGGGAAAAAATTCCAGCTCTTCGGCAAGTGGAGGAAAGAAAACACTGGAAAGAAAAATGCATGAGAGCTTTCAAGAGCTTCCTAGGGACAGTTCCTAACCGCCAGACACACTGTGAAACAGTTAGACGGTCACACCTGGGACCGCGACGTAAAACAATGTGAACCGACAGAAGCGAGTTTTACTCGTCAGTCGCTCGTATTGTTCGTATACAATTGTATTTAACAATAACAAATTTCTTTCTTTCTTCCTTTCTTTTTTTCTTTCATTATATCATTTGTTCATTTTATCCTAGCTTTCCTTCCTCTTTCATTTCTTTTCTGTGCTTGTCTACTATTTAGTTTGTGTGTGTGAAAACGGTATTTGACGACGACGACGACGAGGAGGAGGAGGAGGATTGGAGGAGAAAGGAAGGAAAATGTTGCTATCTTGAGCTTTCGGGCTGCTTCTCTTACGCATTTTTCTCTCTGTGATCGAAGCCGTTATGGTTGATGTCACCTGCAAAGTAAGACAGAAAAAGCATTTTCCCATTTACATCGAAGACCACGCGAGGCTATGTAAAGGGTATAAGGTGTGGGTTTGAACAGAAGGGATCCTCCCGGCTTAAAACTGTTTGCATATTTGCGTAGATATCCACTGTAAAGCTCCGCAGGCTGCCCGAGAGGAGGGAGGGGACAGGCGGAGATGCAGGAGCGGGAGGGGCAGACAAGCAATAGTTTGCGAAGGAGCGGCACAGAACAAACGGCATGACATCTACTGCCGAGTCCAAATCCTTTTCATGAATCGCTGCATAAACAAAGCTGAAAGCTCGGGTGCTGTGGGCAGCAACTTGCTTTAATCGCGTCCATGCATCACGCGCTTGGTTTTCTTGGATTAAAAGCAGCGTGAAGGGACAGCGGGGAGGGAGACAACATTGACCATTACCATAGACACCGGCAACGACTGTTGAATTATACAGGTGTCGGCGCCAGTCAGGAGACACAGTGGTGGTGGTTGTGACGACGGTGGTAGTGGTGGTGTGGTTGTGGTGGTGGTGAGGGGCAGGTGAGTGAGTCGGGCTGGTCTCCCCACCCACCCATCATCTCCTTGCAGGCTCGCCGCACGTGCATTAGACAACCAGAGCGCATGGCAACCACACAAACGCGTCGATCGTGCGATGCAGTTTTCGACGTCATCGATTTAACGAGGGGCAGGCGACCTTTTTAAACGTGAGAATCTTGCCCGCCGCCACCTCCAGCAGGTTGACGATGTCGAGAGGAGTCGGATGCAAGGGGACCACGATTGTTTGCGTGTGTGTGTGTGTGTGTGTGTTGTAGTGTGCGTGCTGCACCAATGAACGCACACCCATATTATTGACTGTTCGCAAGAACTCTGTTTTTAACCTTTGATGTCCTCTTTTAGCGAACATGCATTAATACAAAGCTTCGTTGATCAAGGGCTGTTCTTACTGGCACAAATTAGGTCAAGCGTTTATCAGATTCCGCTCCAAAAAAATCCAACACTCCTCATCGTTTTATTCTAATGTTACCGTGTTTGTGAGGTCCGTACTTCATAAGTACAGTAAAATTATATTAAAACAATTTTATGATCGCAAGGAAATGAAGGTGGGAGGGTGTGGGAGGCAGTTAACAGTTACATCTTTCACACTACCTACTCATCAAAGCTCGTGTTTCTTGTAATGAACTAGTTAAGCATTGAGTCTTTTTATTGAATTATGTTACTGTTTCCTTTTTCTTCTTTATATCTGCGAGAAGACTAGCCAGCTTCTGTGGTTGCTTACTAAGACATTGTTTACAATGTAGCTGTTGTTTCTCGTGTTATTTACAGGCTTATATGGTGTATTTACTGTAAAGTCCCTACTGTGCACATATTTATACAAGGTCTCGTGTGTTTGGGTTCAAAAGGGAGGATGGTGTACTTACCCAAAGTTTACAGTTTAACGGGTCGTGTAACACGATAACCTAGAGAGCGTTTACGGTATATACGGGTAGCTTGCCGTTAGCTTTGCCGGATATTGTGGGCGTTCAGCTCACCTGTAAACCTATTTCTGGGGAACCACTTACCTCGGGCAAAACAGTTTTAGCGATTTTTGCGTGGCGAAAAAAAGTCATACGGTTAATGTTGTTTGGTAGATTGAGCCCCACTTTGTACCCTGTGTGTGTGTGTGTGTGAGAGTGTGTGTGTGTGTGGTGTGTCTGTGTGTGTGTTGGAGCCCACCCATCCCCTACCTGGTGTGTGTTTCAGAAACACACACAAAGTCAAGCATTAACCCTTGATGGCACTGGGGCATTAGCATTATTAGCAAGCCTTGAGCGTATCACGTGGGCGGGTGCGTGAGAAATCTTATTTGAAATTTATGGTGGATGGCAGACTGCATGACAGCTTTGATAGAAAATCACTGAAGCCGTCAGGAAACCTACTGGCGATGGCTTGATTACCTTGCTGAAGAATTAAATTAAACTATAACTAGTTTGACTATAAATTTCAATGTGAATTCCACGTCCATGTAATACTCGTAAAGACGCGAGCGAAACATCTAGATGAGGTAATGTTTATTTCTTGGAATTCATCCGTAAGCACGTGGCATTGATACCCGGGGTCCATATGGACACCACTGGTGGTTAACAATAGAATTTTAATTCATTTTTGCAGAGATTTGAAAATTCATTCATCCACGATAAGTCCACCACCGAAGTTAAAAGTCAAGAAATTTCAAAATGTAAACAGTGAAACTTTGGTTTGAGTCCGTGGGGACCCCAGCGGCCGTTAGAGGGTTTAAACATCCATGACAACAGCGAGGGGTAGGTCATGTTACCAGAAAACAGCAGAAACAGACTGACATCTTACCTTTCAGTATTGAAATCAAAGAATTAAAAACAGGTTAAGAAAAAATCATGTAGCGTTGAGAGTTTAGAAAAAAATACAAACATTTACAGTGTTGGGGCATTACAGTACCACAGGAAGTGGCTAGAGGTTTCAATATGGCGGCGAGGTGGCTTCAAGTGGAGTCAGGCACACTCCAGTCATTGGTTTCAGATTAGTGGCACTCAGAAAACGTGATTGCCTGGACGAAAATGCATGCATTATGCATGATGTAAAGACTGATATTTCCATGAATATTTAATACCTTTTATATTTATTTGTTTCCAACATTTTCAGTAACTTGACTGTTGTGTTTGATAACGGTCTATGGTGACTTAGCTGCCATCTTGGCTTCTACTACTGACCCGCACTCACAACAGCACAGACAGACATCTGCGGTCCTGACAGATGGAAGGACGATGTAAATAATGGATTAGTGCAATAGGCCTGTTTGTTGACACGGCTTGGTGACCATCAATATGTCAAAATGAGAAAAAAAAATGGATACAATTTGATGTGTCTACCTTCCTGTCTAGTGCTCTCTGTTCACCGAGTCTCAAACTTTGAAGTACTCTGTGTGTGTGCGCATGCGCCTCTGTCTCTTTATCTTTCCACTTGACTGCTCGTTGATATGTGCTAAATCCTATTTGTGAGCGTGTTTACCCTATACCCGACATCATATGTCATGTGCACACAGCCCGGAATTTTATGATGTCGTCCAGAATGAAGTCATCGATTGCACCCCAACATTTCAGACAAAAACACTTTAGTTGGAAATCATTGTCCGCGCCCAAACACAAGACTATACAATATGGTTCGGAAATGGCAATGTCATCTACTCACATCTGACATTTTGCTCCTCTACCTCAACTTTTTAGTGCAAATAGTTCCCATTGCTTGGAAATTCACGCAAACTATATATATATATATAGAAATATATTTTAATCAGAATAAATAAACAGAGAAGAGGTATCTGCTGAAAAATGTATAAATATTCTGTTCCCTATATAGTAGCACTTGAGAAGTAAATAGCTAGTACCGTTACCGAGACTTTTGACCAACAAAAACAAAGAAGCAAATAGTTCAGGAGGACGTAACTCGAACAATTACTCAGTGTATGGCGATTGCATAATCACTAAATGCTTCTGTTCTAATCTGGATGCGCCACTGACCGCCAGAGTGATTTATGCGTTCGTGGAGATGCCGTCAGTTAAGTGGCCGGAAGTCAACATGTCGTTCAGGAACAAGATTACCGGATATGACGTAAGACGAGAGCGCAGAGACCAAAACTTGCATCAGACGGGAAATACAGAACCGGAAGTCGTGTAGCCGACTGCAGGAGCTGTGTTGTGAAACATGCCAAAGAAGTGGTCACAGACAAAAGTCACAGACAGATGAAAGTATCAAACGTTAAAACACCTGACAGGTACACCGGCCATTGAAAGGACTGTTGATACGAGTGTTATTACAGGATAATGATCGTCAGGGTATTGGATGGAGCTTTAGAAACTACTAGAAAAATTACAGTAATCTCTCTCTCCTTTTGTCCGATGAATCATGTTTTAAAAAATCCTTTTAAATGCCATAGTATTTGATATGTGAGTTATCCGGAATTCTGAGTTGCTTAAAAATGTACACAATGTTTTTAGCTGTGTACTTATCTTCCTTCTGCTTTTTAATTTTTTTTATTCGTCTTCTAGTCTTTTTAATCTTTCTCTCCTCTCCTCATCAACGAGTGTCCTTGACATTGTGATCTGTGGTCTCTCTGTGGAAGAGTGAAGGGTTAGGAAAGGTCATCGTACGGACGCTGGAACCTGTGCATGTCATGGCGACTTTGGGGTTGTCATGACAACCAGCGCGCTTGTCAGTCTCAGTGGACTGCTACAAGAGCCACTGAAAGCAAACTGGTGAAGCAAAGCCAAGCACTCACACCTTGGCTTGTGTTTACTCCAGCAACAAACAAGCAAGGGAGCTAACCATGCCGCTCGGTGGGAGGTCACTTTGTGACGACAATGGGAGATAAGTCCCCGCGTGTGCATGTCTGGGCGTGCGCGTGTGTTTTTCTGTGTGAACATGTGTGTGTGTGTGTGTGAGAGAGAATGAGAAAGGGAGAGAGAGAAAAAGAAAGGAATAGAGAGAGTGCTTCAGTGCACGTGAGTGTAGGTATTTGGGTGAATTTTCTGCTTATCTCCCTTCCTGCTTTTTACTAATTTACTTTCTTCGTTTCTTACCTTCATTAATGTTATTTGATTACTTCTCTTTCTTTTTCTTCTTCAATCTACTGTTTACTTTTTTAATTCTCCTTGTGTTTACTTTTTGTTCATTTCATTTTTCTTCTTTTTGCTCTTCCTTTATTTTGTCTTCTTCCTTTTAATTACTTTTCTTTCTTCCCTCACTTTTCTTTCTTATCTCTGTCCTATTTACCTTTATTCTTTCTTACTTTTCTAATTTTTCTTTCGCATACTTTTGTTCTTTATTCCATTCTTCAGTCTTTATTTTCGTTTCTTCCGTTCTCTTTTATTTCTTTCCTTCCTGTTTTTCTTTCTTTGTTTTGTATTCACTGAGCGTTGTGGGTTTTTTTTTTTGTTTTGTTTTTTGTTTGTTTTTTTGAGGGAGGGGTTTCGACATGTCTTTTTTTCGGAATGTATATGCCTTACAAAGCATTTTATTTCACTGACCTGGTCTTTTCGTGTCACTCAGTCCTGAGATGCTTCCAGCACAGTTCGCGGGATGCCAAGAAAAAAACACAATTGTTTAGGTGATCACTTGCAGTTTTGTTCCCCATTATTTTCCCTTATTTTCCCGCTGATTGACTGGAAGGAGACCAACGGACAGAACATGGTTTTCGTTTTAAACGGGTGATTTCTGGCGAGACAAGAGACCATTCCCTGTCGTGTAACAAGGGCGTGCATTTGTTTCTGCATTTAGCAAGCCCCGGGGGCTGCGGACACGGAGCGCGAGACAATACACAGGTGACACCAGAAAAAAAAACTGACCTAATGATTCATAAACCTGATTATGTTATCAATGTTGTGACTGGCGGTTGGGATTTGGCAACAAGCTCGGAACTGCCTTCATTTACTGTCAGAATCGTCGAAGTTAGTCTTTGATGAGAGTTTAATTTAGCTTCAATCAAGGTGCACTGGCTTTACAAGAGAGGAGACAAAATGTTTTATGTCTTCACTAAGGTCATGCAGGGTACAGTGAATTCAGATAAAAACAAATTTTCCTCTGGGTTTTGATTCAATTTTCCTAGTAAAGCATAATACATAAAAAGTGAGTTGCTTTTTTTTTTAGAAGACACTGTGGTTTGACAAAAGTTTCGGACTGACAGACAATACAGTGAGTAAACAAAGGACGAATACCTGAAAACAAACACGTTGTTGTCTGTTACGATGCAAGAATTCAATAACCATCTGAAAGTTTTTCTTCTTATATTCGGATGGTCGCTAGAGATGGTGACTCGTAACCACCACACCCTGCCTACCCAGTTGGGTGTGTTTTAGGGAGAGCAAAAACAATGGTTTGGAGTCTTCAGCAGATGCCGTGTCGCATAACAGACACAGTTGACTATGGACCTTTTTTCTTCACCACACACACACACGAGTTAGTTTATTTGTCCTTTTCTGTCTGCAGTTGTGAGTAGGTTGGCGAAATAATTTCCTGTATAATTTCACACGCGGGATATTAGCTGTGATATGCAAACAATCACCACACGACAACATCGTCAAGTAAACTTTACAAAAGTTTGCTCCCCTGTGGACACACCTTCAGCCTCTCCCAGTTACCTGGACAGGTAGGCAGGGGGTTGGGGTGGGGAGCCAATCCCATAATGAAACACTGTGGGAGAGGAGGAGGCTAGGGGGATACCGGGGGCAGGTACTCAGTGCGTGAGATATCGATCTGTGACGGTGACTGCTATCGATCACGGGATCAGAACTCGTGTCAAGGAGAGAGGAAGAGGGGAGGGAAACTTGGGAGGAGATGGAGGGAGGGAGGACGAATGCGGTTGGGAGGTGAACATGACACGGAAGAACAGTCCTACAAATGTTCGTTTCTAAAACCAAACACACTACCTGGGGGTACATGGATGTGCACGTGCATTCACACACACACACACACTATTATCTTCTTTTCAAGAAAACTATGAAGCTATACTTGATCTCAGTTGAACCTGTCGATACACTGGGTTAGTAAACTAGAAGTGGCTCATCCTGGCCTGCTTATTATTTAGTTTCCTACCTCAGGACTGTCACCATCCATATTCAGCATTCATTCGTTTAAATATAAATTAATGCATTCAAACTATTATATATGATTATTTTAATTCGATAAACGTACATACACAAGGAAATCCAGCACAAAAAAGGACAACTGAAAGATGTTAAGCAGCAAAACATTGTATGCATTCACTTCTTTAGTTGCTATTCTCAATAACCGTAAAGTACAATGAAGACGAAAGAGACTTTCTCTCTCTTTCTATCTCTCAGCGAGAGAGGAAGCAATGCCAGCAACGTCTTATGCATCCCAAGAAGAACGAAGAACTTAAAATGGAACAAACGTTGATAATAAAAAATCATTCATAACCAAATAAGAAAAAAATGGGTATGTTCAGGAATCAGTAACAGTCCAGGTCAGGAAAGTTAACAGACAATGAAAGAATAGACTTGGACTCCGGTTTCTACTTGCCATGTCCTGGAAACAGTAAACCACTCACTCCACTATCGCCACTTTTTTAACTGACTGCCTCGTGCTAACCATCCACTTAGCACCTGATGACGAAGTGTTTACCTGGCCTCGGGTTCGCCTCCCATTGCATGACTTTGCAGTTTACACAGCAACCACCATCCCTTCCTCCTCCTCCAAAAAAACAAATCCAAACTAATTAGCACACATTCATTTATCCACACACCCGCCATTTTTCTTGTCCTGACTTCAGGAGTTGGCGATAGGACGAGTGGGGTGGGAGGAGTGAAAATGTTTATGGAAAAATCAATGAGGTTCTCAGCGCTGCCTCCTGAGTTCGAGAATCCACCACAACTTGCACCCGGGTTAGCTGAGTGATGCGCCATCTGGCGGAGGGTTTAGGGTCTTGAGAGGAGCTGTAAGTGTCATTAGTCTGGAAATTCCTCTGTTGACCATGTCTCGTAAAATGGCCAGATCGATGCAGGTATGGGCGTTTGTAAAACCACTAAAATGTTTGTGTTGTACAAGTCTTTCAGCTTTTTTTTTAAACAGACATCAGCGATGAAGGTTTCGTCAACTGGTGTTCTCAGACTTCTCATCCTTTAGTGAATAGTGTTCATGCTGTTGCTTTTTTCATGTAGGTAAAGTTCGGAATGATTTTATGGTAGAAGGTATGATAAGATCCCCAAAAATGTAGAAGGTTGGGAGTAAACAGAAATATTTCTTGTTCAGAAAAAGCAATTCCATTACATGCGAGTAAATATTAAAAATTAATAGACAAAGAACACTAAACTCGAAGTCACACCGGGTACTACACGCGGTCTGTTGATAGAGAGACAATACGGACAGTCCTACAGAAATCATCAATATTGATATATCAATACATCGAGGGATCAAAAACGAAAGAACAAACGCTGAAGTAGCCTTTTTTATTCCTTTTCAGCCGGAATCCGACTTTTATATCTGACTGAATATTTTAAAATAATGGACTAGTCAAAACTTGCTTCGCGGCTTTTATTTCCGGACAGACATGAGATAGCACGTGGGGGACACACATTGGCAATCAGTTAAGTGGCTGTATATTTTGTCTATATTTAGAGCTGTATATTGTGTCTACACTCAGAGCTGTATATTTTGTCTATATTCAGAGCTGTATATTGTGTCTATATTCAGAGCTGTATATTGTCTATATTCAGAGCTGTATATTTTGTCTATATTCAGAGCTATATATTGTGTCTATATTCAGAGCTGTATATTTGTCTATATTCAGAGCGCAAAGCTGTTGCCATTCGTTCAGCTTCACCTCGTGCACAACAGAAAGAAGAAGGTCGGGGATATGTCCAAAAATACTCGTCCTTGTCAAGACTATGAAAAAAATTAATTAAATGCTATGTGGTATATCTAGTTTCTATCGCCTTTCATTCTCATGTTGGAGGCACTGGCTGGAACCGTTCAGTAGAAAGGTTCCTAAAGGACATCAGTTCCGCCAGTGAGCTGTCACAAGCACTTTTATCATTTTTCAAATATTTTTGTTGCTACAAAAAGTCTTCAGAATAGAGCTCTCAAAGTTTCCATGTCCTCTCGTATCCAGGACTGGAATAATGGCTCAAAAATATAGCAGTCACTTTTTTAAATTAATATAGAAGTGGTCTCCGTTTGTTTATGTTTTGGTTTTTGCCATGGACACATGATGGAACCGCGATAAGCAGGCTTTCAGGTGTAGACCACGTGACATGGCATTACTCTACGAATGTCAAGAAACTGTAAAGCTGTGTGAAGATACCCTCGCAATGAACCGGGTGGTAAACAATGTCACAAACAGTACAAACATGTGTCTGCTAAGTCTCAGGTTTAATTAAACAGCAATCAGTCTCTCACACCTAAGCTAAAGAAATACCTTGGGAGAGACTGACGGCTGAGTGAGGGAGCGAACCAAGGATGAAAATCTGAAAACAATCGCGTTAATATCTGTTAGCATGAAAGAACGAAATAATTCTTCATTTCTCCACAACGGCATTATTTTTATTGTTTATTTGGTTTTTGTTCCTTTCCAGACACAAAATTCGCATTAATTTTATAGAGTAAACAGTTCCTAAAAGCAATTTTATTGCGAGATATAAAAGCTCGTGCAACCCAGGAACACAGTATCGGGTAGAACAGGTAGGTTCAATAGTTTAGGACAGGTAACAGGGTAGAGCAGGTTCATCCGCGCGTGACAAAGTTGTAATGATGTTTTTCGCTGCACTACACGAACCAAGGCCGCCGCGTCTGCTTCCCACCAGAGTAAAAAAAAATGGTTGTCGCATAACCTTTCTGTACTTTGCGAGTGAATAACCGCTTTTTTTTTTTCTCGGGGTTAGTTTATTGAGTTACATCTCATCCCTCGCTGCCTTGCCTACTCAACCCTCCCTTTAGTTAGGTACCCATTCCCGACAGCTTCGTTGACTAGGAGAGAAGGCGGCTGCGCCATACGGGTATCGAACACGCATGTTTTCAGGTTTGAACGCCAGCGCTCTAGCCATTCACAATGATGTCATCGAGCTGCGCAGCAACCAGAGACTATAAAAACTGCTTGGGGAGGGTGGGAACAGAGCAAAATCAGCATCGATCATGCCTGGACATGTTTGACAGTTCTCTCCCCCTTCCCTTCCGCCAGGGCGCGCTGTTTGCAATGGCTCAGCGGGTAACGGATTTTGTTCTGTTTCCTGTTCCAGTTGGAGGATACGTCAAGGTCGGCCTGCGCCTCTCGGCTTTAGTCGGTGAACGAGCCTTCACGTGCAACCGCCTCCATTCTTGACTGTCTTTGAAGTAAAGCTCTCGGCGTCTCGGATGACTGATGGAATGAAGCATGGGTAATACTGAAAGAATGAAATCATGGTTTGATGTAGCCTTCAATTAAACAGATTGAAATTATGACCGAATTGTAAAGATGTAAAGAGGAGAGAGTGAGAAAAGAAAAAAAGACAAAATATAATTTTTGCTTATTTAGGAGACGTAGGAAATAGAAGACATTACGAAGAATTTGTATTGGAAGTGTGCAGGTAAAAAATGGATTACATACGTGGATATATCTATATACAAAGAATAAATAGATGAATGAAAATATCTGATGAAAAAGGCAAATAAGTAGTCATTGAAATGAGCTAATCGATGAAAAGCCAGTAGAACACATTCGTTCCTTTAAGTGTCTAGGGTTAGGAACTCTTGTAAATAAAAGTCTATAGGTCTTAATTAAGCTTTTTTATAGAAAAGGTTTTTTTTAAAGAAGAGCTATTTTAGGAGTAGCTGAGAGAGAACAGTAGACCTTACTAGAAATAGAAGAAGGAATAAAGATCATTTGGCTGATGTACTGAACGAAGCAAATCTTAACTGATGACTGAGTCGCCTGTGACATCGACGACGACGAATGATGATTGACAATAAGGTCTACAATAAGTCTATTAAATTTCTGTTACGATGACTAGTCTCAGGTTGTTTTTTTTTTCCAGCCACATAGAGATGAAGACATGATGTCCTTTGGGGAGAATGGGCACGGGAGTTAACTGCAGCACTACTTTAGACAACGGCACGCTCGTCTCGCAGCTTTGCACCTATTGCTGTAAGCCCTTCCTCCTCCTCCACTGCTTCCCTCGTCTGCTCCGACAGCGCGTGCTCTGCGTCTAGTCCCGAGGCTGCAACGGACGTCAACGACATCTCCGCCTACACGTGAGTTGGCCGCTAGGAGGCGACAACTTACCTCCCTCGTCGTGTTGCTGTCTGTTCATGTTGTGGCGACATTCGAAACATTGTCTTCCCTTCTGTTGTCGTCGTTGTTGTGTTGTTTGTGTTTGTCTGCTCTGTTCTTCTCTTTTGTAATCGTCGTTTTGTTATTGATGAGAATGACAACAGGTATCGCACGGATTCATGAACTAATGGTCACGAAAAAAATTAAGAACGGATTTGTTTTGCACTGTTTGCATTCACATATTTGAAAAATAGGAAAACTATTTGACTTACTTTTTTAAATTGTGGCCCGAAATAGATTTTTTTTTAGGAACACTCAGATTGTCTGGAAGCCATCAATTAAAAGAAAATTTACATTTCATTGTTAGAGGGGAAAATTCAACTTGCTTGCAAGGAAGTACTCTCGGACTAAATGTAAATTATTGCACTTCCTTCAAATATTAAAGCGTTTACAGGGTTGAAAGTGGAAATTGCATCCTTCAGCTCGAGAGACAATATGCCGTGGTGTGAAGGTGCGGCTGTAATTTCACCTGTAAAAGTCACTTCTGGTGAATTTATGGGCAGGTGAAGGCTGTAGACGTGCGTACAAGTGTCTTATGAACGAGCCTCTACCTTCTTGAAAACAGCGGATAATGTATGGCATGGTCTTCGGCACCCAAAAGAGAGTGCAGAAATCTCAGTAGTTTTCGCCAGTCGTGTCTCTCCTAATTTGAATTGTTGTTATATCAAACTGAAGAAATGAAAAATGTGTTTTGTAGACACTGATTGTTTCCTTCATATGTAGTATTTTTGTCATCGTTATGATGACTGCGCTTGCGCAAACAATCTTTGCCCTCTTCCCAAACCCAACGTACGGCCAAACCGGTCACGTGTATATTTCGGTTTGATCATAGGCAAGAAAAGGCTGTCATGCAGAAAAATACAATATAAAGATAAATAAAAATTTGGAAAAAGATGTATAAACAACAAAACTTATATGAAACGATTCTGCCTCAACCCAGCATCGGAACATTTTAGGATGCTCCTTAGTCGTCGAGTTAGCAACATGTTGCGGATGCAGGTCGACTGTCGGTTAATAATTCAGTGGGTTGCTATAAATAGCAACCTTTACACGATGGCGGAAAATGTATGTTTGGGCATCACCCTCATTTGACCTGGCAAACCTTCTCAATCCATTGCTAATCTCTCCCTTCTCCCCTCTGATCGCCTTGTTGCAGATTCTGGCTCATCCTGGCCGGGGCCTCAGCCTTTACTATCGTTGTTCTCGTCGTCTCATACGCTGTGTGTCGTTTCCGACGACCCGGATGTGCAGGTGAGTGCTATAGAAGTAGTAAACGGTTTAAGTTTCCAAGTGTCCTGATGGTCAGATATAAATAAATGAAATGTAGGTGCTTGAGCGTAGAGAAAGAAAAGACAAACATTTCTTTACAAGACATTTTTAATTCTCTGATAATCAGATAACCATTGCTGGGCGGGCATGATGATGATGACTATGCCACACGTAACCCATTTCACTGTTTCCTGAGCCCAGCACAACCCTCTTTCTCACCTGTCCCCTGTCTTTCAGACGTAAGTTTGGCGCAAGAACGCTTCCTCGTGGAGAATGTCCTGGGGGCTCAAGGTCGGACCCGGAGCCACACGGTTCTTAAGTCGTCTGCTTCCGATGCCACGACGACAGCGCCCTCTCCAACGTCAGCCAGTCCAGACCTACTGCTGGAGGCCCCGCTTACCAAGGGGCGGCCACCAGGAAAGGAACCAGGGCCGGGGCCCGTGGAGCTCCCCGCAGCTCTGCCGTGAACAAGGCCTTCCTGATGGGCGCCGAAGCCTTCTCGCGGATCCCCGTCCACGTCACTCGAGCGGGGCTGGCAGGGCGCATGCGCGTCGGGGGGGAGACTGACGTCAGTATGGTGTCACCACGACTAGTCCATGTTGGGGGAGTGACCCCCAGAGTGACCCCCAGAGTGACCCCCAGAGTTCCTTTGAAAGACAAGGGCAAAACAGAGTCACGGCAGACGATTATCTCCGAAAACGATGAAAGACTAACTGCTGTGGGCACGTAGCAAAGCGCCCTCTGACTGTGACGTAACAGATTTCTCTGGCTCTCACGTGGCAGAGCGTTGTTTGGCCGTGACGTAACAACACTGCCGCTGTCACGTAACAGAACGTTATCCGATCGTCACGTAGCAAAGTGGCCCTCATGTAGCGACTGTTACTGAAGACCACTTCTTCCCGAGCAGGTAAAACGTACCACCTGATTAATATTTCTTTTAGCTGGCTACGTGAATTTTATGGAGAGTGGCCAACTGGGAAACGTAGATGTTGTACGTACTGACGTCATGACTCTACACATTTTTTATACAAATTTCGTGAACTTTCCCTACATTGTACTCACGTGGTCATCGTCATTGCCATTGTCTGAGAGAAGGGTCACGCTAAAGTTCAAATACCAGATACAGTTTCTGTTCATAAGATATGTTTCTGCTAAAAACTCAGAAACGAACTGCGAGAGCTGTTTACTTGTGGGTATGTAGGTGTGGGGACGGGCCGTAGGTCTGAATCACGTGTAGATACAATAGATACTTTCCTTGAAGCCTTCTTTTGACTGGGTCTGCAAATATCCAGAATAAAATGGCATTGGAGCAGGGGATACGGTAAGTGTGTGTGCATATATATGGACATGATGGCCTAGTATAAGGCAAACAACATCCATATAATGACATTTTCACATACGTTGTGTCCAACAAGTGTAGATGTGTGTGTGGTGTGTGTTCATCTTTAGCAACTCGAAAAGCAACAAACCAAAAATAAAATCTTTGCCTTTTAGACCCATTCTGACAGTATTTCGGACACAGGTATCGACAAAAACAAGACGCGAGGCAGATTCGAGCATCTGAAATAATATAACAATATTGCCTCACCAACCCTTTAATATTCTTCCTTCCGATGTAAAAACCTCTAATGACAATGTCGGATGTAGGTGGACATGAACATTCCCGGTTTTCCCTTCAGCCGTGAGTACAGTCCTGAGGAAAATGAATGAAAGCAGCTTTATAGTAATATCATCATGCAAGTCAGAGCTCAGATGATTGTTTTGAATCGTCTGCCATGTTTTGCGCATGAACCGATCATTCTACACAATCCAAGCTGTGAATATTAAGGGCTGGGTAGGAAGTTCATAATGCAGTCTAACAACTGAAGGATTTGCTGTAAAATATTCTAGAAAGGAACAGCAATCATATTTGTAAGAAACCAACTCATAAAGAAGCTGTTACTCTTAAATACTCACAAGAGCCCATCCCTTCTTTTTTTAAAAAAAAGTCTACTTGTAAAAGAAACCGGAAGCTGCGCAAGATTTGGTGACGTCACATACAAGTTGTCGCTGTTGTATACTAACATTCAGTGACCATACAAAGACTGGTTTCATTTACCACACAGACAGTATATTAAATTCGATTAATATTTGGCAGATTCGAAATTGCGCGTGCACACACAACCGGAAGTGGTCGTGGTCTGGCGCCAAGTGCTTGACCTGTATATAAAGGGCAGATAACTCGCCACCCATCACGATCCCTGCTTGTCTGCCTATAGCTGACCTTGTTAGGTCCTGGCGGGCAGTAGTTCCTCTTGACCAGACAAGGTGTATAAAGGTGTGTCCAGGTGGAGTGAGTAATTGTTTGTATGATGGTTGTCTAGAAACATTTGCCGACAGTCCAACGTTCGCCATCATCATCAGGACCGTTAGGTGCACACGGCACGTTTCACGGCGTGTGGTGTTGAGAAGTTGTGTGCCACCACGTTCTCTGAGGTCAAAAATGTCTTCTTGTGATGAAAAACCTGATTGTCTTCAAACTATAGCTTCCAATCGAACAGACATTTGACATTTTGCATCAGAAGGTCTGATTGCTAAAGCTGTCGGTACGTGTCGCATACACAGAGCTTTCAACAGTGTCTGGAAATTTAGAGGGTTTGGTCGAACTTTCCTGCAGTGAGTCTTGCCATTTTTCCCGGTCGAAAAGCATGTTTTGAAAGTAATTGTTATTCTTTTATCGTTCTTCAATTCGTTCCATTCTCACTGTGGACAGTCATGCATGTTGTGGACTATGGTTGCTGCCGTCCCCTGCTGCATGCCTGTCTCACAGCGATCTGCCGGAGCTACTGGTCACATACATGTCTTGTGTACAGAGCTAGCTGTTATATATATCTGGAATACTTGCAAGGCAATGCTGCCATACATAGCAGTGGGAAGGCAACCATGTTTTAATATCAGGTAGCGGACAAGTGTGTTTCACTGGCCTCCACAACTCTCCACAGTCGTAGGAGGCTGTCTATGACTACCCAACATGCTGATGGTTGCCTCCAGTATTTCAGTCCGGAAATTCTTGAACAGAATCTGGCTATTTCTCAGTGATTATAAAAATAAACTGATGATCTTACTACAAGAATTTGGCTAGTTTTCAGTAATTCTAAAGCTTACTCCATCCAACTGTAAACACTCCCATGTCATTGGTGAAGCTGGTAACCGTGTTTTCAATGTGTAAAGGATCACACCAAAAAGAAGAAAAACACTTGTCCTCAGTTCCTCGATTTCAGATGGCAACTGCTCTGAGGGAAGAACGTGCAAAGTCGTGTAAGGAGACTGTCCACTGAAATTGTAGATATCAAGTTTTCTGTAGACTGTGCTGTAAACATTTGTTTAGTTATTTTTGTGAGCTTGCACTTAGGGATATACAAGGGATTTATGATTATTATAAATAAAATATTTACACTGCTTAATACATACAAAAGCTGTGGATAGTCTCCATTCCGTTGGCCACATTCCTAAAGAATTTAAGGCTATGTGTGGATTGCACAGTCTCATGTTACTTGTCTCGCCTCTGTCTATAGTTTCTCTCTCTCTCTGACCTCTTTTGGGCAACGACTCCAATGACATTTACATGCATATATTTTGCTGTTTATGATCTTAAATAGTTACTGATACTTTCCATCAAAAGAATGGGTCTGAAAGGGAACATTATTCGGTTTGTTCTGCTTTTTTTCTTTGCAGAATAAAGTGATTTTTAAAAACTATTCTTAAATGCTAGGGCAAAAAAATCATTTGAATTCTTTTATTGTTCTTCGGAACATTTGGCTTTCGTTACGATGATATACCAAAGCCAAATTACATTTTTATTACACAATGTACGAAGTGTGGTCAATCTGAGTCGTTATATTATTAAATTTTTGTCCATGATAGAGATTTCCGTCATGTCTTATGCCATTTTGCAGCACATCCGTCCAAACCTGTTATGGAAGGGAGCGTGGGGATGGGGAAATATTTTTGTTGCAATTTGCAGGCTGTCCAGAAGCGTGTTGAAAATAAAACTTTTATGTCACAGCGTCGTGTTTAATCTGTGCATGCTCTTGACCAAAACCAGAATCCCTTCATACTAGTGACTGCAGTCTGTAAAATTATCAGTGACACTAAGTTTTGTTTCAAGCTTAAGTCTGGTAAAAGCGATGAATTGTGCTTGCATAATACAGGGCTTCTGCTAAGGCTAAATTCTTTGGGGTCCCAGGGACCCCTTCTTCAGATTTTAAGGGGTCTCTGTTCTTCGCCCATATTTGAATGGGACCCCATTGACGAAAATTGAAGGGTCCTCCGAACTTTTAATGCGTACTGTACGCAATTTTTTGCGTAAGCGGAAGCCCTGATAATAGTTTATTGCTCAGCATGTTTGCTCTCCCATATAGAATACTTATCTTCGCCACAACTTCATAGACTTTAAAAAGGCATTTGACAAATATAAATATAAAATGTTATGACGGAATTCAGTGTCGTTGAGGAGATGGAAACTTTGTAAAGAGCATGTTTGAGCCCTGCATTACGTTATAGCCAATTGCGAAACTTCTTTCAAACACTAGGCAACCGTCAAGGAGGCATCGTGTTATCTGTACACCTGTCCTGCTAATCTGTTTAGAAAATATACAACAACTCCTTAAAGACCATCGCATATCCTCAGATGCGGTGGGAGTTCCATATTAACCCTGGACTTTGCGGAAGACATTAGTATGACATCAGACAACAATAACAAACTAACTCTAAGACCTCACAGACTGACAAGCAGTGTGAATGCTTATGGAGTAGGGACCATCAGTGGGAAGAGTGATGTCATGGCTAATGCAACTGGTTGAAACAGAGATCCACGTCAATGGAGTACAGCTCGAAGAGGTGAATATCTTCAAGTACTTGGAAGCCATCCTTACCAAAGATAGCAGCAACAAAACATGAATCTGAAAGGACCTAGCAAGACTTGCTTACTGCCCTCCAAAACAAGGAAAGAGCCATGTCAGCAACTGGGTCTGTCCTAGTTACTTCTGACCACTCACAGACCAATACAGACAGTTGGTTCAAGTCAAGGGACAAATGATGATAATGAATTATTTTAGTTTTTACTTGATGTTTGTGAGTCATCTGTGACTGAATTTTGATGCCTGTCACCAGCTGGCATGAAATTTCAAATTCTGGTTTATCTGAAAACAAAGTGGTGACAGACACATCATGAAAGGTGTGTCTATATTTGAAAGTCAAGACAATCTGTGCTTGGAAGCAAAATAACAAAAGGATTTGATAAAATAAAATGTTTTATTGTACCCTTAACAAATACATATAGTGACATTCAAATATTAGTAAAGTGTCACATTGAAACAAATTATTATACATTACACATGTGTCTTCATCTTTCTATAACAGTGACCAGCTACATTAGGAATATAATTGAGTGAATGGTAATAAATCTGAGTTAAAACATTTTATAGCACTGAGCTGTTATTGCCAACGTCCAAAAAGTATCACACATTAGAAGAAAAAGTAACAAATAATCACAGTAATGAGCAATAACTTGAAACAGTTACCAAAGGCAGAGGAAAAACATAACATGATTTTGTCATCATTGGTAAAATTATAATTTATCACAGAAAAAATGTAACTTTGTCCGGTTTGCCCCCAGTGGAGCATAGGTCCACAAAAAAAGTAGCTATACACATTATTATTAGGGCAGTGATGAAAAGTAGGACACATAAGAATGTTTAAGCATGAAACAATGAATTCTTTATAACATATAAACTAAAGGAATTTAAATAATTTAAAAACCCATGTAGCTCCTAACAGTCACTGATTATGGCAGAACTGGGTACAATGCCACCTTCTCCAGATAAAAGGCTAATGAAAATAGACTGTTTTAAAGAGCTAATTTGACAGAATTTTTCTTAAAGGATGCCCTGCATGTGATTTTTATGTGAGCATGGACCATTTTTTTTTTATTAGTTGCATGAAAGCTGTGAGTGGTGGCATCTCGGAGAAGAGGGTTGTCTCAGCTGCACAATGTACACGTACCTCTCTTCAGCAAAATATCAGTTTACAGTCTGCTCTGAGAGGTGAAACCATATAGTTCAAAAATGTCATAAGCTAAGACATGTGAGAACATGAGTGCGGATGCAAGTATTTAATTTAAACATGATAGCACTGCATTGCATCCATTATACATAATACAGAAGAGCTATAAATTTTGAAATTCAATAAAGCTTAAAATAGATCTCAAAAGTGGATTAAAATCAATATAATACAAATAACATTTTACAAAAAGTCAAGCAGTTATGACAAACATAGTTGACAGTAATAGAATAGAATGCACACAACATTGATAAGAAGTTACAGCCCGCAGTAGCTTTTCAATGAAAGATAATTTTTATGCACACCTCAGCTCCTTTACATGTCAGATTTGAAAAAAAAAACAACCCAAAAAACAGGTCCTAGTGTTTAGATTTACAAAATTTGTTTATAATTATTTCTTAATTATTTACAGGTATTCTTTTAATTTTATAATTCTGTTGAAACTTGTTGGTATCTTCAATTTAGCTAAGAGCTATGAGTCAGCATGCATCTGGATGATACTAAAATTCTTCATAAAAATAAAAAAGTCTAAGTGTATCATATAAACAAGAATTAAATGTAAAAAAAAAAGCAAATTTATATCATTAACAAAAACATGGATATAGGTGTGCACACCTGTTCCTTTTGAGTTTAGGTCATTAGATTATAAATACAATAATAATCAATCAGTCAAGTATGCATGATGACTGTTTTCCCTAAGGCTTTTGCTTTCCTTTTAACTTTCTATCTGTTCTGTCAATGCTGTTCTCAGTCTGCTAAATACACTAGCAAGGCCATCCTCCTTGATGCTTTTCTCTGTGGAAGAAAGTTCTTCTCCAAAACTGGCTGAATGCGATGACAACAGGCCAAAAAGGCTGTCCAGTTTGGTCAAGTCTGGCCGAGAACCTTCCAGTCTAAACTGCAGTGGTGAGAAACCAAGGTTTTTAAGCTCCCTAACCATTTGCCCTTCATCATGCTGCTGACGAAGAAATGAGACAAAGACGAGTTGAGCTGGATAGATTTCATCATGATATTTCTTATACAGCGGTGAAAACCTGTTGGTAAATATAAAAAAAAAATCTTGTTACACATCAGCCACACTAAAGGAATTTTACAAACATTTAAAAAAAAAAAAGGAAAAAATACCACTTATTTTCAAATACTAGTCATATCTTCATTCTAATAAAAAGAATTTTTAAACAAGAAGAAACTGTTTGCATCTTAGATTGTTTCATACTGCTCAACTTGTCAGCGGTAATGTCTCTCTGTTGCTCCTCTATCCACACCCTACACACATGCATGACAATGTAAATTGAGCGAAATATCTTTAACATGGTGACACCATACATGCAAAAATATAACTAGTAAACACATCAGTGGCAAACCTATGCCCTTTGTTGTCTGATGAATTCTCTTCTTCATCGGTGACTACGATGAAAGTCTTGATGACTTCTTTGTTCTCATAAAATGGCAACAAGCTGGCAGCAGGGGCAGTGCCTCCGTCTGCTTGTGTTGTCATAGCCAACTTTAAGACCTAACAAAGGATATTACCAAAAGTCATAGCCAGCTCTAGGAATCGATAAAAAGAACATCACAAAAATAAAATCAGTGCTAGATGCAGTGAGAAAGAGAGAGGCAGTAGGGAAGAAAGAGAAAGCCAAGAAGAATTCAAGAGGTCTAAACCTGTTTTACATTTGTTACATAAAAGCTTACAGCCTATAGGTCTCATGTAACTATTTTAAGAATGATAAAAGGCTCAAGGTGTTATCCCGTCAATGAAAAAATAAATAACTGAATATCAATATCTTAATTTAACATTTTAATAATCTTTCTTATGTTTTGATAATTTATCTTCTATTTTAGAGATGCTTTTTGAAACTTTAAAATTCTGACTGGAATTAGAATTGCAATGTAAGGGTGTTTTGATGTCATCTTTAAACCTTCTAATGCATGAACTCTTTACAAGCAGTTAAAGTAATATTTTACTGTTAGGTATTATCATCATTATTATCCTCAGTTATTACATCATTACTCCACAAATATCTGCCCACCCAACTTACACACCTTGATTCCTTCTATAAGTATCTTCCCACCTAACACAAACACATACACACACCTCTTCAATAGTTTTTGGAAGGAAGGGAGCATCCCTGGTCTCTGTATTGAAAAACACAAGCCGAGCTGACGTAATAGCAGTCAAGAGACTTGCTATAATTGTGCTAGTGCGGATGGCAACTTCCATTGACCCAGATGCATCACCAATGACCACAATTGGAGCTTCGAGAGGTAGACTGTATGAAAGTAAAAAAAAAGAAAAAAACACACACTCTGTCATAAGCATTCTAAAATCATTGAAATGTGTAGATAACTGAAAGGACTTTCATTACCTTGCAAATGTTGATTAAAACAACTGATGAAAAACATGAAGGTCCAATAAAACTGGACTTGAAGGAAAGCTATGCCCTAGCAATGTATATGTTGCAAGACAGATTCACTCTTTACAGACTGAAATAAAACCTACAAAATTTGGTGTCCTGGATTTAGTATCTGCTTCCAGACTCACTACCCCAAACACAATGATGTTATGCAAAATCTCTGGTTGGAAACTTGTAGTAACCCTGGGTTTAACCAATGAATGGGTGATAAATGTGTGCACATGTGTGAATTGAATCTTGACATATAGCCAATAAATTTCAAGGTAGGTAACTTAATTGAGAACTTATTCCACTTTTGATCACAACAGTTTCTCCTCTGGAGCAATAGATATTTTTGGCAGAAAATTTATAAAATGTCTAAATGATTGCAAGTTCAGCTGTTGGTCAGTAGCATTTATTCAGGCCCTGAAACTACCAATTCAGTACAATGAGACTAACTTGAACATCTCAAGTTCGATCTTGTCTAGCTTACTGTATTGATGTCAGTCGAGGCTCTGCCAGCTGGATGAGGTAGGGAAGGAAGCTGACCTTACTGTTGGAGGGAGAGGAACTATTCACCATCATTTTAAATGTCAGCAGCCTCTCAAGCAGTTTTCCACTGGGTAGATTTACCGTTTCCCCTCCATCAAGACGTCGTTGTACAACCTCATCTACTGGTGCACACTTTAGATCTTCATACCACCTGATGAAAAGATCAGTTTCAAAGTTTTTTTTTATTAAACACTACAGTTATCATTTTTAATTGTTACTATCAAGATACTTTCCTTTCTAACAATTATTAATGATACCAGTTTATTCACTATAAACTTGTAGGACAAATTGTCCACATTTTGACCCCTTCCCAACTCCCTTTAGTTCACAACATACTTTTCCCATGATCAATAACAACTGCTTTCACTACATAACTGATCTTGGAAATTCCTTTCATTAATGAGGAAAAGATGAAAAAAAATGCTACATGAAATTTGTCAGCAAGGACAAAAGAAACGG